>NC_135537.1:179674121-179974121 GCF_045843805.1 Urocitellus parryii | reverse complement strand
TTTTAAAATTTTTTTCATTTTGAGACAGGGTCTTGCTGAGTTGCCCAGGCTGGCCTCCAACTTGCCATCCTCCTGCCTGGGCCTACTCAACAGCTGGGATTGCTGGCGTGGCCACCACCCCGGGTCCAAGCTGCATGTTGCTTGTTGTTTACGCTCGTTCCTCTTCCCCAGGACAAGGAGTGCTGCAGCAGGGACTGCATTTCATCTGTACCGACTGAAGGACTGAGACGTGATAACAGTTTGAGGAGGAGGAGTGACAAGCTAGCACCTAGCTGTTAGTGGGAGGGAGGTGGGCAGGACCCCCGGGGAGAGAGGGGTTCCTGGGGTCCCAGAGGTCACCCATGGTGAGAAGATCCAGCCCTTGGCATCCACTCAGGACTGAAGTCTTATTTTGAAACATCTTGATTCCGAATCTTGCCTCTCGGGGCCCAGCTGGCAGTCCTCCTGGCTGGCCTCTGAAGGTCTGCAGTCTCCCCTTGGTGCCCAAGGAGGGAGGATCACCCCTCTGTGTCCTCTGTCCTCTGACCCTCCCTCCTGCCCGCAGCTCTCCCCTCCGTCCACCCCAGGCCTCGCCTCTCCCTCTTGTGCTGGTGGGATGCAGGCCCCTTCATGGATGGACGGTCCCTCATATGTTCACTCAGCTCCTGGGTCCCTGCAGGCAGCCCCTGACTGGATGCTGGTGAGCTGAGGCCTGGGCCAGCTCACAGGACAAGTCGCCCCCTGCAGTGGGTTGAATGGAGCCCCCAAAAGATGCACCCACCTGGAACCTAATTTGGAAAGAGGGTCTTTGCAGTGTAATTCAATTAAGGATCTCAGGAGGAGATGGTCCTGGATTATCCAGGTGGACCCCAGATCTCACGACAGGGTCCGTATAAAAGAAGCCAGAGACTCAGACCCAGACAGAGCCAGGGGAAGACAGCAGCAGAGAGTGGAGCCAGGTGGCCACAGGACAAGTGCCTAGAAAACACAGGCTCGACTGTCCCCCAAGAGCTCTGGAAGGGTGTGGCCCTGCACACCTGGCGACTCCAGACTCTGGTGTCCACAGCACATTTCTGTCGTGCGTGCAGAGTCGGTTCTTCAGCACCAGGAAGCAGACGCAGCCCCCGAGAGGCATCGCCACCTCCGTGTCTTCACGAGGTATAAGGGGCACAGCCCTATGGGGGCCCATTCTGCAGTACCCACCTGTGATTTAATATGTGTCCTTCTGGTCCCCAGGTCTTGCATGGGCTGTGCCGTCCCCAGAATATTTTCCCCCACCCTGTTGCCTCCCGACCCGGCCTGGCACCTCCAGGCAGCAGATAATCCCAAACATGTAGGAAGATACTGCACACGTGGAAGCTCAGGCCCGCGAGTCCTCACATTTCAGCAGCCCCGGGATGAGCGAGTCTCACGGCAAATGGCACGTCGTCATCTTCAACTCTCGTTATCTTTTTCTTTCTTGGTGCCCCGTAAAGGAACAGTACATGTTGTGATGGGCTGCAGCAGACTTTTTGAAATGGAAGGCTAATAGCCCAGGACGTTCACCCCCAGCCTCTCCGGAGGGCTCCCCAGCTCCCCAGCTCTCCTCTGAGGATCTGAGGCTGGAACCCCGCCTTCCAAGCTCAAGTACTGGCTCTCCCTGGTGAAGAGAGAGCGCAGACGCTCGCCAGAGCTCGTCCGTGGTGGTAGGTCACAGCCACACTCAGCCATCAGACTCAGAGAAATGGGCACCTAGAAATCCCAGTGGAAATCAGAGCTCACTAAACAGGACTTTTAAAACAGTCCCAGAAGGTCTGAACCAAGGGAGAGATTCCATCTCTTGCACAGGATAACGTATAATAAAGATGTCAGTTCTACCAAATTCACATAATTAAGTAAATCCTATTAATCTACATTAATTAATATATAAAAATAATACAATATAAATAAATGTATTATGCAATATAATCCATTTATATTAATTTATAACATAAAACTCATATTATGTGATTAATAGAATCATGTTACTTAGCTAGCACATAAATACAATATTTATATTTAGCTAATATATCATATTAATTAACACAAATACACTTATAAGTTTAATGCAATTCTACCTGAAACCCTTCTTGGTTTTTTGTGCAGAAGTATGATAAACATTCTAAAATTTGTACAGAAAAATTAAATAAGTCATAACCCCTGAAAATGAATGAGGACGGGGTCCTTGCCTTCCTAGACATTAAAGCCCATTGCCCAGCCTTGTCAGGAGCAGTGTAACGGGCCCTGACCCCCAAGTGGGGCACAGTGGACAACCTAGAGAAGGACTGGCACTCCGCGGACAGCCAGCGTGCGTGAGGATGACTGGAAACCCCTGAACAGGAAGGGTCACTAGCAGCATGTTTCTCAATCTGTAAGATTCCCCCTTTTCTGCATTTCAGTGGTGCCCAGTCTTGAGTCACTGTCCTTCTGGTCAGCTGGGAGAATGGGACATCTGGTCACCTGACCTCCTGTAAGCATCAACAGTGCCCATGCTCACCGCCACCCAGGTTCCAAGGCCTTGCAGGAAAAGCCTGGCGTGGTCACCGAGGATTCTTCTAAGAAGTGCTGCGTGGCCAAGGCTCGTGGTGACCCAGAGGATCCACTGTGGAAAGGACGGACATCATCACTGAGGCAGTGAGGAAGGGCCAGGCAGACTTCCTCTCTGCCTTGCTTCTACTGTCCCTTGTATGTCCACGTAAAAGTAAAGTGTGATTTTTAAAAGTCCAGTGTACCCAAGTAATTCTAAAACGGTTCTTGGGCCAGTTCAAGATGTCCAAGCAGTACACAACATGAGTGCTCAAGCGAACCCGAAGTCCTGGTTCTCTCGGGGACAAGTTGAAGCTGTCCTCAAGGGAGGTGCAGGGCCACCCAGTGTCGTAGCCCACCCGTGTCCCCGGTGCAGTGGGGGGAAAGGGAAGCAAGTCCGGCTTCTAGTTTGGAGCCTGTTTCTTCAGCATTACGCAGTGGCCAGCACTGCCCACCTCCCAGGGTGCCGAAGGGTTCCTCGTGGGAACCTCACAACAAGCCACAGCCCCAACCTTGGGGACAGTGTGACGAGCACCAAGCAAGGCCAGTGAGGCCACTCAGACTGGGAGGCTCAAGGCAGGCTTCTGGGGGGAGAGGGCGTGAGTGGGAAGGAAGTGAAGGGCTGGGAGGGCGGGGGCCTGAGTGTGGTCCCCTGCATAGGGAAGAGCAGGGGCAAAAGCCCAGAGCAAAGAAGGGAAGACAGTTTGGGACAAGATTGTCTGACTCATGGAACACAAGAAAGAATGGCAGAACACTCCCAGGAGACTGGAGAGGTGACAGACCATATCACCAAGTGCCTTCCTACTGGACTGTGAGGTTTAGCTACCTAAAGGCTCAGTCTGGTTGCCCATGGAAAACGTCCTGCAGGGACCAGCCCTTGAGGCTGGGGAAGTGTGAAGACACTGCTCCAAAAACCCAAATGAATTCAGGTACAATGGGGAAGGGAGAATGTCCCCCAGCTTATCAACTGGTAGCCTTTGTTGACCTCATTGAGCCCAGAAGACAAGAGCACCATCCAACAATAGCTCCAGGTTGACAGAACACTCCACCCCGTGACAGAAGGCACATTTTGGGGTGTCCAGGGAACATTTGCCAAGATTGACCTGGGTTATAAAACAAACCCCAACAAATGTAAAAGAGGCAAAATCATCTCGAATGTGTTCTCCAACCAAAATGGAGACAAAAGAAAATTCTAGAAAAAAAAAAAAACAGGTCACTGCCATGTGAATCTTTAGAAAAACAAAGATGATTACAGAGTTGGTTCATGAACACCTAGAGTCAGCACGAAACTAGAAGCTTCTAGAAATAAGACACAACAGACCTGCCTTCCACTTTGAACAGATCATCAGATTGCTGAATCTAAGAATGCCCGAGGCGGCATGCTGGCTGGCGTTCATATTTATACACCAGTGTCCACCCAGGGACTAGACGGTCACCCTGGAAGGAGAGCTGCAGGGAAGGCCACAGGGCTCCACCCTGGTTTGGGCGTCGGTGGGCACTTCTAGCGAACCTTAGATAGAAGCAGGTGAGCTTGTCAGATTTGCATACAGCACACACCTGGGAGGGCTGAGTGATGATAGAGTCAAGATTCAGAGTTAGTGAAACACGGTGCCACCGTGTGCAAAACCTGGGTCAGATGCTGCTGGAGATCCCCGGCATCTCCTGGTGCGTTTTTGCAAGCCAGGGCAGCCCGACCTCACCGAGGACTGCCCTGTGGGAAGCTGCCAGCGAGGGGCAGAGGGGCAATCTTCACAGGAGCAGTGGGGACCCCAGGGGAAGAGCAGGGCTGCCTTCGGAAAGCTGAGGCTCGCTCAGAGGAAAAGCCATGGTCAGACCACACCTGGAACCCAGCCCCGGACAAGAGTGCCCTTGGGGAGCCCCGTCGAGGGCAGCACAGCCCAGGCGGATGCCAAGGGGTCCGGAGCGGAGGAGAGAGGCACTGACGCAAGCTGTGTCTGGAGGGGAGCTGGCAGGGGACCTCAGCCTAGGCAGGGACCTCATTTCCAGAGCTGCAGGGAGAAAAACCAATGGTGGTTGAGCGCCACAGTGACTGCAGCTGGCCCTGCCTCCCAAGGAGGGTGGTGTAAACCCTGTCAGCAGGAAGACAAACCCAGCCCGACCCCACCCTCGCTGGCGGGTGAAGGAAAAGATGGACCTTGTCGTGGATGCACGCTGCTCTCCTGTCCTGCCCGAGCGGAGGCTGGAGACCCCGGGGGCTGGGGACGGGTGGCCCTAGGAAGCACTGCTGGGACTAGAATTGGGGGAGAAGCAGGAAGGGGCTCCTGAGGGGGGCAGTGGCTGGTCCTGAGGACAGTCTGGCTGGGAGGGATTCCTGCTGGCACGGAGCCTGAGGAGGTTTGCTGGGCCTGGGGTGGGGGCTGGGGTGTCTGGGGAGCAGCGCTGTGCTGTGCGTCCCCCTCCTCGGGAGCACAGGCTCCCCCAGGAAGGCACCTGTGGCTGTTCTCCCAGGCCACAGGCACAGTATGGGGACAGTGTGGGGGACGCCGAGAGCCCATTCGCAAAGGAGGACGGGGTGGTGGGGGGGACAGAAGCTGCTCGCCATCCCCAGATCACAGGAAGTGGGGAAGAAAATGGGGCCCCACACTGGGGAGGAGACCTTTTCAAAGCTCAGCTGACCAAGATGCCCCACGGTCACCGTGTTGGGAGCTGTTCCCTGGAGAGAATGAGGCCCCTCCATGGGGGCACAGGCAGGGGGTCCCTCATGGGGCTGACTCCCCGCAGACCACTATGGGCCCATGGTGGACTTGGTGGAATGCAGCGGCCTCCCGGGGTGGATGCCCGAGAGTTCTGATGGGCAGGATGGAAGGCCAGCTTGGTGGGCTGAAGTTAAAGACGGTGGGGGGAGCGGGGGGCATTCATATAACTAAAAGGTCCAGAAGGTTCCACATGGTTGGTCCCCTGTGTGCAGACTGTCCTCGAGAACTGCTCCGTCCCCTGACTCTCTCTCCCCTGTGCCAGGTTCCTTCCCAGGTGGTCCCCACCCAGTGAATGCAGGGACACAGGCCTCCGGCCCATGGCCCAGTGAGCCCAGGAGAAGACAGCACACCTTTCCTCCCTTTCAGAGAGGTCCCCAGGGACTCACCAGGGACCAGTGAGCCTGCTGGAAAAAGTCCCTATAACCAAGAGGCTCCAGCTGGCTGAATGGCCAGGCCTGGGCAGGTGACCGTCTCTGGAGCAGGGCCTGTCTGTGAGGGCAGTGTCCACCCCACAGATGACCTGCCAGTCTCCACCTACGCAGCTGTGACTCTCACAAGCTCCTGTACCTCAGGCACCTCAGGGAGGGCCAGGAGGCACCGGATGCCCAGCAGAACTGGGCGAAGCTGATTTGACTTTAGAAATGCATGGGCAGATTTCCTGCAGTCCCTACCTAATTACATTCTTATCAGACTTGATATTCAAATTAGCTAGGGTCCCCTGGGGTCACCTCCACCCCCGGGAAGGAGCAATTACTCTGGAATATGCTGTGATGAGGCCCAGATATATGCATGGATAATCCCTCTGTGCATAATTAAATACTGGGCCCCCTTTAAAAAAATAATTTTGCAAAGATGAGGCCAGAACTTTGTTGCCGTGGGCTGACTGCCATTTCCAAAGTCCTGGCACAGGGAACAGGTAGGAAGGCCTCTTCAGAAACGTCACAAGGGTAAGCGGAGCTCTAGGAAGATTCCAGACCCTGCAAACAGATGCCGGTTCAAAGTGGGTTAAGTCGGGGATCCATCCGTGTCACACCACATCTGCCTGATGGCACCCGTGGGAGTCCAGCTCTGCTGAAGGCCAAGCTAAGAGTCTCGGAAGCTGTGTGGATGGCGCTTTTAGAGTTACCTCTCCCAGAACATTTCAGGTCCATGCTGTTTAAGCCCAAGTGAGCACTCGGCTTGCACACACGAGTGGCAAGATCCACAATCCCGCATCCACAGGCTTGCACACACGAGTGGCAAGATCCACAATCCTGCATCCACTGATGGTTGGGCCTGAGCGGAACGGGCAGGGGGCCCCTTACAGCTGTGGCATGGTCCTTGGGGTCCAAAGCAAGACAGAGCATGAAGGCGGGGCCTATCAGGCAAAGCCTTCGTTAGGACAGCTCTTCATCAACGTGCCACTTGGCAAAGCTGTTCCTAGTACAGTCAACCGAGAAAACATTTGTATTCCTAAACCGGCCTCCTAGATACGCCCCTAAATATCACACCCTCCTCCCTGAAAATCTGCCCCGGTGTCAGACCCCAGTGTCTCCCTTTTGTAATGCCTTCCAGTGTTCCTGACTGCCACCCTGTTCCATAGCTTGTCACCTGCACCTTTGAGCAAGCTGTTAAAACCCAACTGGACACCCCTTTCTCTTCTGAAACTCTTCCACAGCTCCACCTCATCTTTAATTTTATTTTAAAATTTTGTTTATTTTTGGCACTGGGGACTGAACCCAGGAGTGCTTACCCACTGAGCCACATCCCAGCACTTTTTATTTTTCATTTTTAGACAGGGACTGGCTAAGTTGCTGAGGCTGGCTTTGAACTTTCGACCCTCCTGCCTCCACCTCCCGAGTTGCTGGGACTACAGGCGTGCACCACCGCACCCGGCTATCTTTCTACTCTTTAATTAAAATGAAATTCACAGAACATCCGTCATTTTAGAAGGAACGGTTCCTAGTTTGTGCAACCACCATCTCCATCCAATTCTGAAACACTTTGTGAGCCCCATTTCCATAATTACACCCCATTCCTCCTCCCTCCATCCCCAGCAACCTCCATTCTGCTCCTGGGCTCTGTGACGTGCCTGTTCTGGGCACGTCATCTAATGGAGTCACGTGGTCTGGCTTTTCCAAGGTTCATCCACGCCGTAACTGGTGTCGAGACTTCATTTGTTTAGAAGGCAGAAGCACTTGAATACATTCCACGTGGGCACCACAGTCTGGGTCCCCTTCACCTCCTGGGTGTGCTCTGGGGGTGTCCTCGCGTCCTGGTCTCCCTTCTTTCCCGCTACGCCCTTCCCATGTGGAGCTCCTGGGTTCCAGGCCTCTCCCGGATGACTGATTTCCAGCTCTGCCCTGTTCCTGCTGTTCCCCCAGCTCATGCTCATCCTGTCCCTCCACTCCTCCCTTAGGACCCACGGAGATGCTCCCGACCCCAATCGGTGTGAGCCAGAGTCCCTGCCTTCTATTCCCAGGGCTTTCCATGCACTTCTGTGGACCAAGAATGAAATCCACCAGAGTCAAGCCGGCTGACAATGTGCTCCAAGGGATTCCCAGACTGCAAGGGTGGCCACACCAGTGCTTCTCAGGAAGCGCAGTCGGTAGCAGCAAGAGTCAAGCTGTCGTGTAAGAAAGGTGGGTGTTGCTTGTCCCAGTCTCAGGTTGTTTAGGGGAAGCAGGAGGTTTTACAAGCAGTGACCAAAAGCTAGTGAATTGCCATTGGGCCCAAGTCAAAGGTCAATGTGCATCAGGTAGAGGAGGCCCAGTTACTTACAATGGCCTCCTAACTCCATTTCATGTGTCCTGAACCAGAGCTATGCCATGGTGATTTTCTTCCTTGATACCTCTTCCCACACCAAACTACAGTCCTGGTTCCATGTCTGTGCCCCCAGCCTCACCCCTCCACAAGATGAGGCTGGAAGTTGCTGTGCCAGGGCCTCCCGCCTGCTTCCTGCTGTGCCCCAGCTGGGTACCATTGCCCGGTGTACAGAGGGTGCTGAGCTGCCCTGAAAATCCCACCATGCAGAAACGAGACTCATTAATCCACTGGCAAAGAATGAGGTTCCCATGTCTACTCCAGCTCTTTTAATCCTGAGACAATTCAACACGGTTTTGACAGGGAGGCTTCAAGGGAACCACATAATTTTTAAGGAAAAAGTTTTGAAGATTATATGAGGGCGTGTGAACCTGAGCTCTGGGTCCCATCGGGACAGAGCCCTTGTCCAAGTCCCCACCCCCGTCATCTCTGCAGGGAACCTGGCCTCAGCCTGCTGGTCAGGGAGACCTCTTGGGAGACAGAGCCGCGAGAGCGTGAGGCCTGTGTGCCCACCCATGCTCTCCCATGAGGACTGGGCTGGCCTTTGCTCCTCAGGTGGCCTCTCAGACTAGGCATGGCCATTCCTGGTGCACTGATGGTTTTTGCTAACAGGTGACTCACAGTGAGGGCACAACTTGCCAGAAAGACAAGCGGGCTGGGGCACTCCCTCAGCCTCCAGGCCAGCGGCTGGAGATGGAGTCCAGTCGATCAGGCCCACACAGAGACCCAATAAAACTGGACGTCGGAAGCTTGGGCGAGTGCCTCGGGTTGGCACACAGCAGCATGCCAGGGGGTTGGCATGTCCCGGGAACAGGGAGGCGCCTTGTGCATCTCTTCCTGTGGCTGGTTCTGATTTGAATCCTTGATAATGAAATCTCCGTCATGAGTACAGCCCTTCCCTGAGTTCTGAGAGTTGTTCGGGTGAATTACTGGACATGAGGAGGTTGTGGAAACTCCTACATTTGTAGGCAGCTGGTCAGGAGCCTGGGTGACCTGGGGATCCCTGGACTTGTGGCCAGCATGCAAAGTGAGGGCAGTCTTGTGGGGGAGGGTGCCCTTCCCCTTGGATGTCCACCCTTACTCCAGGTACTCGGTGTCAGAATGGCAGTGCAGATGGTCACACATTCGGGTTCTGCCATTACTCTAGAGGGGCACAGAGCAGGGGAGGAGCTTGCTCGTCCCCTGCCTGCTGGTCCGTGGAGTCGTGTGCTTGGGCCCCTGAGGAAACCCTCTCTCCGATGCTGGAGGTGAAGTCCTGGGCATGCTGAGGGGGATGGATCTGGGGGACCTCGGAGCCTCCTAACTGGGCTGAGTCCTGAGGGGAAAGAGTCACAAAAGCATTTGGGTTGGAGCGTTGGATCCAGAGGCAGAACCCCAGGGACACCGCATCACCTCCGCCCTTCCTGCGCTCATCCGCACCCTGAGCAGTGTGTATCCACCCAGGGGAGTTCAGTGAGCAATGCTGCTCGCCACCCTCGTCTTCCACAGGGCTGCAGAGAGGGGAGCAGGCGGGACACATAGGCCTCCTGCAGGCTGAACTGCAGGGCCCGGGATCACTTCCTGCTCATCGCCAGGTTGACTGGGAGCTGGGGAAGGGCCTGGTTCACAGGAAGTCATGGAGAAGGGGTCAGAGGCCATTGGGGCTGCAGGAGGGCACAGGAAGCCCCAGGGGGAAGGGCTCAGCCGGGTAAAGGCACCACGGTGGGCAATGCTCTCCTGAGGTCTCGGAGCACAGGAAGCGGGCTCTCAACAACCTCAGAGCTGGGGGTTAGCTCCACTTAAGCCTAAGGTTGGAGAGAGGAGGGCTTCCGGGCTGGGTACTCAACCCCAGGCTTCAGAGGGATGTGGCTGCTCAGGAAGATGTCCTTCCTCCACCATCCAGGATGAAAGCCCTCCATCAGGCAAGATGGCGCATCATCAGAGCCACGCACAGAAGAGAGGGTGTGGCCTTCTCAGCAGCACAAGCAGTTCACCCCTGGGGTCCCCAAGTTTCCTCAACTGCTGATACACAACAGCAAAGCGGCAGCCAATTTCTGGAAGGAGGGGAAGAGGAAGTCTCAAATTAAACACCAGACCACAGGTGTCCACATTCCACAAATCCCAGGAATCCAGCAGGACCCAGGAGGCTCGCTGGACCTCAGAGTGAGGTTTGCAAGCTCCTCTTATTCGCAGGGGGTTTGGGGGGCTGATGATCATTGGGGACTGCTAATTATTCATTAGCCCAATCCAGCTGTGGGCACAAAGCTGGCCCTGGAGGACTCTCTCAGTTCCCTCCAATGAGCCACATGAAAAGGGTGGAAAGCAACTTCAAAAGCTTTTGGGACTTCAAATTGCTCTTACAAAACTTTTTAAGGAGTTAAGCAATTAATCCAAACACACATGGATTCAATTTCCTTGAAGCTGAAATTGTTTAAAAACCAAGGGAGAAAAGTGCTCAAGGACAAATCCTTCTGAGTTGTGTGACCCCCGGGGCACGTGGAAAGGAACAGCAGGACTGGGGAACTGCCCCCCACCAAGTTTGGAGCCCTCTTCTCGGCAGAGGGAGGGTGGCAGGGCGCGTCCACCAGGACACCTACTGGGCATCTGCTCTCTTTCTCTGCAGAACATTTTTCTCCTGGTTTTCCTTGAGGCAAAAGAAGGGGTTTCAAGCCAAATGTTCTCTTTCCCTCCTGCAGAGGGAAAACCTGGCCTCAAGTATTCACTAGGGACGCCAGGGCTTAACAGAACCACTCTGAAGCCTCTGAGTGACCTCCGCAGACAAAGGAAATTAAAGACATGGCCATGATGATTTACAGCTCTAGAGCCCCGAGGGAGAGCAGAAGGAAACCAGAACTTGGAGCTGTCCCCTCCTGGTCCCACTGACTCTGGTTGAGGAAGGCGGAGGATGGGGCAGGGCTGACCTCACTTCCCCTTGGGAAGATGGGGAGAAGAGAAGTTGGAATAATACGGAGTTGGGCAGCTCAATGCAGGGGGTACAGCTTCATATATATATGTAAGTATGAAGTGTTTCGCAAACGTCTGCCCTTGCTACCTGCTGGGGTGTGGCCTGGTGCCCCACAGTGAGGGCAGCCCCTGCTGTTCATTGTTAATCCCGCCTCTCCTCCTGCCTCATCTCCTCCACTTTCCCCTCCTGTGGAAGAAAACAAGCCCCTCTTGGGTATCGGCAATGCAGCCTCCAAACTCTCTGCAAAAGAGTTGGACTTTGTCTCCACTGTGTCCCCACACTCCACAGCCATCTGGGGCAGAGGCTGAACACTCGGGCACAGGGACACTCCCAGGTCCCAGCCCTTCCCCTCCTCATCTCCACTGCGGTCACCATCATCTTTCAGAAGCCCTTGCAAGTTCCCTTGCCCTAACCCAGGACCCCTCATCCCCAGACTGGGCTCCAACACTGAAGTTGGCATTTTAACATGCAAGCTGGCTGTCACCCCAGCTCTCATCTCCAGGGGCGCCCCACCCACCAGAGAGGAAGCTGCAGTGCTCACAAGGCCTCGCCAGAGCTGCCCTCTAGCCAGGCTGCACCCTCTCCCACCGCCCCCGGCCCCGCCCCCACCTCGAGCAGCCACACTAGCTCCCCGCTTCCAGGCAGGCCCAACCTCCGAGCCTTCAACTCAGCCTTCAACTCGCTGTTGCCACTGCCTGGAAGGCCCTTCTGCAAAACATCCCACCTCCTGTGGGGGCACCCTCCTGCCTCTTTCTGTGCAGGAACCTCCCTGGCCAGGCTCCCCTGGGTGCTCCCTGAGCCTGCGCTCCTACCCCAGCCCAGGCCCCCTCTGCTCCCTTTCTGCTTTATTTGCAGAAAAAAGACACAGTGTCATTGAGTGTTTGTTGCTTCTGCCCATCTCCCTCCGGAATGTCAGCCCAGGAGAGCAGGGATCTTGGCAGTGTGTGTGGTGGTGGGGGGGTGGGGGGGCTCTGGCTGAGAACAGTGCACTCACTACAGCAGGAGGGGACGTGTGGATGCAGGGATGGTGACCCAGCACAGGTGTCCAACTCTGCTCCTTATGAGAAATGGCTAGGTGGGCTCCTGCAGTCTGCCCCTCGGGCTTCCCCGGTTACAGCTCGGAGCTCACCCCAGGCCCTCAGGCCCCCTCCCACCTTGGTGCACACTCCGCGGGCGATGCTTGGTGGCCTGCTCAGAAGGCTGTCCTCGGGCTGCAGACCACTCGGCAGGGGGACCAGAGTGCCTGGGAATTTCTGTCCCTCTGACCCCTGCCTGACGGTGGGGTCTACACCCTGGCTCTTGAGCCCTGACCGGAACTGCTCTCAGGGTCCTCGCCAAGCTTGCCTGGGCCTGAGGCCCTCCCACCCCCCACTCTGCTTCTCTGCTTTCCTCCTGACCCCTTTGCGTAGGTCCCCACATCAGGGTCTGCTCCCGGGCACCCCAGCCTCAGACACTTCCCGTGTCGTGAAAATTAAAGTAAGATTTGGGGCAAACACGTGAAGCCCCACATGCATTCCCACACGGAGCCCTCACCAGGTTCCCAGGGGCATTATCCCACCCAGTTAAAGGATGAGAAAACAGAGGCCCCGCCCCCATGGTAAAGGGCAGCACCAGCATTGGATAAACATACTTGTACTTCATGTTCCTAATAAGTGGAGGCAGCTATGAAACCCCTCTGTGTTTCCGGGTGTACAATGTAGCACCTACAGAACCCCAGGGCGTTACACACTGCAGCCCGACCTGGGTGTTGGTGGTATACACAGCCCCAGCTGCGCAGCCGCCCACTAGACACATTGTTTCATATTACAAAGACAGGTGGGCTTGTTACTCTTCCGCCAACACTTTCTCTAAAACTTTTTTCCCCTTTTCAGAAAGAGAGGGACTTACAACTGTGCCCCTGTCCCATCCCTGAAGAATTTGCTCCAGGAGAAGAAAAAAAAAAATCAACCCACATATTTTTAACAGATCGCTTGCTTGTGCCTGTTTGGTAAGATTTATTCTCTCATTAATCACTGCCCTCCCTTCATTCATGTTAAATAGAAAATTGATTAGGAAAGATCCCCATCATGGTTAAAAAAATAATTAGCTGCTACATCATGTTGCCTACAGTGCGACAGAAAGGAGTGATTAAATTAGGAATATTAAAACCCCATTAATCTGCACTCAACTTAAGCTCTGCTTGTTCATCTCATGGTGGCGCTTATTATTTCTGACACTGAAAGATATTTGAATTACCAGCTGCTACAAGGTCACTCGCTGAAAGATGTCAGGTCGGCCATTAGTCAAAGGTGGAGTAGGAGACCAGAAATGAGAGCTGTCTGCGCGTCAAGGGGACCCTCCCGTGGATGTCATTCCAGAAGTGAGCAGCACCCCACAACCGAGTGGGCCGGGCCCAGGCACGGGGGCTTCCATACACACCTCTCCCCATCGCTCTCACGGGTCACCTGTGACATCAGGGCCTTGGTGCGTCCTCTGGTGGCACCAGCAGCTCTGCCAGTCTCCTCTTACTGTGGCTCTTGGTGGCCGTGTTGTGGTGATGGCAGTTACAATAAGATTGGCACACGAGGCTGGTGCACCCCCGGCCCCGCGCTGAACCTGCGTCCTCTTTCCTCTTGCTCATGTCCCCACTGGCCCTGCAACGAGGCCTTCTCTGCCTTTAGATGTCAGAGGAGAGGCCAGAGGCTCTCCAGACACTTCACTAAGGTCACACATCTGGCAAACCTCAGAACCAGCGCTTGGCCCCCACTCGGTTGGCTCCAAGGGGACCCATTTAGCCTCACTCTAGAAGCTTCTGAAGCCTGTCCACCTGGAGTCTGCAGGGCCTCTTCAAGAGGACGCTGCTGGCAAAGGCAAATGACGTGCTCTGGGGAATCGTCCCTGTTTTTCAAGCTTTTAACCGTCAAACTCCACCGGCACCTGAGCCACCTGCTACCGCAGGGTGAGCTGGGTAAGGGCGAGCTGCCTCGGAGACCGGCTGAGCCCAGAAGGGCTGTTACCCGAGAACCCAGGACAAGTGGTCAACGGGGGATGGAAACTCCTCACCGTCTCCTTTTTCTTTTTCTTTAGAGTAAAAATTTAGGGGCGGGGCGTGCAGCTCAGTGGCAGAGCATTTGCCTGACATGCTTGAGGCCCCGGGTTCAATCCATGAAAAAGGCAGCTAAGCTCTGCCTTTAGCCGTATTTAAATTGATTTCTCCTTCCCTTGCGTACCACTTGCTGCTCTGTTAAATGAACCCAAATCTCACCCAATGCATTCATTCTCTGACCCTGGGGGGAGAGACTGGCAAGGTCGCTCCTCCTGGATGTCCTGTTTATACTGTCCTCGCCCACATCCCGTCAGCTGGGCCTGAGGGTGGCAGTCTTGAGGGTCTGTGTTTGGGGTGCACCTTGGGGACTGGACTAGACCAAGGACATATCTCTAGGACACTGTGAGTGGCAACATCAAAGACTGAATGTGGGTATTGCGGGGGCAGGGGCACATTGGAGCAAGGGATGGGCAGCGGCAGGGCCTCCAAGCAGGCGCTCCACAGGCTCTTTCCCAAATGAATGAATGAAGTAAAAGGAGCCGGGAGGTCAGCACTGGTTTGGGAGGACAGGAAGAGCTGTCCAAGGCCAAGGGTACAGAGCAAGAGGATAGGGGTGGGGAGAGGAGGCTGGCCTTTCTCCCCAGGTCAGGGTCGTGGGCTCCACAGAGCAGGACCCTCTGGTGCAGAGCTGAGCACACACTGCCCTTCCTGCCCAACTGGACAGAATCTCCTCTTCCTGGAGTGCTCTGTGCTCCCTGGGGATCCTTCCCCCACAGAGCGACCCTCGAGTTCCCTGAACAGGGAAGTCATTTAGCATAGACAAAACCAGATCTCCTGGTCCTTTGTGCTGTGTGTCCCTCTGCACGAGAGCCCTGCCTTCCCCTTTGTGGCCTCCCCACCCACTAGCCAGGTCCATTCAGAGGCCTGTTTACTCCACTCCTGAGACCTGCTGCCCAGTGCACATGAGTCTCAGCTCACCCACGGGCTGGGGAGGCCGTGGCACATGCCCCTCAGTATTGATCCTGTCCTGCAGGCACAGCTGGTGGGCAGCGGGCTGCTTAGGAGAAATGGCTTGAGTTACTTAAGGGCGAAGCGTTCAGACTCCATAGAGATGATCTTCTCCATAGGGATGCCTGTGCTCTCCCAGAGCTGCCCCTTACAGAGCTCTCCATCTTGGTGAGAGGCTCACCAGATGCATCCACGAGAGTCAGGCCCAGGGAGAGGCACCTGGGTCTGGGCACCACTGTTCATCCCAGATAACCACAGTCACCTGCTGGCCACAGGGCAATCAGCCCAGGAATCCTGAGCCAAACTGCTGGCAGCATGGAGCCTGTTGTCCCTTCCCAAGTGGCAGAGGGACGGTCCCCTGCTCCTGTAATTCTCAGGTGTGGCCCGGAGCTGGATGACTGGAAAAGTAAAGACAGGACCTCTAAAGGCCGCGTGCCCTCCTGTCCGTGGAGTCAGTCAGGACCATGCCAAGCCCACAGCCTGGAGGGATGTCACAGGACCATAGTTTTGCGGAATGCCGGGCACTCTTGTCGGCCACATACTCTGGCTGAGACCCTGAGCAGGCTCAGACCCCAGGCTCCTCGGAAAGCTGTGTTGTTCAGGGTGAGGACCCAGTTTAGGTCCCCAGTCCCCAGCACAAATGTGAGGCCAGGGGAGCACTTGAAAGGGTCGGCTGGGGCTGGGGTAGCTCTGTGGCAGAGCACTTGCTCGCAGCCCACAGTGCCCAGTTCTGTGCTGCAGTAAAAAAGAAAAGACCTTTGGACAGTTTGACTGGCATGGACTATAAAGTGTTCACCGTGACTTCTGGACAAAGTGTATTTCAAGAACAAGAGAAATCACTTCTGCACCTGAGAGTCTTGGCCATGCAGCAGACCTAGGTGCAGCCAGGGAGGAGCCCAGTGTGCGCTGGCTCTGGCCTCCCCCATCCTCCACCCCACCTGCTCCTTGGGAACACAAGGCTGACCTTGTGCTGTGGCCCTGGGATGGCCCCAGCCCACCACACTGCAAGGTCACGAGGAAGCCAACAGGAAAAGGCGGAGAGGCCAGTGAGCCTCGGGGAAGGTGGTTCCCCCCCCCTCGGGGTCCTGGGGTCCCTGCCTTTGCCAGAACAGAGCTTCCCTCTTCTCTGAGTCTGGGACTTGGGTCCCTGGTGACCAGAAGTCTCCTGGTCAACACAAGCCCCTGCCGTGTGCTGGGAGCGTCATTTCCCCTAATCCCCTCTGCAAGGACGGGTGGAGCCAGGGCCAGAAGTCAGGGTGGTCCAAGTCAAAAGCTCCTGATCATTTTTCTCTCCCTCCGAGTCTGAGTTAAACACGAAACGGCTGCTAAGAGACCAGGGCAGCTCCAGCCTTCACCTGAAATGTCACCCTAAAATCTCAGCTTTCCCCAACATCCCAATGACTCCCGGTGGCTCTGTTGACTTAGTATCTCTTTTATTTTGATGAATCGCAATTCTGACTTAGAGAGCCAAGATCGGAGCGTTGTGTCCTGATGTGTCTCCCTTGCTGAGCAGACTAGGTATACAGCAGGGGCTAACCCACACCTGGCCACCTGGGGACGGAGCCCTGGTCCCAGCACGGCCTGCCTCTGGGGGCCAGGCTGATGGCCTCCACCTTCATTCAGAGATGGGCCCCACCAAGCTGTAATAAGGGAAGGCCTGGTGGCCAGTTCAGGAGCACCCAGCTGGACAGTGTGGTCGACCCAGCTGGTCCCATCCTAAAGGGAGGCACAGCCCACTCTGGGCGGTAGCAACACAAATTGTCCCCACCAAACTGGCTTGTGACGGAAGCTTCAGAAGTCTAGCTCATCCCAGGGCCATGAGCACAGCCCACCCGTCACCCCGTCCTCTCCCGCAGGAGAGTATTGCCCCCGCTCTCAGGGTGGCCAGGAACCAGATCCAGGCTAAGCATGAAAACCCAGTAGCACTTTATTCTCATTGTAAGGGACTCTAAGATTCTTAATGAGGTGCAGAAGAAAGCCTAGTGTGAGGGCTGGGACGCCAGGCCGGAGACCCCAGCTCAGCACTCAGGGCCTGTGGTCGCCGCGCCACTCACCTGCCACCCTGGGCCTCAAGTCCTCTTCTGTGAAGGGCAGGGGCTCTCTCTAAATAGGCCTGGGGAATCCTCCCGGGACCACCAGGCCAGCCCAGGGGTCAAGAGGACGATGGCTGTGAGCCCTTCCTGTGGCTCCCGTCCCCATCCTGGCCCTCAGCGCTGCTTCTTGGGCTCCCCACGTGCATCTCCAGTGGCACGTGCCTTTGACCCTGTCCAGAGTTCTCTGTGGCTCTCTCCTGTTCCCAAAATCTGCCTCAGCCAGTCCTGTCATGGGGTGGCCACAGCCTCTGCAGCCCAGGCCTTACCTGCTGGGCCCAGCACCTCGCCCAGGGCCAGGGCGACCACGGTGCAGGGGCCCCGGGAGTGACAGTGTGGCTTGAGCTGGACGGAGCGTAGACAGACTCCCCAGCTGGGGCCCAGGGACAGCGGTACGTCATGTTTACCCTGTCACCAGGAGGGCCCCACAGGGCTTCCGTGGACACTTGTTGATGGACGCTGCTTCAGATTGGGGATCCTATTGCGGGGCCCACCTGGGGAGGCAGTGGCTCCTCTGGGTGAGCTCAGAGGAGGAGAGGCGGGGAGGGAGGGCCTCAGGGTCCCCTGGATGCTGCATCGCATTAGACCACCTGCGGCCCTGAGGATCACACTTGGGAATGAGAGCTGCCCCTTGGCACCGGACCCGCAATCCACCTGGCACAGGGAACCACAAAGCCGAGGACGCGGTGGGGCCCAGGGAAGCGAGGCTGGGAGGGAGAAGCGGCTGCGAGTGATGGGGGAAGTTTGCCACAGGCAGGTGCACCTCCTGTGCAGCCTCCTCCCTCAGCTCCAGGCCCACCTGCCTCCCGGGCAGCGGGGGGAAACAAAAACAGACTCAGTTCACAAACCCCTACAGCACTGTGCTTTATGGCTGCCCACCTGTGCCCCGGCCCTGTTGGATGCCGGTATCTCCCCGAGGAGGGAGGGGCAGCCGGGCAGCTCGGGGGCAGCAGCCGGGCTCTGGAGGAAGCTCACTTACCTGTGGAGCTCAGGCTGGGCCAGCCACACGATGGGCGCGTTTGCTGTTCTCTTTGGAGGAGGGGGAGAGAAAAGTTTCAAAACTCACTATTTGTGCATTTCAAAAACAAAACAGGGGCTCGGCTCAGGGGAAGGGCGCTTGCCTGGCATGTGTGAGGCACTGGGCTCGATTCTCAGCACCTCATATAAATAAATAAATAAAGTTCCATCCACCACTTCAAAAATATTTTAAAGAACACACACCAAGCAATCAAAACGCCCATGCCTTTACCCACTCTCGTCCCAGATGATGGGGACACAACTGGCTTGTCAGGCAGCCACCTTGGAGCGACGAGGCCCACTCTAGAGGGTGAGAAGAGGATGATCACACACACCTCCGTCCCCGCAGAGCTTGGGGCTCGTGGTCCCTGGGGTGGGTCACTGCGGCATCTCAGGCTGCTGTGTAGGGCTGGGCTGTGCCCACCCCACTTCTCTTCCATCAGGGCTCCCTGCTCAGCCCCAGGGAGCACCCAATTTGCAGGTAACGATTCCCAGGCCCCACGTGTGCTGGCAGCAGGAGCAGGTGACTGTGACCAGAGTCCCGCACACAGAGGCCTTGATGGAAGGCGAGGAAGGCAGGGCCCTCTGCACTTCTCCACCACGGGGAGGGGAGCAGGCTGCAGACGCAGGGGTGTCGGTGGAGGAGCGGTGTCTCACCAGAGAAGCCAAGAGTGGACCTGCCCAATCAGGCTCTTTCCAGAAATCTGTGCTGTGGCCACATAGGGGGCTGGGGTGATGTGCCAGGCTGTTCATTTTGGGGAAAAAGCAGGACACTTGAGCTACCAATAACAGAGCGAGGCTCTGCTGGACTTGGTCCCTCCCCGGCCAGGCTCCTGGTGGAGCCTCTGCCCGGTGGGGTCAGAGGATCTGCTTCGGGTTTGTCCTGAGACAGTTGGGGGTCACTTTCAGGTCCTCATCTGAGGTCTCAGCTGTGCCTGGTCCACTTTGGCCTGAAATGAAATAGCCAGTTCTTTGGGTCGCGGTACAGATGCTAAAGGCCGTGCAATCTCGTCAGCTCCAACGGCTCCGAGGCCCACCCAGGGCCTGCTCTAGCTCTGCTGCACCTGATTGCTCACCCAAGGCCTGTGGGTTGAAACGGCTGACCCTGCGTCAGAGTGTGTGCTCAAAGGCCCTCTTCCTAGAGCCGGGGAACCCAGCTCTCTCTGCTTCATGAGCTCTTCTCTGGCCTCTGCCCTGTTCTTCAGATGCCTGGGTTTGGGAGGGAAGAACTACCTCCATGTTGAGCTCCACTGGAGAACTTCCCCACTGTGCGAGCGACTAGAGCTAAGCAGGGCTCCTGTGCCTTGCCCGCTGGCCGTCTTGTCCTCCCCACCAAGCAGACTCTGCCCCCTTCCCAGCCTAGGTTCTGGGTTTCTGAGCTCCTCCTTTCCCAGCCCTCTTGCTGCTCCTCCCCAGAAGAATGCTCGGAATTGTCTCTGGCAGGAGAGGGCATCTTTGTTACTGGAGCTCAGGTCAGAGTTAGGTTGCTGTTGCAAACCGTCTGCATATTTCCGTCTGCAAGTGTCTTTGTTGCAGGGAGGACAGTGGGGAGCAGTGCTCTCTGAAAAACCAACCCAAACAAATGCAAGCAAAACCCATTTGATTGATTTTATTTTAAAAACTGGAACAGACGCATGCTCCCGGGGTGGAGACTGGCGTGGACAGCATTTCTTCCGCCTTTGCTGTGTGGAACCACAGATGTGCAGAGGGGGATTTGGGGGCGGGTGCATCAGCCACACTCCAAAGGAGAAGGAAGTCACAGGACACTCCTCTAAGCTCCAGAAGAGGGGGCGAAATGCCCAAAGCCAAAGCTGCAAGGAGATGAGGGTCTGGTTGTGAGTGGGTGTGAAGCCCAGAGACGGCAGCACCCAGGAAGAGTGGAGGGAGGCCAGGTGTGTGGTCAGGACCCTAAGGCAGGACCCAGCCGGCCACGAGCCGCCTTGTGACTTTGTTGAGCTCTTCAGCTTCTCTGGGCTTCCTTTTCCTCCGCCCAACAAGGCAACTGGAACCAATCTACCACTTTCTTTCCAGCACTGAACTCTGTTTCTATGACTAGGAATTGTGGAAGATGAGAATAGTTGGAGAAAACACGTGATAACCGCCTGCTCACTGATTCAGGTTTGTTCTGCGTGATCTCTTGACCAGGGAAATCTGTTTAGGTGATAAAGCTGGGCAAGCTCGATTTTTAAATAACTTGGTCCTTATAATCTTTGAACTAGTGATTCCCCTTCTAGATGTCTCTCTGAATAAAGGGTCAGACAGACATTAAGACAAAGACTCACCTGCAAAGACAAGGTCATGTCCCTTGCAAAGAAAAAAGATGAAACAGAGACAAAAAAGAGAAAACAATGAAGTATGGAACAGCCATTAAAATGTTTCCAGTGAGACTGTAAAACACGAGAAAGTAAACCCAACAGTGTTGACTGTACCTTGTTCTGAGAGACCGGATTCGGCTGGGAGTCCTTCTTAACCCTTAGCACTCCAAACCCCCATCAATTTCAGAGGAAGCCCCCGAGGACCTCAGGACGGACATTCTCCAGCAGTAAATGTTAACACTCAAGTCGGGAAGGAAAGAGGAAGCTGTGTGGGAAATCCAGAGCCCAGAGGTGGGGGCAGGGCAGATCGGGTCCTTGGAGCTGTGGCCATTTGTTTCAGACCCAAGACCAGATTGGAGGCCCAGAGGCATCTGCAGTCCAGGAGGAGCGGGGAAGATGGTGCGGGGCATCAGGCAGAGGGTCAGGGCCTGAGAAGGTCAAGCAGAGGCAAGTGCGGGGCAGGCAGCCATTCCCAGGACGGGGCTGTTGGCCTTCACTTCCCGTCCTGCTGCCTGGCCTCGAGCGGAAGCAGCAAAATCTGTACTTTTGAGACCATCACAAGATTTCAGGTTTTCCTTATTTCCCCAGGGGGCCAACTGACCCGAGAGCAAGCAGAGGGCGGCTGTTGCCAGAGGCCAGGTTCCCGGAGCTGAGTGGACAATGGGCACAGTCACTTCTTGCTCCTCAGGGTGCCGCCTGGACTCTTGGGGCTGGCAGAGGAGGGATGGACAGTCCTCCGGGACGTCCTGAGAGGGAGGCTGGGAACAGGGAAGGGCCGCCTCCCTGCTGGTGGAGCTGATGCTCTGAGGCTGAGCCAGGACAACGCAGGGGCCATGCAGGGGGCAGGCGGAGATGGTGCTGCTGCCCAGGACACCTAGGTCAGCCTGAATCTAACACGGAGGGACGCCCCCTGGGGCCGAGGGTCCCTCCTCCACCGACACACCTCACTGCCCCCGTGGGACTGTTTGAATCCAGGGATGGACTTTTCTAGATTAGGCCCTTTATTAACCCCAGGCTGGGAGGGGAAATGGGCGGAGACCAGGGTCTTCATTTCTTCTCCCCCGACTCCCTAAATCCATTCCAAGCCGATGACATTTGCAGAGTGTGTCTTCCTGGGTCTCCATAATCCCCTCAGAATATTAAGGCTGCGTTCCTTTATCTTTGGTTACATTAACTTCCATTTTCCTTATGAGTAAGTATTTGGCTAAAAATTAATATAGTGAAGTTGAAAAGAATCTTATGATAGGAAAAAGACTCATTCCGTCTCTGGCTGCTCAGATCCCGGAGCACACCGGGGTTAATGTAATTAACTTACAATTTGAGCCCGGGTTGTGTACATACACTGAATCTCCCCGCTGGAAACGAGATTAGATTTTATTACTCTATATATCCTGGTTATCTTCACGGCGCCTCCAATATTACTTCCCACAATGACTTCAAGGCTCCGCGCCGTAATGAAAATGCAGAACCATCTGGTACTGAGCCCATGCCGTTTATTTAAGGATTTAATTAAATGCTCTAAATGGAGAGCTTCTCTGAATTAACATTTTAAATGTGACTTATTGCAGGTTTAATATTGTCTTAATGCCAACCTGGGAAACTCCATCGCCAAGTTGTTGACGTTCAAATTGAATTCATTTGGGTGGCTCCAGGGGGACCCATTAATTAATCTAAACAACTAATGGGGATTGGTTCTGACTTTTGATGAAGATTATTTACTGAGACAATTTGCAATGAATAAAGAGTCACAGTAGGCAAATGCTTAATTGAATTCAAAAAAAAAGTCTCATTGTGTTTAATATCAGGGATGCATCGTGTGAGTGAGCTTTGAAATAGCATGAAAGGGGCGATTGCTTCAATCTTCTTAGCTGTGCGCTAATAACAAAGCGAACGGGTAATTACATTTTCCTGGGTGATTTGCCGCTTGCGAAAGGACAACAGGTCTGCCCGGCTAATTGCTTCCTTGAAAAGAAATTTCCGAAAGCACAAACTTTGCCCTGGGATGGCACTCTGCGGCCCCACCGGTGGCCCAAGGCGAGAGGATGGGACACCTCCTAGTCACATCCAGAAACCCCACGGCCACACGCGCTGCCTGCAGCTGGCCCCCACCTGGAGTGGGCTTGCTGAGAAAGCTCTCCCCCCTCCGTGGCCTTGCCACCAGACGACTCTCCAGGGTCTCCCTCATCACTCCAGGTGAATTAGGTGGGGGGGAGGCTGCCCTGTCCGTGTTTCCTTCCGTTTTCACCTTTGGGGTCAAAGCAGCTCAGATCTCTGCTCCCAGGAAAACGAACCGTCTAGAGAGTGAAACTCTCTGCAGAGTCAGAGCAGCCCCAGCAAGGCTGGGTGCTGGCTTTCTGCCCTCCCGGCCAGCCCGTGGCTGGCGACAACCTGGCCTCAGCAGCTGGGACCTCCTGCATCCTGTCCCTCCCTTGGGGTCAGGGCAGCCCCTGCGGCGTGCAGCCTCCCCTGATCCCGGAGGCTCACTGTGCCTCCTTCCTGTTCCGGGTCGTGGGGCTTTGCCTGGCTTCTCAAAGCGGGGCTCAGGGGCAGCATCGTCCACCTCACCTGGGCGTCTTGGCAGCGCAGGTCTCGGGCCCCGCGCCACCATGAATGTGCTGAACAGGGCGTGCATTTTATGAAGACTCCTGATGATTCCTGTGCACGTCAATCTCAGATGCACTGACCCACGGTGGGTGCAGCCTGTCCACCCTGTTGGACAGCCTTCCCTCGGCTCTCACTCACCTGCAGGCAGCTCCCTGGGCTCAGGGCTCAGAGCTTTGCTTCTCCTGCCTGTAGTAGCGCCTGGGCTGGGAGGAGCCAATGGAAATGTGGCCACTTGGGGTTTCTCTCACCCCCCCACCTGGCCCAGAGGGGACCCTGGGAGCTGCCTCTGTTACACAGGGTACCATAGAAACCACGCCTGCCACGGACGGGCAGGAAGCACCTGCTCCTCCCGTGACCCCTGAGAGCCCAGGGCAGGGGGACGCTCCGTAATTACAGGTGGACTCCACAGGGAGGGTCCTTGGCATCTGCAGCTCAAAGCAGGTAAATGCCTGTGGGTGGCAGTTCCAGAGGGGACTGACCTCAAGGGAGAGGACTTGGTGTCCCGAGTAATGGTCATCCTGCCGGGCATCCTGCCACCCAGATCTCTTCCCCAAGTGCAGGCTTGTCAATGCTTTCATGGAAACACTCCTGGTTCTGACTTTATAAAGCCTGTCCCAAGGGTACATCACCAACCAACCAGTGACAACCAGTGACAGAAGGGGGAGGAGCCGCAGAGGGCCTCGTGTGGTCAGGCAGCTGTTTCAGCCCACCAGAGACTCCCTCAAGAGGACAAGGAGCAAAGGCTAAAGAAATTAAAGTGTTAAAAAGTCAAGCGGTCGTCCCAGCCAAGAGCGGGGAGAAGATATCTTCCTACCGCATATCTGATAAGGGGTTAATATCCACAATATATAAAGAGCTTCTGTAACTCAATAGCAACAAAACAAATAATAAGTTAAAAGCGGGCAAAAGACTTGAACAGACATTTCCCCAAAAAAGACAGACAACTGGGCAACGGCTTTGTGAAAAGGTGTTCAGGATCATTGACCAGCAGGATGTGCAAACAAAACTGCCTCGGGCTACTGCCTCCCGGCTGACGGCTGGTGGAGTCACAGTCGTTCAACAATAGCCACAGGGAGGCTGCTGGGGACGGGGAGAAAGTGGCAGACTGGGCCCTGTAGGTGGGGACATAAGATGACGCAGCCGCTTGTGGAAAGCTGTCTGGGGTTCCTCAAAGACTTAAAAGTAGAACTACTGCTTAGTCCAGAGATGTCCCCTCCATTATTCATCCAGAACTGGAATCAGAATCTCAAAGAGATCTCTGTGCTCCCGTATCCCCTGTGCAGGGTCGAGACAGCCCCGAGGCAGGAGCCACCTCAACGTCCACCGCTGAATGGAGGCTAAGTGAACGTTTCATCATGTGGATGGAATATTATTCACCCTGAAAAAAGAAAACCTTGCCATACGGGACCACAGGGGTGAGTCTGGAGGACTTTAAGTGAAATGATTCAGTGGCCGAGGGGAAACGTTGCCTGCTCTGCTGCGTGAGGCAGCTCACGTGGTCAGACTCACAGAAGCGGAGAGCAGACGGCAGTTGCCAGGGATTGAAAAACAGGGAGCTGCTGTTTAGAGTGTGGGAAGCATCAGTGAAGAAAGAGGAAGAATTCTTAGAGCTCTGCCGTGCAGCCCGTCTTTAAAAATCCCTCTGCAGAGCTGGGCGCGTGGCACACACCTGTGGTCCCAGCGGCTCAGGAGGCTGAGGCAGGAGGATCCAGAGTTCAAAGCCAGCCTCAGAGACTTAGTGAGACCCTGTCTCTAAATAAAATACTTTTAAAAGGGCTGGGCACGTGGCTCAGTGGTTGAGCACCCCTGGGGTCAATCCCTGGTACCAAAATAAATAAATGAATAAATTCTAACTCCCATGCGATGGTGTCAGGGTGGGACCTTGGGGAGGTGGCTAGAGCAGACCCGGCCCACTGACCCACTGACCCACTGACCCACTGACCCATTGACCCACTGACCCACTATGCTCCGCCCTTGAGACCTGGATCAGTGACCTTATGGAAAACCCTGAGGGACCTTGCTCTCCCCTTCTGCCCCGTGAGGGCCCAGAGGGGACCTCCAGGAGGAATCTGCCTGCCACTTGACCTCGGATCAGGTACCCTACGGTGTTGGCCACGGCAGTGACCACGGGGTTGTAGAGGGCTAACTGTGGTCGCCGTGGGAGGTGCCGTGGGAGGAAGCGGGTGAAGGGCTCACAGGGCTCAGGAAGGCCGAGCTGCTTGGTGGGCCCCGTTGCCCAGGCTGCGGGAACTGTCTTTTGTGTCACAGGATCTTTAGGGCGTCCCTGTCCTCCACCCACCAAGATGCGGGAAGCCTTCCCCACCCAGGCCTGACCACCCAGAATCCCCAGGCGGTCACGTTGGCCTTGCTCCTCACACTCAGCTCTGTCTTTGCCTCATTCTATCAACCTAAAATCATTTCAAAGTAAAGCAGCTTAAACAAAAAACTCAATTGAGGTTAAAGCTTTTGCAAACCAATGATGTCCCACGAGTCCCTGGGGGAGTCATTCCAATCAGTCATCAGGCAGGGGTACAGGCTGTCAGTCATCAGGCAGGGGTACGGGCTGTCAGTCATCAGGCAGGGATGAAGGCTGTCAGTCATCAGGCAGGGTACAGGCTGTCAGTCATCAGGCAGGGTACAGGCTGTCAGTCATCAGGCAGGGGTACAGGCTGTCAGTCATCAGGCAGGGTACAGGCTGTCAGTCATCAGGCAGGGGTACAGGCTGTCAGTCATCAGGCAGGGGTACAGGCTGTCAGTCATCAGGCAGGGGTACAGGCTGTCAGTCATCAGGCAGGGTACAGGCTGTCAGTCATCAGGCAGGGGTACAGGCTGTCAGTCATCAGGCAGGGGTACAGGCTGTCAGTCATCAGGCAGGGGTACAGGCTGTCAGTCATCAGGCAGGGGTACGGGCTGTCAGTCATCAGCAGGGTACAGGCTGTCAGTCATCAGGCAGGGGTACAGGCTGTCAGTCATCAGGCAGGGGTACGGGCTGTCAGTCATCACGCAGGGGTACGGGCTGTCAGTCATCAGGCAGGGGTACGGGCTGTCAGTCATCAGGCAGGGTTCAGGCTGTCAGTCATCAGGCAGGGTACAGGCTGTCAGTCATCAGGCAGGGTACGGGCTGTCAGTCATCAGGCAGGGGTACAGGCTGTCAGTCATCAGGCAGGGTACGGGCTGTCAGTCATCAGGCAGGGGTACGGGCTGTCAGTCATCAGGCAGGGTACAGGCTGTCAGTCATCAGGCAGGGTACGGGCTGTCAGTCATCAGGCAGGGGTACGGGCTGTCAGTCATCAGGCAGGGTACGGGCTCTCAGTCATCAGGCAGGGTACAGGCTGTCAGTCATCAGGCAGGGGTACGGGCTGTCAGTCATCAGGCAGGGGTACGGGCTGTCAGTCATCAGGCAGGGTACGGGCTGTCAGTCATCAGGCAGGGGTACGGGCTGTCAGTCATCAGGCAGGGGTACGGGCTGTCAGTCATCAGGCAGGGTACGGGCTGTCAGTCATCAGGCAGGGGTACAGGCTGTCAGTCATCAGGCAGGGGTACGGGCTGTCAGTCATCAGGCAGGGGTACGGGCTGTCAGTCATCAGGCAGGGGTACAGGCTGTCAGTCATCAGGCAGGGTACAGGCTGTCAGTCATCAGGCAGGGTACAGGCTGTCAGTCATCAGGCAGGGTACAGGCTGTCAGCCATCAGGCAGGGGTACAGGCTGTCAGTCATCAGGCAGGGGTACGGGCTGTCAGTCATCAGGCAGGGGTACGGGCTGTCAGTCATCAGGCAGGGGTACGGGCTGTCAGTCATCAGGCAGGGTACAGGCTGTCAGTCATCAGGCAGGGTACAGGCTGTCAGTCATCAGGTAGGGTACAGGCTGTCAGTCATCAGGCAGGGTTCAGGCTGTCAGTCATCAGGCAGGGGTACAGGCTGTCAGTCATCAGGCAGGGTACAGGCTGTCAGTCATCAGGCAGGGTACGGGCTGTCAGTCATCAGGCAGGGTACAGGCTGTCAGTCATCAGGCAGGGGTACGGGCTGTCAGTCATCAGGCAGGGTACGGGCTGTCAGTCATCAGGCAGGGTACGGGCTGTCAGTCATCAGGCAGGGTACAGGCTGTCAGTCATCAGGCAGGGGTACAGGCTGTCAGTCATCAGGCAGGGTACAGGCTGTCAGTCATCAGGCAGGGTACGGGCTGTCAGTCATCAGGCAGGGTACAGGCTGTCAGTCATCAGGCAGGGTACGGGCTGTCAGTCATCAGGCAGGGTACGGGCTGTCAGTCATCAGGCAGGGTACGGGCTGTCAGTCATCAGGCAGGGGTACAGGCTGTCAGTCATCAGGCAGGGTACAGGCTGTCAGTCATCAGGCAGGGGTATAGGCTGTCAGTCATCACGCAGGGATGAAGGCTGTCAGTCATCAGGCAGGGTACAGGCTGTCAGTCATCAGGCAGGGGTTCAGGCTGTCAGTCATCAGGCAGGGGTTCAGGCTGTCAGTCATCAGGCAGGGGTTCAGGCTGTCAGTCATCAGGCAGGGGTACGGGCTGTCAGTCATCAGGCAGGGGTACGGGCTGTCAGTCATCAGGCAGGGGTACGGGCTGTCAGTCATCAGGCATGGTACGGGCTGTCAGTCATCAGGCATGGTACGGGCTGTCAGTCATCAGGCAGGGTACGGGCTGTCAGTCATCAGGCAGGGTACAGGCTGTCAGTCATCAGGCAGGGGTTCAGGCTGTCAGTCATCAGGCAGGGGTTCAGGCTGTCAGTCATCAGGCAGGGGTACAGGCTGTCAGTCATCAGGCAGGGGTATAGGCTGTCAGTCATCAGGCAGGGTACAGGCTGTCAGTCATCAGGCAGGGTACAGGCTGTCAGTCATCAGGCAGGGTACAGGCTGTCAGTCATCAGGCAGGGTACAGGCTGTCAGTCATCAGGCAGGGGTACAGGCTGTCAGTCATCAGGCAGGGGTACAGGCTGTCAGTCATCAGGCAGGGGTACAGGCTGTCAGTCATCAGGCAGGGGTATGGGCTGTCAGTCATCAGGCAGGGGTACGGGCTGTCAGTCATCAGGCAGGGGTACGGGCTGTCAGTCATCAGGCAGGGGTATGGGCTGTCAGTCATCAGGCAGGGGTACGGGCTGTCAGTCATCAGGCAGGGGTACGGGCTGTCAGTCATCAGGCAGGGTACGGGCTGTCAGTCATCAGGCAGGGTACGGCCTGACAGTCATCAGGCAGGGGTACAGGCTGTCAGTCATCAGGCAGGGGTACGGGCTGTCAGTCATCAGGCAGGGTACGGGCTGTCAGTCATCAGGCAGGGTACAGGCTGTCAGTCATCAGGCAGGGTATGGGCTGTCAGTCATCAGGCAGGGTACGGGCTGTCAGTCATCAGGCAGGGATACAGGCTGTCAGTCATCAGGCAGGGGTATAGGCTGTCAGTCATCAGGCAGGGTACAGGCTGTCAGTCACCAGGCAGGGTACAGGCTGTCAGTCATCAGGCAGGGTATGGGCTGTCAGTCATCAGGCAGGGGTACGGACTGTCAGTCATCAGGCAGGGTACAGGCTCTCAGTCATCAGGCAGGGTACAGGCTGTCAGTCATCAGGCAGGGGTACGGGCTGTCAGTCATCAGGCAGGGGTACGGGCTGTCAGTCATCAGGCAGGGGTACAGGCTGTCAGTCATCAGGCAGGGTACAGGCTGTCAGTCATCAGGCAGGGTACGGGCTGTCAGTCATCAGGCAGGGGTACGGGCTGTCAGTCATCAGGCAGGGTACAGGCTGTCAGTAATCAGGCAGGGTACAGGCTGTCAGTCATCAGGCAGGGTACGGGCTGTCAGTCATCAGGCAGGGTACGGGCTGTCAGTCATCAGGCAGGGGTACGGGCTGTCAGTCATCAGGCAGGGTTCAGGCTGTCAGTCATCAGGCAGGGTACGGGCTGTCAGTCATCAGGCAGGGTACGGGCTGTCAGTCATCAGGCAGGGTTCAGGCTGTCAGTCATCAGGCAGGGGTTCAGGCTGTCAGTCATCAGGCAGGGGTACAGGCTGTCAGTCATCAGGCAGGGGTACAGGCTGTCAGTCATCAGGCAGGGTACAGGCTGTCAGTCATCAGGCAGGGTACAGGCTGTCAGTCATCAGGCAGGGTACAGGCTGTCAGTCATCAGGCAGGGTACAGGCTGTCAGTCATCAGGCAGGGGTACAGGCTGTCAGTCATCAGGCAGGGGTACAGGCTGTCAGTCATCAGGCAGGGTACAGGCTGTCAGTCATCAGGCAGGGGTACGGGCTGTCAGTCATCAGGCAGGGTACGGGCTGTCAGTCATCAGGCAGGGGTACGGGCTGTCAGTCATCAGGCAGGGTACGGGCTGTCAATCATCAGGCAGGGTATAGGCTGTCAATCATCAGGCAGGGGTAAGGACTGTCAGTCATCAGGCAGGGTACAGGCTGTCAGTCATCAGGCAGGGTACGGGCTGTCAGTCATCAGGCAGGGTACAGGCTGTCAGTCATCAGGCAGGGTATAGGCTGTCAATCATCAGGCAGGGTATAGGCTGTCAATCATCAGGCAGGGGTAAGGACTGTCAGTCATCAGGCAGGGTACAGGCTGTCAGTCATCAGGCAGGGGTACAGGCTGTCAGTCATCAGGCAGGGGTACAGCCTGTCAGCAGGCAGGGGTACGGGCTGTCAGTCATCAGGCAGGGTACAGGCTGTCAGTCATCAGGCAGGGTACAGGCTGTCAGTCATCAGGCAGGGTACGGGCTGTCAGTCTTCAGGCAGGGTACAGGCTGTCAGTCTTCAGGCAGGGGTACGGGCTGTCAGTCATCAGGCAGGGTTCAGGCTGTCAGTCATCAGGCAGGGGTACAGGCTGTCAGTCATCAGGCAGGGTTCAGGCTGTCAGTCATCAGGCAGGGTTCAGGCTGTCAGTCATCAGGCAGGGGTACGGGCTGTCAGTCATCAGGCACGGTTCAGGCTGTCAGTCATCAGGCAGGGTACAGGCTGTCAGTCATCAGGCAGGGTACGGGCTGTCAGTCATCAGGCAGGGTACGGGCTGTCAGTCATCAGGCAGGGGTACGGGCTGTCAGTCATCAGGCAGGGTACGGGCTGTCAGTCATCAGGCAGGGGTACAGGCTGTCAGTCATCAGGCAGGGGTACAGGCTGTCAGTCATCAGGCAGGGGTTCAGGCTGTCAGTCATCAGGCAGGGTACAGGCTGTCAGTCATCAGGCAGGGGTACAGGCTGTCAGTCATCAGGCAGGGGTACGGGCTGTCAGTCATCAGGCAGGGGTACGGGCTGTCAGTCATCAGGCAGGGTACGGGCTGTCAGTCATCAGGCAGGGTACGGGCTGTCAGTCATCAGGCAGGGTACGGGCTGTCAGTCATCAGGCAGGGTACGGGCTGTCAGTCATCAGGCAGGGTACGGGCTGTCAGTCATCAGGCAGGGTACGGGCTGTCAGTCATCAGGCAGGGGTACGGGCTGTCAGTCATCAGGCAGGGTACAGGCTGTCAGTCATCAGGCAGGGTACAGGCTGTCAGTCATCAGGCAGGGGTATAGGCTGTCAGTCATCACGCAGGGATGAAGGCTGTCAGTCATCAGGCAGGGTACAGGCTGTCAGTCATCAGGCAGGGGTACAGGCTGTCAGTCATCAGGCAGGGGTACAGGCTGTCAGTCATCAGGCAGGGGTACGGGCTTTCAGTCATCAGGCAGGGGTTCAGGCTGTCAGTCATCAGGCAGGGGTACGGGCTGTCAGTCATCAGGCAGGGGTACGGGCTGTCAGTCATCAGGCAGGGGTACGGGCTGTCAGTCATCAGGCAGGGTACGGGCTGTCAGTCATCAGGCAGGGTACGGGCTGTCAGTCATCAGGCAGGGGTACAGGCTGTCAGTCATCAGGCAGGGTACAGGCTGTCAGTCATCAGGCAGGGGTACAGGTTGTCAGTCATCAGGCAGGGGTATGGGCTGTCAGTCATCAGGCAGGGGTACGGGCTGTCAGTCATCAGGCAGGGTTACAGGCTGTCAGTCATCAGGCAGGGGTACGGGCTGTCAGTCATCAGGCAGGGGTACGGGCTGTCAGTCATCAGGCAGGGGTACGGGCTGTCAGTCATCAGGCAGGGTTCAGGCTGTCAGTCATCAGGCAGGGTACAGGCTGTCAGTCATCAGGCAGGGTACGGGCTGTCAGTCATCAGGCAGGGGTACAGGCTGTTAGTCATCAGGCAGGGTTCAGGCTGTCAGTCATCAGGCAGGGTACAGGCTGTCAGTCATCAGGCAGGGTACGGGCTGTCAGTCATCAGGCAGGGGTACGGGCTGTCAGTCATCAGGCAGGGGTACAGGCTATCAGTGATCAGGCAGGGGTTCAGGCTGTCAGTCATCAGGCTGGGGTTCAGGCTGTCAGTCATCAGGCAGGGGTACAGGCTGTCAGTCATCAGGCAGGGTACAGGCTGTCAGTCATCAGGCAGGGAAGAAGGCTGTCAGTCATCAGGCAGGGATGAAGGCTGTCAGTCATCAGGCAGGGTACAGGCTGTTAGTCATCAGGCAGGGGTACGGGCTGTCAGTCATCAGGCAGGGGTTCATGCTGTCAGTCATCAGGCAGGGGTTCAGGCTGTCAGTCATCAGGCACGGGTACAGGCTGTCAGTCATCAGGCAGGGGTACAGGCTGTCAGTCATCAGGCAGGGGTACGGGCTGTCAGTCATCAGGCAGGGGTACGGGCTGTCAGTCATCAGGCAGGGGTACGGGCTGTCAGTCATCAGGCAGGGGTACGGGCTGTCAGTCATCAGGCAGGGGTACGGGCTGTCAGTCATCAGGCAGGGTACGGGCTGTCAGTCATCAGGCAGGGTATGGCCTGTCAGTCATCAGGTAGGGGTACACGCTGTCAGTCATCAGGCAGGGGTACGGGCTGTCAGTCATCAGGCAGGGGTACGGGCTGTCAGTCATCAGCAGGGTACAGGCTGTCAGTCATCAGGCAGGGGTACAGGCTGTCAGTCATCAGGCAGGGGTACGGGCTGTCAGTCATCACGCAGGGGTACGGGCTGTCAGTCATCAGGCAGGGGTACGGGCTGTCAGTCATCAGGCAGGGTTCAGGCTGTCAGTCATCAGGCAGGGTACAGGCTGTCAGTCATCAGGCAGGGTACGGGCTGTCAGTCATCAGGCAGGGGTACAGGCTGTCAGTCATCAGGCAGGGTACGGGCTGTCAGTCATCAGGCAGGGTACAGGCTGTCAGTCATCAGGCAGGGGTACGGGCTGTCAGTCATCAGGCAGGGTACAGGCTGTCAGTCATCAGGCAGGGTACGGGCTGTCAGTCATCAGGCAGGGTATGGGCTGTCAGTCATCAGGCAGGGGTACAGGCTGTCAGTCATCAGGCAGGGGTACAGGCTGTCAGTCATCAGGCAGGGGTACAGGCTGTCAGTCATCAGGCAGGAGTACAGGCTGTCAGTCATCAGGCAGGGGTACGGGCTGTCAGTCATCAGGCAGGGGTACGGGCTGTCAGTCATCAGGTAGGGTTCAGGCTGTCAGTCATCAGGCAGGGGTACAGGCTGTCAGTCATCAGGCAGGGTACAGGCTGTCAGTCATCAGGCAGGGTACGGGCTGTCAGTCATCAGGCAGGGTACAGGCTGTCAGTCATCAGGCAGGGTACGGGCTGTCAGTCATCAGGCAGGGGTACGGGCTGTCAGTCATCAGGCAGGGTACGGGCTGTCAGTCATCAGGCAGGGGTACGGGCTGTCAGTCATCAGGCAGGGGTATAGGCTGTCAGTCATCAGGCAGGGGTACAGGCTGTCAGTCATCAGGCAGGGTACAGGCTGTCAGTCATCAGGCAGGGTACGGGCTGTCAGTCATCAGGCAGGGTACGGGCTGTCAGTCTTCAGGCAGGGGTACGGGCTGTCAGTCATCAGGCAGGGTTCAGGCTGTCAGTCATCAGGCAGGGTACAGGCTGTCAGTCATCAGGCAGGGGTACAGGCTGTCAGTCATCAGGCAGGGTACAGGCTGTCAGTCATCAGGCAGGGGTACAGGCTGTCAGTCATCAGGCAGGGTACGGGCTGTCAGTCTTCAGTCAGGGGTACAGGCTGTCAGTCATCAGGCAGGGTACGGGCTGTCAGTCATCAGGCAGGGTACAGGCTGTCAGTCATCAGGCAGGGGTTCAGGCTGTCAGTCATCAGGCAGGGGTACAGGCTGTCAGTCATCAGGCAGGGGTATGGGCTGTCAGTCTTCAGGCAGGGTACAGGCTGTCAGTCATCAGGCAGGGTACAGGCTGTCCGTCATCAGGCAGGGGTACAGGCTGTCAGTCATCAGGCAGGGGTACAGGCTGTCAGTCATCAGGCAGGGGTACAGGCTGTCAGTCATCAGGCAGGGGTACGGGCTGTCAGTCATCAGGCAGGGTACAGGCTGTCAGTCATCAGGCAGGGTACAGGCTGTCAATCATCAGGCAGGGTATAGGCTGTCAATCACAAGGCAGGGGTAAGGACTGTCAGTCATCAGGCAGGGGTAAAGGCTCTCAGTCTTCAGGCAGGGGTACAGCCTGTCAGCAGGCAGGGGTACGGGCTGTCAGTCATCAGGCACGGTACAGGCTGTCAGTCATCAGTCAGGGGTACAGGCTGTCAGTCATCAGGAAGTGGTACAGGCTGTCAGTCATCAGGCAGGGTACAGGCTGTCAGTCATCAGGCAGGGGTACAGGCTGTCAGTCATCAGGCAGGGGTACAGCCTGTCATCAGGCAGGGGTACAGGCTGTCAGTCATCAGGCAGGGTACAGGCTGTCAGTCATCAGGCAGGGGTACGGGCTGTCAGTCATCAGGCAGGTGTACAGCCTGTCAGCAGGCAGGGGTACAGGCTGCCACCAGGCAGGGGCAAGGCAGGCAGAGATCCCCACTTGGATACAGCAGAGCTGGTTTGGAAAGCACCAGGGCCCTGGGCCCCTCTGGGAAGCAGCAGCTGCCGCAAGCTCAGAAGCCAGCTCAGCAGTTCTTTCAGGGAAAGGGACTTGTTCTCCGGGGAGTGGTACAGACATGGTCTCCGGGGAGTGTGGTGGGTCCTGGGATTTCTATCTGCAAGCAGGAAAGAAAAGAGAGAAGAGAGAGGGTGAGGCTGTGGGGCTGGCGGCAAGGTCAAGGCGGAATCACCTGGTGGACACACGGGTTCCGAGTCCTGCTGCTCCTCGGCCGAGACCCAGCCTCCACCCCGGGCTGGGGATTCTCAGGACGCCTTTGGCAGGCTCCGTGCCACGCCAGGGACAGGGTCTCTGTGAAAAAGAACTCCAGACTGAAGGGGGAAGACCTAGGGGGATTTGAGCTCTTGTGACCCTGGCGGTTCTGAGAGACCAGGCCTGGGGCAGGGCCTCCCCCAGAGGGGCCACCTGCCAACCTGGACGTCAGACGGCTGGCCCCCAGGACTGTGTGGGGACACAGGTCCAGTGTTTAAGCCCCTGGTTTGTGGTGCTTGGACCGACCAGCCCAGAGCAAAGGTAAAGGGTCATGTGAGGAAGACCAGTGTGCAGAGGGCCAGGGGCCCGAGCACTGGCCTCTGGTCATTCTGTTTCCTTCTGTCTCCTCCATGATGCTCCCCAGAGTGGTTCCCTGGGTGCCACGCCCACCGACCCTTCCTGCTAGGTGGGGGACCCTGCCGCACCCCCACCCTGTTCTTTCCTCTGACACTTCTGTGGTTTTCCTGGGCCTGGGCTGCAGGGGTGATGCTGAAATCCACTTAGAAAGGGGGAAAATGGTCAATGCTGATGACATAAAATCTGGAGTTTGAAGGAGCAGAGACAAGGAAAGATAAGACCACATCCCAAGGCCTCAGCTGAACTTTGGGAGGCAAAGGTGGACGAAGGTGACGAACTCAGTGTGAGTCTTTTTGGATGGAGAACAAAGAGCCAGGGAGTCAAAGTCACCAGAGATTCTTTCAAAACAAAACTGAACACTACCACCAAGCAAGCCACCCCTGAGCTGTCCAACTTAGGACTGCGGGCGCGAGTTCATCCCTAAATCAGTGCCCAGCAGGCTCCTCCCCGGACCAGGAAGCAGGACAGGAGCCCAGCCCTCCTGCCAATCACTCCGAGAAGAACCAAAGAGGAACACGCAGAACTACGGCCTGAGCCTCTCACGACACGCAGCTCCCAGCGACAGGAGCCCTGAAAGAAGACCTGTCCCCTTCTGCCATTCACTGTCCCCTTTGGGTTTGGTGCCCCCTGAAACCAACCCCCATGGCTACAGGGCCGCACTATCCCTCAACACGGGTCCTCAGTCTCCGAGATCCAGCAGCAGGGCCGAGCTAAGATTCTCAGCTCTCTGTTGCACAAACACCGCGGCTTGTTGTCCTGAGCGGACGTCCTTCCAGAACTGGAAACCGCAGCAGCTAAGGACACTGGGAGCCGTGGGGCAGTGCAGGTCCCCACAGATGGGAACAAGAGGGGAGCACGCGTGCAGGACCAGGCTGAGCCCACTCGGCCCACTGCGGGTCCCCAGCCGGCTCCACGGAGCTCACAGATTCCCCCCAAATGCTGCCCCTGACCCAGGGAAAGTGCAGCCAGAGTCGGTGCCCACAGCAAAGCAGTGAGCTCTAGGGAACAGAGGCCAGAGAGGGAGCCCAGGAGGATGAGGGGAGAGGGAGCCCAGGAGGACGAGGGGAGAGGGAGCCCAGGAGGACCAGGGGAGAGGGAGCCCAGGAGGACGAGGGGAGAGGGCTTGGGAAACAGAGGGACCCAGAGAAGCAGCAGGAGGGCAAACTGAGAACTGAAGGTGGCCCAGAAAGAAGCACAGACTCCGCCCAGCTGCAGAGGCAGGTGGGGGCCCAGGAGGGGAGGCCGCCAACCAGGTGACCTCTAATGCCCTCAGCTCGGTTCTCCAACTTAACAGATCGTGGAACCCCGTGTACCATAAAACGTCCATGAACAGGCCACTGCGCCTGGTGACACAGAATGCAGGCGTTTTGAGCAACGCTGCTTGGCTCCTAGTGCTCATCCCGTGGGGATCTTGCCCCCCTCCCCAGGAGCACTGAGGGCGTCTGGAGAGACTTTGGTCATCATGACAGAGAAGGCGTCCAGTGTGAGGTGTCAGGGTCTGTAAACAAGTCAGGATGGCGCCTGGCATTTTGCCAGAGGGAGTGGTTTGTGAGGTGGCGCCAGCGAGCCATTCAGTGTGGAGATTCCTTATTGGCTGACTGCTGTATCTGGTTTATGTTAATTAGATCAGCTGTGAGGAATGTATAAATACCTCTGTGGTCCTACAATGAACGGCTCCCACTCCTGCTGTACCAATCTACACTAGTTGCTCGTCACCCCCGGTCATTCTGCTGCAGCCGGACTGCGGCAGTGAGGGGACCAAACTCCACAGCACATGAGGCAGCCCCTCCAGCAGGAGTCCCCAGTCCCCATGTCAACTGTGCAACAGTTGAGACGGGGGTGGGGGTGGGGGAGGATTTGCATTTCTTCTGCAAAAACTGCTGAGGTGGCTGAGTGTGCCCTCCGCAGCAGTGGCCTGGGGATTCCCTGTGGTAGGGACTGTAGTGGTGGCAGTGATGGGGGAAGGGAGGAGAGCCCTGGGGCAAGCCCACCTGTCACTGGAGCAGGCTGACCGCCATCATCCTGTTGACTCAAGTCTCCTCTCAGCAGCTGCAGAGGTGTGGGTCCCCAACAGGGAGAGCAGACACCCCAGCGGAGCGCGCCTTCCCCAGGTGGAGTGGCTGCCCTCCCCAAGAGGGTCCTCAGTACCCAGGGGCTCCTCCAGGTGGCCCTGCAGCGAGCGTCGCCATCTCCCTCCTCTGCCGGCCCCCTTCTAGGGCACAGCAAGAAACCTCACGCCAGCTCCACCTCACTCCATTTCCTGCACTGCCAACCTTCGAAATGCCACCTGCTGCGGCTCCCCCAGGGGAGGTGACCTTGTCTCACAGTGTCCCTGAATGTCACCACCGAGGACACTGACTTCCGTCCCCATGCCCACGGCTGCCCGGCTTCTCCAGCGTTGGCTCCAGCACCAGGCATTAAAGGCGGCAGCTCCCCCTGCCCCCGGGGCTCTGGGTCCACCTCCTGTTCAACTCACAGCTGCCCTTTCCCTTCCTGAAAGGGACAAGCGGTCCCCTCACAAACAGGGCCTGACTGCGATACTGAAAGAGTAAAAGAAATCGAAGTTAAAGTGTAAAAGACCGGGCATTGTAAAGTTTCTAAGCTGCAAAGCCTGAGTTAAAATGTAAAGGACCAGGTATTGTTAAGCTCCTATGCTACACTCTAAACCTGAAATTCCTGTAGCTGTTAGGACAATTCCCGGGACTGCCCAGTAGATATTCCCCCTGACCATTTAGTTGTTTAATAACCAAGGACCCTGTGCAGTTTGGCACGTAGGCATTCAGGGCCCAAACCAATCAGTTTGAATGTATCCCCTCCTTAGGAGTGACCTATCACCCCCGCCCGACCTGTTCCCGCCAATGAATGTACTAATCATGTTTGAGAATTGTTGTTTGATTTTCCCGCAGTGTATGATGATTTGTTAAAAGGGACCATGACGTATGTAAAGTCCCTGCCCTCCCTAAAAAAGTGTACTGAAGCACTGCTCAACCCCTGCTCGGGGCTCTTGGCCGCTCTCCCTTCTTGAGTGAGCACGGAGCCCCAGCGCGCTGGATCCTCAATAAACCCCCTTTTGCTGTTACATGAGCCCGTCTCTTGGTGGTCTCTTCCTCTGACGTTCGCCGGACCCTTACAATACGTCCGCATCATGAAATTCTATGCAGCTGCTCATAAGAATGAAAGGCTGTGTGTGTCGAGGACTGTTCATGGAACAGGAGAAGCCCCGATGATGATGTCCACTAAGGAAAATCGGATATGGTGGGATCCCAAGTTTGTAAAAATAAAGAGAGGGAACAAAAGAAAAGAAAAAAGAAGACCGTCTTACCTCCATACGGAAAGAGCACAGATGAGTTGTCTAGTCCCTGGTGCTTTTCTCTGTTTTCTCTATGAATACTTGTTTCTTGGACAATATGCAACTGAAAGCTGCTTTAAGAAGAAAGTGTACGTCCTCTCTCAGGCTCAGAGCAATGATGTTCTTACGAGGGACACCCCACACCGGAAGCCACCAGCCGTCTTCTACCCTACTTGTTACAGAGAACCCACACAAATGGGCCCACAAAGGACATTTCCAGGGGACTTCTTTCTAGTCATGGGGGGAGGGGCAGAAGGGGCACTAGGGAGCCATAGAGTGTTTCATTGTCACGGGACAGAGATACAAAGAACGGCTTTGATGGCACAAACCCGTCTTGACCACACCGCAGTGGCATGCTTTCAACCAGACGCGTTCTGTCCCACAACCTCTGACCCCGACAGAATCTCCCAGAACCCAGCTGGACCTGCAACATGCTTCCCAGACCCAGGAGCCTGTCTTTGGAGCTGAAGCCAGAGCTCAGTGGGTTGGGGTCGGGACGTGTATGGTTGTCCCTGTTGGTGGGCAGCTGCCGGGCTGGGGGGGTGCCTGCGTTGTGCAAGGAAGACTGCCCAGAGAGAGAGGAAAGATCTGGCCCGGTCAGCAAGAGGAGCCATGTGCAGTGTCCACCGCCTTCCTCACACATCAGAGCGTGCCTGAGGGGCAGGCGGGCGGGACGCACCTGAGGCAGGTGGGACGCAGGAGATTCCATTCCTAGGGGCCTTTCCCACCCGCCTCATTCACACCCATTTCTTGAGCAGGCACAGGTCTGGGGTCAGACAGGGCAAGGGAACACTGTGACACCCACACGTGGCCTTTCTGCAGAGCAGCAGTTCTCAGGTGGCAACAGCATGGGCGTCACCGGGGGCTCTCGGGGAAACACCGGCACTAGCCCTCCTCCAGTTTCCGACTCGGTAGGTCTGCAGGGGGCCCCACGGCTGCATTTCTAGCAAGACCCCAAGCAAGGCTGCCATTGGTGGCCAGGGGACCCCACTTTGAGAATCCTCGAAGAAACAATAAGAAGAGACGCAGTGCCAGGGATGGCAGGACGTGGGCACAGCCCCGAGGGCCACCAGCCTTGCTGCCCGCTGGACGTGGGGCCGCCGTAAGCTGGTGTCTGGGTGGAGGGAGAGGAGCAGGGTCCGTCCTGCCCTTTGTTTCTCGGGGACCTCTGTGTCCAGGGACAGAGTGGTCTCCCAGCCAGCTCCCAGGAGGCCGGCTGCAAGGAACTCATTGGGATTCAGCTGGCTGACGAACACCTGGAGGTTCTGAGATTGTGCTGAGGTCCGAGCTCCGGGATTTTGCCTGGGGAGTTTATCACGTTAAGTCGGAGGAGTAGGTAAAGAGGTGGCTGCGTCTGGTGGGGGAGGTGCGGGATCCGTGAAGATTAGTAAATTATTCACACGTCTCTTTCCCCGAGAATGCGGCTCGCCCTCCACTCAAGAATGCTTATCAACACTCTGAGATTTTTTTTTTTCATCCATTTTTAAAGGAGGCGAAAGGAAAGAATATAATAACATTTAATTAAGAAATTAAGCCATCTCCTTCCTAAATATTCGGTTCTGCGTTTATTGCCTCCAGGAAGGGGGAGGGGAGAGTCCGACCACTGCAGGGAAATGGTTTCCATCATCTGCAAAATCCGATGCCCAAAATAGCCCCACGGTTGCCCTGGCAACTAGCATTTGCTCCCCCTCCCCCTCCCCTTCCTTTGCATATTGCCGCATATTTCTATCATCTCTTTCCAGGCACAGTTCATAAACACGACGGCATAATAAAGAATGTTATCACCAATGACTTACAGCCCAGCTGCGCCCGGCGAGATAGGAAGTGGTAAGCGAATACAATTTCATGCAGTGAGGGCAACAGATTGATTGGGTGCCCTTCAAATGCGATGCCACTTCTTCCAGTCAGTCCAAATTCAGAAATAAAGTTGGTCTCGCCCTTCCCCGGGCGGGCTGCCCTAGACAATGCACGCAGGGATAGTGCCCGGGAGTCTCATTAGGGCTGGAAGGATCCTGCCCGAGACAGGGATCAGGCAACAGACTCTCAGCGCTCTCCCTGGCCTCCCTCCTCCCCCTTGTCAAAGGGCCGAGGCTTTTTGAATTAATTGTCCTCTCTTCCCCAGGATGGTTCTGGTTCCTGTGGCCAGGGGCAGGGGTGGGCGGGAGGGGGCCGCCTGCTCTGGATGAAGGTCCCCCGAGACTTTGCACATCTGTTTCCAGCTCCTCGAGTTTGGGGGTTGGGGGGGGGTTGCTCTTTGCTGGTAATGTCAGGATTGAGGGCCCTCAGCACAACCCTGGAGAGCCACTTGTGTCCAGAGAGGTTTCTCTGAGGCTGTGAGGAGGGGAAGGGCTTCTCCCGTCCCCGAGGTTTATACAAGTCCTTCATGAATCCACTCCTCTGTCCTTGTTCCAGATGGGGCCAGAGCTGTGGGTTGTGCTTACAAAGATACGAGTGGCCGCCCGTGGGGGGGGACCTGTCCAGAGGCAAGGACAAGGAGTCCAATCTCACCTCCCCTGCAGAGCCTGTGGGCCCTCCCTGGGGGTGCAGGGACCCTACACTGGGCACCCTGGTTCTCCGGATCTGGTGGACCACACAAGCCAGGGGCCCCTGCTCTGCCCTCCACCACCTGTCCCACGCATGTCCCTCCCAGGCCACTCTCAGCCAAATCAGACTGTCCACCTGAGCTCAGGTCTGTCAGTGGCTGCCCCCCAACTCAGGGGAGTGTGGATGGAGGACAGAGGAGCCCCCGAGGCACAGTGGAGGATTGAGGAAGCTGTAGCTTGGGGTGGGGAGGGGGGTCAGGCATCAGGTAGGTCAGGGGCCACAGGGGCCAGTGGTTGGTCACAGCCTCCTGGGCCAGTCTGGCACCGTGCACAGAAGGCACAGCATGTCCTTTAGTGGCAGAAGAGACCAGACTGTGCCCTTGGGTGAGCTGCCCACTATCTAGTCCAGGAAGACTCACTCGCCACACCTGGATGTCCCTGAGCTTCCTCCAGGACAGGGAGCCACCTACAGCCTGACTGGCCCTCCAGGGGCCTGCCGGCAGGGGAGGAGCTGGCGGACATGCCACCACCCAGGGCCACCTCCAGGTTGCAGGCCAGGATGCTGGACAGGAGGTCTGTGGGTGGGGTGGCAGGGGAGGGGTTGCGGGGCTCACCCTTCCTGTCCCCCTGGGGTTCTTGCTCTTCTGCGATTCCCAAGGCAGCTCCCGGGGGGAGTTTGGCCACTACCCTACACTGTCCCCCAAACCATTATTCCGGAGCTGTAGGAGGCCAGAGGAGAGCCCCATCTTTACCCGGAGCCCAGTGCCCAGGCCCCACCTGGGCCACAGTGGAAGTCACAGTTCCAGATGGCATTCGGCACGCCCACAGCGTCGCCCACCACTCTACCTGGTCCCAGGACGTTTCTCATCACCCAAGGAAGCTGCTTCTGTTTGACTGTGAGTGTCCCCCCAAGGCCCATGGCAGCAGGCTTGGTCCCCAGGGTGGCTCCTTAGGGGGTCACTGTGGGCCTAAAGGTAGAGGGGCCTGTGGGCAGTCCTGAGGTCACTGGGGACATGACCTTGAAGAGGATCTGGGGACCCCAGCCTCCTCCTCCTCCTCCTTTGCATCCTGACCATGAGGTGAGCAGTTTGGCCCACGAAACACTCCCCACCATTGCTCACGGGCGACCCATCAGAAGCCTAAAAGTCATGGGCCCATCCCATCCTAGACTGGAACCTCTACAACCAAGAGCCAAAATAAACCTTTTCTCTTCATAAGTTAATTATCTCAGATATTTTGTTATAGTGATGGACCGCTGACACAGGAACCCTGTGCTTAGCAAGCAGCTGCTCCCCAGTCTCCCCTCCTCCTACTGGTGGGCAACAATTAATCTGCCTTCCATATCTATGGATCTCTCTGTTCTGGATACTTCATATGAATGAAATCATCCATATGTGACTAGTTTCTTTCATTTAGCTTAATGCTGTTGAGATTCATCCACATTTAAGTATCCCTACTTTATTCCTTTTCATGGTAAACAGTATTCCATTATTACATACCAGATTTGTCTTTCCACTTATCCAGACAGTGGGGTTCCTTCCAGCTTTGAGCTCTGATGAACACTGCGGCTATGAACACTCACGCACAAGTATTTTTTTTTTTCCAATTCTTTGGTCTAGGTTCCATGGAGTGGAATTGCTGAATCACAAAAGTAATTTTATATTTATATTGAGGAACCACTGGACGGCTTTCCATTTGGGTGGCAGCACTCGACACTCCAACCAGGAATGCGCAGGGTGTTGATTTCCCCATGTCCCCGCCGGCACTTGCCACCCTCTGTCTGGGTCTGCCCATCGCAGCAGGTGTGAAGTGGATCTCCTGGTGGTTTTAATTTGCATTCCCTAGTGACCAAGCAAGCCGGGGGTCTTTCCACATTTGTTGGCTGCGACTTGAATGTGACCAGGCATCATAGTCACAGGTAACATGACGGGTTCATTTTGACATGACCACACAGCGTGGGATGGTTTGCTCCATGTAAGTCCCCAGGGCTTCCTCCTTCCTCCCTCTCTACTCTTCTGTCTTCTTTCCATTCACTTATTCCGTAGACACACATAAAGGTGGGTTCGCCGTGGTACATTCACGTGTTCATAGCATGACTTTGCGCACTGCGTTCTGAAGTTCCTGCCTGCCCCCCCGCCCCAGTCCCCTTCCACTCGTCTCCAGGTATTTTCAGGGGACCCACCACCCCTCCCCTTGCTCCCTTGCTTTGCTCTGGCTTTTGCGCAGGAGGGAACCCATCGAGCCCTTGACTCTCTGGGGCCCACCTAGTCCACTCACATGATGTTCTCACCCTGTATCTGGAAGACACAAGACTCCACCAGAAGACACCCGATAAACAAGTTCAGCAGAGGACAGGATCCAAGGTCAACGTACACAGACCCATAGCTTTCCCAGACTCCAGGAGTGATTCTGCTGAGAAAGGAATCAGAAAAACTGTCTGGCTTTCACAAGCAATCTCAAAAACAAACAAAAAACCAAAAACAACTTAGGAATAAGTCTAATCAAGGAGGCGAAAGACCTCTACTGGGAAAACTATAGAACACTCAGGAAGGAATCGAAGAAGACCTCGGAGGATGGAAAGAGCTCCCATGTTCATGGACAGGGAGACTCACTATTGTTAAAATGGCCTCACCACCAAGATGCTGTGCGGACTCAGTGCACTCCCCATCAAAGTAGAACTAGGAAGAGCAGTTCTGGAACTCATTTGGAAAAATGAAAGACCTAGAAGAGCCAAAGCAATACTGAGCAAAAAGAGCAACGCTGGAGGATCCCAAAGCAGATCTGAGAGTTTACTTCAGAGCCAGAGTAACAGAGGCTACAGGGCACAGGCACCAAAACAGACATGAAGACCAGTGGGACAGAACAGGAGACACAGAGACAGGTCCACATGGTCATCTGATACTCGACAAGGGGCCAAAAATAATATACACTGGAAGTAAAAAGAAACCGCCTTTTAACAAATGGAGTTGGAAAAGGTGGATGTCCATATCTAGAAGGATGGAACCGGGTCCCCATCTCTCACCCTGCACAAAATTCAAATCAAAATGGATCCAAGACCTGGGAGTCAGGCAGAAACTTTGCAACTGCTAGAAGGAAACACAGACTCAACACTCGAAGGGATCGGTCGCGCAGCGCCCACGGGAGGAGAGCTTTGTCCGCCTCTGCTCCGACAGGGGCCTAACAGCAGAATGCACGGAGAGCTCCCAGAGCGTGGCTCCTTCTCCTGCTCCTCCTGGCCAATAAGGGAGTCACCCACACAGATCTCCATTCCCAGGACCAGGCACTGCCCACCGGACCCTGGGACACTGTGGTGGGGACAGGATCCCTCCGAGCAAGACAGGGTTTCCACCTCTTCTCTCAGTCTTTCCTGGTTGTAGAAGACCAAAAGGTTTCAGAAAAGGTGAGCATCTCCACTGTTCCAGGGAGAGCACCTCCAATGTCCCTCTAAGGGGAAGGGGGGCACATCTGCACCCACCACACCCATCTCCTCCACGACAAATAAGGTGGGCGAGGGGGTTTCTTCCGGCTCTTCGCACACAGGAGGTTAGTGAATCCCATTCATCTTCTCGTCTGGAGGACACTTCCAAGAAAAGCAAAACAAAATCAACTTTACAGACAAGGAGGGTCTTTGTAGGACAAAAATTCACCATGACTTTTTCCCTCTCCGGAAACCTCTACACCCTGACACCATCAAACATCTCCATGGGCCACCAGATGATGGGGTCTCATAATCTATGGGACCATTAAATGCAGAAACATCTGCAGAGAAGTGACACGGTGACTCTGCCCCTCCCCACCCCTCGTGCCTCGGCGGCTCCGTGTGTTTGTCATCGCAGGTCAGACACCCACTTCCTCTTTGTCACTCTGCCACGTGACAAACGTCCCTGCACACAACTCGGTCTCATCAGTCTGTGAGCTGGAGGGTTGTCATCCTTTGTCCTGGAGAAGAGCCTGCGGGGGACAGGGGCACTGCACAAGATCCCCCTCCGGGTTGGAGGGGGCGTTGAGCAAGGAACTGGGGCCCCAGGAGAACAGGGGTCACGGTGGCCGTCCAGCGGCCTCCCTACACTGAGTTGGCTGTTAGAACAGAAGGGCCATTCCACACCCACCTCGTCCCTCCTGCACCTGCAAGCACCGTCTCACAGCCGCGGGGCACAGAGATCCTCCCCTGAACCCCCTGTGCCTTGCTGGTCCTCCTCTTCTGTGGAACCCGGTGTTGTACTGGTGGACCGAGGGGTCAGCCTGGGTACCCTCTCCTCCTCCTTGTGCCCCCACCTCAGCACCAGGAGAGCAGAAACAGCATCCAAGTGGCTGGAAGGGCCACGCTGTCACACAGGACACACGTCAGCAATGCTGACCAGAGGAACGGCATCTTGGGGAGGAAGGACGATGGCTCTCCCTGGTTCAGGGGACTGGTAAGATCCTCACGGAGGACTGATATTTGCAGAGAGCCTCTGGGGACGTGGAGGGCTGCCGGGGGCCCTGAAGGCAGGGTGGGGCAGGGCTTCGGGGAGGTCAGCTGGGGGGAGGTCAGGAAGTGGGCAAACTGCGTCCGGGGCTCACTGGGACCATCTCTCTGGACGCTGGGGAAGGGATGGGGGACAATGAAAAGGAAGGGGAGGCCCCCGGGGAAGGCCAGGCCCCAACCCCGGCCGGGGGGCTGTGCTTCCTTCTGCCTCCCCCAGACCTGGCCGGGTGAGCAGGCAGGGCTCCTGGTGGGAGCATCGGCTCTTGTCTGGAAGGACGTCCTGGCCACCTACTGCCTTTGGAACAGGAAGCAGGGAGACCTCTGCTTGCCTGCTGAGGCCCTGGGGCTGATGTTAGGTGGCAGGCCAGTGTCCCCTGCTCCGCCCCAGGGAGGTGTTGCCCCACGAGCCCCAGCACCTCTCTGCTGACTCTGGTCCCCAGATACTGGGCTGTGCTCCCTCCCCAGGTCACACCTAGTCACCCCCGCCACCCTGCTGGACACGGCTTAGCCTGCCCGGCCCTGAGGTGGCTGCCGGCTCCTGCTCTCACCTGGGCCCTTCGGCCTCACTGCAGCCCATTCCCCGGGCGGCAGGTGCGGTGGGTGCTGGGTTGGCTCAGCCCAGTTTGAGACAGCCCATTGGCACAGCCCACCCTGGCTCCAAGGTCAGCAGAGTGCCCTTGAGATTGGCCACAGCGGGAGTATTTTTATCATGGGCATGAGGAAATGAGGCCATCAGGTCTGTCCGCCCCTGGGGGCCAGCTGTGGGACACTCAGCAGCCCACCTCTGCTCCACGGTGCGGGACTCCGTCGCGTCTGAGGTTCCCCTCTGTGCCTTGCTCTGGGTGGGTACAGCTGCTGCATTGGCACAGCAAGGGACAGCTGAAGAGCAGCAGAGACCTATGGTGTGAATACGGGCAGTGTCCCCAGGCTTTGTTTTAAAGACTTGGTCCCCAGGGTAGACCTGCTGGAGATGCTGTGGGCCTGGTGGGAGGTCCTCGGGTCACTGGGGACATAGCCTCCAGGGGACCTAGGGACCGTGGAACCGCAGTCTCCCTGTTTGCTGGCTGGTGGAGAGGGCATTCTCTCCAATGTGCACAGCCACCCTCACCAGAGGCCCAAAGCAAGGGGTCCCCTGACCTCCAAAACAGTGAGCTCAAGAACCCTCCTTGTCTTCCCAAGAAGCCGGCCTCCAGTATCTCCTCACAGTCGCGCGAAGCTGATGCATGCAGACCCTCAGGCTGGGGTCCGCCTTCTGATCAGCCTACATCCACAGCTTCTGCGAGATGCACCGCCTGGAGCTCTCCACATCGGCATCATGGTTCTGTCTTTGATAATATCACAAGTCCCTGCAAAGCAGAGGGTGCCACGGTGTCACTAAGTGCCACTTCACCTTTCTGCACTCTCCACCGAGGGAGGAGGAAGCTCCACACAGGTGCTCCTCCTCTCCTCCTTGGTGCGTGTGAAACCCCTGGGGAAATGCTTACAAGAGCTGCTGCTCAGACCTGTCCTGGGAGGCTGAGAATCCACACTGGCTCCCAGGCAGGGGGCTCAGACCTGCCCTGGGACAATCAAAGCCAGACCAACACGTCCCACCCCTCACATGTCAAGAGGACGGTGTCACCAGGAGCCAGTTGACTGCCCATGGGACACCAGCATTTCTGATGTCCTGCAGACCCGTGGTTTCCGTGACCTCTTCCATCCAGCTGTTCCATGAGGTGGAGACCAATTGCCACATGTCCTTGGGATGCACTAGCCATGGGCAGGGCTTCATAAGGACTTCTCGGCTCCCTCAATCCATATGTAAAACACTTGGGAAGAGCAAATAATTCCCACACAAACAGCAAAAGGAGAGGCAATTTTCATCAACAGAGACCCCATAAATCTTTATATATTTTATGAATCTCACTTACGTTTCTCGTCTGACTCGTGCATAAAACTTCTTGAGATTTATACAAGCCAACTGCATCCGTCATCCCCTTCCCGCGTGGGCTCTATATCTTGATGACCTTTTAGAAGCCAATGACGGCTTTTCTGTTGTTATCCATAATTGGAAAAGCACTGGAGATAAGAAAATTTATGGCGCCGAATGATCTACCTGAGCAAAGCCGTAAAGAATAGCGGGTCTCTAAAAGAGGGCAGTACTGGCCTGTTTATCAACCTTATCTCCATCAGCCAGGGGCCTCTGTCGCTCGCTCTGGCCAACTCCTGGAACCCGCGCCGTGGCCCACCGGAGGCTGTGCCGGCCTCTGTGGCTTCAGGGCCGCCTAGGGTCAGCCTTCTCCGTGGATGAAGGTCAAGGAGGCACCGTCCTCCCCTGCCCAAGAGCACTCCTGCTTTCACTCGGATGGACCGAGCTGCAGTGGAGTCCGGGATGGGCAAGGATGGAAAGATAGATGGGGTCCCGGGGCACTTCCTCAGCCCCTCCAGCCCCCATGGTTTACTGAGGGCCTACTGGGTGCCAGGTGCTGGTCAGCAGGCTGGGGATACGGCAGTGATGAGAGTAAAGGAAACTTCCGACCAGAGTGCCGTTTATGTGGGGTTGGACCTGAGTCATAGTCCTGTGTCCAGCCACAGGAAGGAGCCAAAATGACCCTGCGTGGCCAGAAGAGGACCAGTCAGTCCTCCTCCCTCTGACTGGCCTTGTGGAACCTGACTACCCACCACGCAGGGATGATGAGCTGACAGAATTCATGGTGTTAATCCTGGCCACCAGGAGAGCATGAGCATATCAACCAGCAGAATTGAGCACCACTGGTGTACGAGGAGCTTGAACTCCTGAGCACGCCTTCTAGGTCTCTAAGGAGCTCACAGTTGGTGGCTCATGGCCACCTGGGGGCAAACATTGTGTCCCTGAGCTAGAACAGGGGGGGGGGAATGGGGGGAGTGCCTTGCTCCTGGAACTACACCTCTCAGGGTGGACAGCAGAGCTCAGAGCCCTGAGGGGCTCCCATCCAGAGCGCCACCTCTTCCTGGCTGTGCCAGGAGACCCAGCACCTCATTCCCCTGGGCCTCCAATTTCCACAAGTGGAGAGGATAGCCAGTGAGGAACCCCAGACAACAGCAGAGGGAAGGGGTACCGGAGACCAAGACCCACAGCAGGCAACAGGAGGAGCCCAGAGCCCACCACTCAGCCGGGGCCGTGGCTCCCTCCTCCGCCCTGGCCACCACACGTCTGTGCCTGAGAGCGCTTCGCATGGATGGGTGGTTCCTGATGCCCGACTTGCCAGCCCACATTTGGGAGCCTCACAGGCTTCTCATGGACCAACAGTGCCCCAAAAGAGCAGACGGGCAAAGTGAGTTATTGATGATGGTTCTGAGCTGGCCAGTGGCCAGTCCCTGGGGTCATTTCAGAGGCTTCCTCCGGGGTACCTGGAGGAACCCCGAGGCCTGTGGTGTGTGCTGTGCACACATTCACAGAAGGGGCCCTTGTGCCCAAGGGGCACGACCCCGCTAAGCCAGGGCTGCTGCTCCCCGTCTACCTTTCTCAGGGAAGCTCCAGGCTTCCTCTGCCCTGGGAACACAGCCTGAGGGACGACGCCATCTCCCACCTGGACTCCACGTCACCTGACAGGGCACAGCATGAAGGCAACACGTCCTAAGAGCCCTGCGGCAGGCCTCACACCTCCGTCCACAGAAAGGCTTCTGGGAGGCCGGCCCTGGCTGGCGTCTGGGTGGCAGATTTCAGGAGGGTTACCCCAGACCTTACTGGCGGGGACTCACTGTGCCTAGACCCTTTGTGCCAACAGTGGTTTGTGGTCGCCCACTTTCCATCTAGAATCCGGGTGCATGCTCCATGCCAAGCCCCTCTTTCCATTATCTCGACCGGCCCTCGCCAGTCCTGGGAGGGTGCTGCTGTCACCCCATTTTACAGAAGGGGAATGTGGAACCAGGGAGCCCAGGTCAGACAGGGGCTTAGACACAGATGTCAGAGGCGTGTAGGCAGAAGATGCCTGTGACCAGAGCCCAGCGAGAAGGTGAGGTGCCACCATTCACAGGAAGGAAATTCTGATGCACACGTGGATTGACCCTGGGAGACACGATGCCAAGGGGCACGAGCGAGTCACAACAGGACAAACACTACATGGCCTCACTCACAGGAGGTCCCTAGAGCAATCAAATTCATAGAGAAGGAAAGTAGAGTGGGGTCCCAAGGGCTGGGGGAGGGCAGTTGGTGTTTAATGAGGACACTTTGGGAAGATAAAAATATTTCAGAGATAGATGGTGGTGATGTGGGTACACACTGCAGATGTAGTCAATGCCACCGAACTCGCCACTTAAAAATGGTCAAAATGGTGCGTTTTATATTGTGGATATTTTACTACAACTTAAAAAAAAAAAAAAAAAAAAAAAAACTTCAGGAATTGGGAGTGTAGCTTGGTGGCACAGTGCTTGCCTAGCATGCTCAAGGCCCTGGGCTTGATCCCCAGCACAAATTTTTTTTTTAATTTAATTAAAAATATTTTTTCATCACATCAGTCACTCCCACTTAGCCCCTCCCACATGCCATCCCCTGGCACCTGGAAGGAGATCCCAGCTTTTTCTGCTGGGGTACAAAGCCCTGCAACTTGATCTGGCCCTGCTGCCATCTCCCCTCTGCCACACATGTCACCTCGGAGACCTCTTCTCTGTCCCTTGAACATGACAACTTTGTACCACCTTGAGTCTTTGTACCTGCTGTCCCTCTGTCTGGAAATTTATTTATTTCATTCTTCAGAATTGCTGGCTCCTCCTTGTCATTCAAATTTCTTTTTAAATGTCACTTGCTCAGAAGGCCCTGCCTGGCCACCCTATATAAAGTGGCGTCCCCTCCCCCTGCCGGTTCCTAGCTCATCACCCTGATTCAGCCTGCAGAGAGCACACACACCCTATCTTCTTCCTGCTGTTCATTTCTTTTCTGTCTTTTGAACAAACTGTCCAAAAGAAGAGGAACCTAGCCCTGTGGACAGAGTGTGGCACACAGTAGGTGTTTAAAGGAGTCGGGGAGGGGGGCTGGAAGGAAAGAAGGTGCTCAGCAGTCACAGGCCTTCACAGGGCCTCCTGCAGGGAGGTGATTGGAGAGGAGACAGGGAGCTGTTGTGCAGCCCCCACACAGCCCCCCATCCTGCAGCAGCTCTGGAGCTGGGGGGCCCTGGAGTTGCCCCAGGGGAGACAAGGCGACCAGCCTTCACCCACCGTGTCTGCGGGGCATGGGGAATACAGGCAGCTGGCAAAGGCGGGTGACACTGGAGAGGCTGGTTTCTCCAGCTGAAGGCAAGTTCAAGGAGGACTCAGCAGATAGCCGAGGAGGAGAGGGGCTCCCAGAACTGGGGGAGGGGGCTCTGGGGAACCACCGCCCACCAGGGCGGGGAGAGCCTCTTCCCAAACTCTCCTGCTGCGTTTCCCTGAGGCAGGAAACGCAGAAGAGGCGGGTGCCTTCCCCAGCCCGCTCCCCGGAGGACACAGATCTGGACCTGCGCCCGCCCCCAGCATGCCAGGACGCTTCCAGAGCCCTGCCCCGCTCTCCCAGGCTGCCTGCTGCCCTCCACCCACGAAGGCCCTAGACAGGCTCTCCCAGGGGGCGCCTCGCCCCGCTCCCCTCCCCGGGGTGGGCATCTCCGCGTCGGGTCTCGGCGCTCCTGGGGGCGCGGTCTGCGGGGAAGGGGCGGAGGGATGCGCGGGCAGCGCGGGGCCTGACCTTCCCGCGGGGCATGCGTGCGCGTGCGCGTGTCAGCGGGATGCTGCGGAGCCACTCGGTTTCCTAGGCGACGGTGCGGCGGGGCGCAGGGTGCTGCGGAGTGGGCGGGGGAGCGGGGTCATCCTCGCCTGCTGCCCGCAGGAGTCCGGCCCCCCGCTGCCCGGCTGGAGCGGCCGCACGAGGAGCCTGGAGAGGCCCGGGGCCCGCCGACGGGTCCGGCAGGTGACCCGGGGAAGCCGGCGGCGCCCTCGCGACACCCGTCCCTCGCTCTCTGCCCGGGCGGGGGAGCCGGGCAGGCGGGCAGCAGGCCATCCCGGCCCACTCCACCGCTAATTATTTTCCATGATGAACATGTTATTATGTCTTACACTCGAAATAATCAATTTGGAATCACCACTCTGATGAGTTAATGGGCACTTGGTGGGTGTCATTTGAGAATCTCTCTGCAAAGTGCGGTTCTATTTTTAACAGCGGGTGGCTGAGCAGGGAACATGAAGGACATGTTAAGTGTGCCTGGCCAGGCCCCGCTAGGCACCCAGGGTCCCCTCGCGCAGGGGCGCGCGCTCTCCCTTTCTCTTTCCCCTGCTCTCTCTCCCGGCCCTTCTCCTCCTCTCCCAGGCCCCTCCTTCCCTCTGCCCTCCCCTTGCAGGGGATCTCTGGCACAAGGACTGGGTGCTCAGGCTTCATCAAGACTGGCACCAGAGGGCTGGGGATGTGGCTCAAGCGGTAGCGCGCTCGCCTGGCATGCGTGCGGCCCGGGTTCCATCCTCAGCACCACATACCAACAAAGATGTTGTGTCTGCCGAGAACTAAAAAATAAATATTAAAAAAAAAAAAGACTGGCACCAGAACCAGACCACCAACCCCCTGCACCGTTGACCCTCCTCCACTCTCCTCCTGCTCCACGGGGCGGTAGGCTGTTGCAGTGGTCTGGGTGCCTGTGGACCAGCTCTGCTCCGTGATCCAGGCCACACCTCCCCACCTGGATAAGCCCCTGGCATGTGTTGGCTGTAGAATTTTGCAAACGTTCCCAAATGGTGATTGTGATTATTAATTCCATTGCACAGAGGAGGAAACTGAGGCTCTGGGGTTTGAAACCAGAGAGCCTGACCCCAGTGGAAGTCTGCATGATCCATCCCAACAGCCCAACCACATGACCATGAAATAAGAAGCAGGAAGGATTTCTATTCATAGAATTCTTTAAATTGCAAAGATGAACACTCGAACACAGAGGTTTCTGTCATTTCTGCAAATGTCGGAAAGGGTGGTGGACAGAAGAGAGCTAAAAGCTCTCACCCCCAGGTAAGAGTCACAGGCAAGTCTGCAGCTAAGCACCTGCACGGCATGATGGGTGGACACTGGAGAAGGGGATATGGGCATGAGGGGTGGACACTGGAGAAGGGGATGTGGGCATGAGGGGTGGATACTGGAGAGGGGGACACAGCATGATGGGTGGATGCTGGAGAGGGGGACACAGCATGATGGGTGGATGCTGGAGAAGGGGAAGTGGGCATGATGGGTGGACACTGGAGAAGGGTCGCGGCATGATGGATGGACGCTGGAGAAGGGGACTTGGAGGGGAAGGCGCAGGCAGACGCTCCTGTCACTGGGGCCTGTCTGTGTGCAGTGGTGGGAGCACTCTGGGCTTGGAGGGATGGACTGGGCTGGCAGCAGTGCTGGCGAGGGCCAGGCTGTAGACAAGGGCTTTTACAGAAGAGGATCTGAGACTCACAGGGAATGCTGCACCCTCCATAAGCTCCCTGGAGTCAGGACTGGTTTTTGTCTTTGGCTTCCCTCAACCCACCCCCATGTGGTCCTTGGATCCAGGCCATCTTTACACTGGTGTGAATGGACAATGCACCCAGCCCACGGGCCAGTGTACACCAGCCTTGGCACCACAGACTTGCCAGTGACCATACCTTTGCTCCTTTGACCCTTCCTCCCAGTACTCGGCCCTCTCTGTCAGTGAGAGAAACACCCCTAACCTCAGCTAGACAGAAACCTACTGGTTATCTGCTTGGCCCCTGTGCCCTCTTCCCTACAGCCTCTGTCTCTCAAGGTGAGGGTCTAATTGGGCCTCAGGAGCCTGACCCAGGTCCAGGGATAAAGCACACGACCTAGACTAAGCCAGTCAGTGAATTCCCATCCTCTTTCCACATGATTGGTTCAAAGGTAGGCACCCTGGCCAATCCAGACCAGTGGACATGAGGCTCAGTGCCTTCACTTGGAGCATTAAGGCAAAGAGGCCTTCTATTTCTTACTGGGCATAACCAGAAATGCCCAAGGAGCTGCCAACAGCCACCTGCTGAAGGAAGAACTTAGAGATGAAAACACACACACACACACATAAACACACACACACACACACACACACACACATACACACACACACACACACTACCTTGGTCCTCACACAGCAGAAGGCCCTGGCTCTCACACACACAAGCCCCCCGTGGGGAAAGAGAACAGCAGGCAACCTTCTTTCAGCCTGTTCTTCAAAAGCTGGGCCAGACCTGCCTTTTCCATCTGAGAACAGCGGGAAGCTGCACCGGCCCAAGCAGAGGGGCCTCCCGTTGCAGCCAGCTCCTGTTGCAGCCAGATGCTCGTCCTCAGCAAGGAGAAGCCGTGGACTGCCCCTCTCCTCAGCAAATCCCAGCTTCTCGATGGTTCCAGAGGCAGGGAACTCAGCTCTCTCTATTCCTCACATCATTTCATGCCCTGTGGCTAGGATCCGTGCAGGAGGAAGGAAGGCCTGGAAATTCTTCTCTCCAGGGTGCCTAGCCTGAACCCTGCACAGCTCATGTGGTCATGGTCAAGGCCTTGCTGGACACTGAGGAGTCCACGGGGTTTGTAGAGCACATCAAGGCAAAGAACAGAGAAGCCACCAGGGTTCCTTCCCAAGAACAGAGGTGCAGTACAGGGGTGGAGGGGGAAGCCTGAGGAGGCTGGGAGGAAAGCACCTGTCGGTGTTTGAATTTGAGTGACTCCTGCCCAAGCTCATAGAATAAGGGGCTTTTCAAAGCCATTGGCAAAAGCACGCAAATCCCAAATTCAAATTGTGGTCCCAGAGACCCCAGAGGGTGTGTGGACCAACCACTTAGTGTAAACAGTAGGCTTGGGTACCCCCTCTCCCATTGCCAGACACCCAGGGCAGAGGTGTCCACGGGGCCACAGGCCACATGCCAGCACATCACCCGGAGCACTGAAGGCTGCACAGTCCCAGCTGTTTACTGATCCCAAAAAAGAACTTGGAGGACTCAAAAGAGAGGTTTTGGACATTTTTATCACTCATATGCTTCTTGGCGGTGTGGGGGGTACAGTGGAGAGCCCCCTGTGCTAATGAGCTGAGGAGGTGCATGAGTTCAGTCTCTGTCCCCAAGCAGGTGGCGTTCTGCAGATGTGGTAAGCACCTCCTTACTCGGCAACCAGGCTTGCTCTGCTTTGACTCTCACCTAAAGACTGAAGATAAGGGAGGTGGCCAGCTCCCCCCTCCATTTCCTTCCTCACTGGGTTCTGTGAGTCCTGGTCTCACTACAGGCTTTCCTGGGTGCTGGTCAGTGTTCACCCCACACCTGCACTCGCTGGGTGAGAGGAGAGCTCTCCATCTCTAGGACCACCGGATGCACCCAGCCCCAGCCTGTGATCCACGACAGCCTCACTCATGTTCAAAGGAAGGCCCAGGGGAGCCTCGAGAGGACCCCAGCAGGATTCAAGAAGAGCCTCAGGAAACACTAGCTCTGGAGGAGGAGTGCGCCAACCAGGCGCTGGCGGGAAGCCACAGGGCACATGGGAGGTGCTGCCTGAGGACGTCAGCCCCCATCTCCAAACAGAAAACCTCTGATCACAACCTGCTGACGTTATGATCAGGTCAGGACAGCGAGAGAGTGTTGGGATGCGTGGACAATCCAAACACTACAAGTGCAAATGTGAAGCATTTTACAGAGAGCTAAGTGTCCCTGACATTTGTGAGTGACTGAGCACCTCACAGGGTCCCTGTGTCATGTTCCTTGCCTGGTGTTGCGTATCCAGAAGGAAAAGTGGGAAGTCCTCCGCCGGATCTAGTGCCCACCCTTACTGCCAAATACAACGCACCTCCTGAGATATTTAAAAAATATCTCAGACCTGACTTTGGACTCAGAAGCAGTTTCCTAACATGTTTGTAAAAATAATCTGGAGGAAGAGATCTGTGGGTCTTGAATTCATTTACTGAAAAACAAAATGTGCAACACCTTTTAAGGCTGCAAGAACAACGGCTTGACACAGGGAAGGCTGCTAATGAAAGCAGAGAATCACAACTAAGAAGCAAGCAAGCTTGACCCGATCCTAGATGGGTGACCAGCTTCCCGGTGAGCAGGGGTGGCCGTCACTCTCTCACTTCGTGGGTCTGCCTACCTCTGCCATTTCCACCGATGCCTACCTCTGCCATTTCCACCGATGAACCTCCTCAAAATGGTTTAACAAACAATTCAGGGAGAGATGTTCCAATCACACTATCACTAAGTATTAAGCTAGAATTTTCCAGACTAATCAAGTGTGGTCAATTTTTGTTCTCCAAAAGCCCAACAGCATCCTGCGGGGAAAGAACAAGAGGTAGGGCAGGCCCCTCTAGACCTGCGTCTGCAAAACCTATACCCACAGCCCATACCCACAGTGAAACACAAACCTAAATATAAAACCCTAACTCTAGAATTTCGAGAAGAAAACTATGAGAACATTGGACCAGGGGCAATTTCTTAGACACAAACCATGTAGTAGAATCTGTTAAAGAAAAAAAAAATGATGCACTGGACTTATTCAAAATTTTAAGTGTCTACACTTTAAGAGACACCATTAAGATAACAAAAAGAGGGGCTGGGGCTGTAGTTCAGTGGTAGAGCACTCACCTAGCGCATGTGAGGCCCTGGGTTCGATCCTCAGCACCACATAAAAAGCGAATAAACAAATAAAGGTACTATGTCCATCTACAACTAAAAATATATTTTTAAAAAAAGATAGCAAAAAGATATACCTCAGGCTGGGAGCAAGCATTTGAAAAACACACATGTTAACATATGTTAATATGTTAAATATCCAGGATATTTAAGGAGTTCTCAAACCTTAATAATGTGAAGACAAAAACTCAGTTTTTAAAATGGGCAAAAGATTCGAAAAGATATTTCACTAAAGAAGACGAACAGACGGCTGGGTTGTGGCTCAGTGGTAGAGTGCTCGCTCTTCATGTGGAGGGCACTGGGTTTGATCCTCAGCACCACATAAAAATAAAATAAAGGTATTATGTCCATCTATAACTTAAAAAAATTTTAAAAAAAGAAGACGTACAGATGGCAAATGATCCCACCAAAGGGTGTTCAACACCATTGCTTATTTGAGAAAGGTGAATTCAAACCACGTGAGAAACCACCGCAGCCCACCAGCATGACTCCAGTGATGTTTCCTGTCGTTCAGTCTGACAGTAGCATGTGTGGAGGGTGTGGTGGAAATGCAGAAGTGCAGCCACCTTGGAAACCTTTGGGGACTTTCTTACAAAGTCACATGTACATTCACTAGGTGACCAGCAATCCACTCTAGAAACGCAGGTTCCCACAAACCCTGGGATGTGACTGTTTATAGCAGCTTTATTGATCCTAATCAAAACCCAGAAACATTCCAAACGTGCTTTAATAGGTAAACAGAGACACGAGCTGGTCCATCGCACCTTGGGCCGCTGCCGGGCTGGGAGCGGGCATGATCCTGGTGGACGTAGCGATCCTGGTGGACATGGGAGACGGTCTACTAAATGAACACAGCCAGACGCAAAGCCTGCCTTCTATAGCACCCCATCTGTAGGACACGCCGGAAAAGCAAAGCATAGGGGAGATAAGAGGAAGTTTCCCTTCTGACCACAGAGAAACACCCAGGAAGGTTTAGGATGAGCAGATGGACAGTCCTACGTCTTGGTTGCAGTACTGGTTGCGTGGCTACAGGCTGGGGAAACCCTCAGACTGCATCAGATAGGTCCACTGTACAGCACGCAATCTCACCTCTGCAGCCCCGGCTGCAAAAGAAAAGTTAATGAGTCAGATGGAAACATGACTTTGTCGGGCTGGGGACGCAGCTCAGTCGCAGAGCACCCACCTGGCTTCCATCCCCAGCCCTCTGCAGAGTTCCTCTGCAAAAGCCAAGAAACAGAAATTAGTAGTTTGCCTTAGCGGTGTAAGGGACCTGTCGGCCCAGTCGGGGCGCCATGTTCTCGAGTTGTTTTGAAGGTTTGTTCCCTGGTTGTGGGTTTGGACGTCTGTAGGGGCCCCCGCCTTTCTTCTCCCTGACGTAGAGGATGGTGGCAGCAGGCGGAAGCTCTGGCAGGGTGGGTCTGCCACTCTCCCCACGCCCTGTCTTCCACATCCCCTGCTGGTTCAGTCTGGAAGCTTCAGGGCCACCACTGAGACTGTGGTCACTTGAAAGGGAAGACCCTTTTGGTCCTCATCAGGATGAGAAGTGCTCTCCAGGTACATGTTTGGGACAGCTTAGGTGGAAAGATGGAGGGGCAGAAAAGGATCAAGCAGAGGAGGGGACGTGGGGGCAGCGCCTCGGGAGGGGCGGGCGGGGTCACCTGAGTGTTGCAGGTGGCCCTCTGGGCAGCTCTTGGCCATCCTCTCCTCGAGTCGTGAGGCGGGCAGGCGCGGGTGGAGGTGTAAGGGCCACGAGCCAGCCCTCCCGCTGGGGGTCATCCGGGCTTGTGCACAAGTGCCCTAGTGACCCCTTGAGAGCAAGCTGAAAGGGGTCACAGCTTTTTGACCTCCATGTGGTTTGACTGGAGGCAAACAAAACCTTCTGTTGGTTTAAGGAAACTTTTCTCAAGCCAGGGGCCTCAGGAGAGCGCTGCTTCCTTCCACGTAGAACAACGGACTCTCCCCGGAGCCTGGGGCTTGCTGGGAGCTCTGCAGAGGGCCATGCCCACATGGCTCCGTGCCTGTGGGGCCCTGCCCTCACCACGGTCAGGTCTGTCTTCTAAATGTTGGTGTCTTGTGCTGATTCACCAGAGGCCCTGTCCCCTGGAGGACACACCTCCACCCTCCAGCTCCACGTCCAGCACCCTGCCCAGTCCTCCCCGGTAGGACAGGTGCAGGATGGAAACCCACGGTGAGCTGCCAGCAGCCCCCACCCGCACACTGGCAAAGGTGAAGGACCCAGGAGCCGACAGGCAGAAGCCCTCGGGGAACAGAATGTGGAGCCGACCTTGGCAGGGGAGGGTCTTCCCCAGGGGGGCTGGTCTAGGCATCTACCACAGCCTGGGAGGAGGAGGAGGGGGCTGCAGGGAGCACAGCCACCTGCTGAGTGAGGTCCAGCGTCCTGGGTTCCAGGGGTACTCCCACCCGCGCCCCCTCTGGCTTATTGAGGTGACAGCAGGCGGGCTCTGCCCCTGGAGGAGGGATTGTTTCACTGGTCAGGACTCCGAGGTCCAGGAAGGTGAAGTTGTTGCCGGCGTCATGTGGTCAGCAAGGGGACAGCCAGGACTCGAGCCCAGATAGATTCCCAGGACAGAGCTCCCGCAGGAGGGCTCCGGAGAAGTCAGAGAAGGCTTGTGAGCCGGCCAGCTCCCTCCAGAAGCCTTGCGGGGGCTCTCTGCCCAGCCACCAGTCAAACCATGTGCCCAGCTTTGGAAAAGTAGACATCCCAGGGTGGCTGGTTCTCAGCCAGGACAGCCTGTCTGTCCCGGAGCCTCTGGACACTGCTGGGCCCAGCCAACCACCTTCCCTTTGGGCCCGTCAACTGGTCTCCATTTCCTCAAGGCCCGGGTCCCAAAGCCCACCTGAGGAGGGGACAGGAGGGTCAGAAAGGAGCTGCTGTGACACAGATCTGCACAGTAAGGGGCTGACTCTGGCTGGGCAGTCAGCCTGGAAAGGAACGCAGAGACCTGAGGATGACCAGCGCAGGGCCTGCTGTTGCCAGGGCAGGCAGTGGGCGGGGCCTGCCCTGCTGCTCACCTGGGAAGAGGGTGGGGCGCAGGAGCCAGGCTCACAGGTGTTGGAGCCGGGAGGGAGGCTGCAGGTGGATCCTACCAGGTGGCAGGGGCAGACAGATGGGATGGCTCCCAGCTGAACTTACCCTGCCCTCCAGTACCTGGCAGAGATTAGCCTGGTAGGCAGAGACCTGGCCATCACCATTGCTTCTCTGGCAACCAGTGTCGAGCTAGCGTCCACCTGGAACAGGACGCACACAGGCTGAACGGCAGCCCTCTCCTGGGGTCCTGTCTTCCTTGGGCCAAGATTCGGTCCACACGTCCCCAGTGAGCAAGCCGGGCCTGAACCAAGCACCACCAGGCAGCTCCCGCTGTACCTCTGGGCCCCTAAGTTTGTAGAAACAGAAGTGGGGGGCTCAAGACAAGGAAGTAAGTAGCAAGACGCACTTTCCAGAAAGCCAGCAAGATCACCAGGTGCCCTGGGCTGGGCTCCCCTGGAGTGGGGCCCCCACCACGCCTCCCAGCCCAGCCCGGAACACTCCCAGCCAGCTGCCAAGGGCCCCCAGCAGCCTCGCACCCCGCCTGCCTCTCAGGAAGGAAACCCCTCTTCCTGGTGAAGCCCCACAGCTGAGTGGGGTCCCCACTTCCCACCAGTCCAGTTAACATCAGCTTTGGTGAGGGCAGAGGCCCTGATGCCTTCACAGCCACCCCTTCTCCCCCTGTGGCCCCAGCCCTCCCCGTTCAGTCCTGTCCCCTCCTCCGCCATAGCACAAGCCCAGGGACACCCCACCCCCCGTCAGACCCCAGTCCTCCCAGGCCTCAAGAGCAGGTTCCTGCACCCAAGGCCCAACTGCTTCCCTCCAGGCAAGCCTCCTGGAGCAGCCTGGGAGGTGGGGTGTCAGCCTGGGAAGTGGGGTGTCAGCCTGGGAGGTGGGGTGTCAGCCTGGGAAGTGGGGTGTCAGCCTGGGAGGTGGGGTGTCAGCCTGGGAAGTGGGGTGTCAGCCTGGGAAGTGGGGTGTCAGCCTGGGAGGTAGGGTGTCAGCCTGGGAAGTGGGGTGTCAGCCTGGGAGGTGGGGTGTCAGCCTGGGAAGTGGGGTGTCAGCCTGGGAGGTGGGGTGTCAGCCTGGGAAGTGGGGTGTCAGCCTGGGAGTTGGGGTGTCAGCCTGGGAAGTGGGGTGTCAGCCTGGGAGGTGGGGTGTCCGCCTCCTGCACTGAGTCAGCAGGCCTGGAAACAGTGGTATCACTCTACACCTGCAGGCCATAGCTCCCCAAGGGCACCGCAGGCTATCGGGGCAGCAGGCATCTTCTGTACCCACAGAGCCCTGATCAGGCAGCAGCTGATGATCCTTCAAGCTGGGTTGGAACGCTGGCGGGGTCCCCAGGACGGTGCCTGTTCACAGTGCACCCTGCCTTCCTACAGCCATCGTAACAAGTCTCCCCAGTTGAGAGCCTTAAAATAATCCAGACTCTTTGGGTCGGGAGCGCAGTGCGGGTCTCGCTGGGCGACCATCCCGGTGTCAGCGGGGCTCCCTTCCTTTCCCAGGCTCTAGGAGGAGTTTGTTCCCTGGCCTGATCCAGTTCCCACAGGCCACCATATGCCTTTGCTCCCGGTCCCCTCCTCTGTCTTCAAAGCCAGCAACGTGGCAGCCCTGGTCCCTTCCTCTATCATTGCATGTCCCTCTAACCACACACAGGCCTTGCGATTGGCTGAGGTGAGGGGATCACCCGAACGGTCCTACCCGCTGATCCTACCCGCTGGAGGCTCACTAGGTCAAGCACAGTTGAACAGGACACCTCTGCAGGACTACTACCCACCAGGTGCCTGGGGGTATTCTCACTGAGCCCAGCCATCAGCCTAGGGTCAAGTTCACTGGTAGATGAAATCTCCCTCCCTCCTGCAGAGGCCCGGGCAAGACGTGTCCTACTGGCCAGGAGTTCAAATTCACACTTGGGATAGATGACTGAAGTGACTTCTCCAGGGGACCTCCCCCAGGGCCCAGGCCAGCCAAGCTGTGCGGGGATGAGCTCGTCCTGTCCTGCTGGCAGGGATGGCCTGTTGCCGTCGTCCTGCACAAACAAAAGCAGTGCTTCTAGCTCCCTGGCCTCATGGCAGCACCTTGCCCCCTCCCCCCAGCACCGCTCCAGCCCAGCTTCCTGCAATGCAGACCACAGGGCGGAAACTCCCCAGGGGCGGGGGGCCGGCCCACGCTGCACCCCGAGTCTGCCCCAGAGAGCCCTGTGATCTTGGGCATATTCCTGCACCCCCAGGGCCTCCCTCCTCTCTGCTAAGCTGAGCGGGGTCAGATCAGACCCTTTCCACAGCCTCTTTCCAGCTTCAGGACTGGCTTTCCTTCCTGACACCCCAAACCCACATCCAGAGGAGAATGATATGCATCTCCAAAGAGACTCTCCCACCCCAGCATCTTGGATGTGGCTCTTTTCTACCTGTATCTCGAGGCTCCAGGGAAGGAATTATTTAATCTCGTTGTACAGCACTGTGATCATTAGCTGCACTTTGGTCATTGAAGAAATTCAAGGCCATAAATAATAATGATGATTATAAAAATAACAGGCATGTTCTCCTCCCTCCCCGCGTCAAAGTGCTGGATTCCTTTTCTTTCTTCTTCTTCCTCTATTTTTTTCTTTTTAATGCCACTCTGTGCCAGAGGCCTTCAGTAAAAGAGTTAATTAATATCCCTTGCTGTGGACTAATTCTCGTTCCAACATGTGGCTGTCATTTCCCTGTCATCAGAGCTGATTTACAACAGGGTTTAATTAAATTCTCCGTACATTATTCAGCATTCTCCAAAGACAACACCACCGTGGCCGGGGTATTTAAAATGTCACCTGCTGAGACATATCACCTTTCCCTAAATAAATATGACAGTGATCAAACTTTGGCTAATTACAGTGACTTAGTTATTTGTTTGTATGTTTTAATATTTAATTGCTTTCATGTTCATCCAATTACTGAGCAACAGCAAATAGAAATTAACTTTTTTATCAGCGTGTTCCCAGCCCAGCTAATAAGCACTCCAAAGCCTCAGTACAATGGGAACTGCCCAAGCTGAGAGGATTGTAGACATGTTCTCAGCTCAGTGGACGGAGTGATTAAATTAAGGTAGAGCCCTTCCGGTCTCCCCAGCAGTGAGGAGCTGCAGCCCCCCTCCAGGAAGGCAGGAGAGAGCCTTTGATGGCACCAGGCACCTGCAGGGCTTTTGGTTCCACACTGCCACCCCATGGCCACTCGGTGCAATTGCCCCAGCTCCTTTGCATGCTTAGGATTCCTGGAAAATGACAAAAATCCAGAACTCCTGGGAACACACGTGTGGAGAGTCAACTTCCCACGTGGGTGACCTGAGAGCTCCTCCCTGTGGAGGCACGTCTTGAGCCTCCAGCTTTGGGGGGTCTTTGGCTCCTGGAGAGAGGCTCTAGCACCTTCTGCCAAGCTCCCTGGGTCAGCAGCAGCCCCTGAGGACAGGTGGAATGCAAGCTTCGCAGAGGAGGGTGCTGCCCTCCAGGAAATGGGAGCCAGGAGGTGCACACAGCCCATCAGGGGGCAGCAGCCTGTCCTGGGATCAGCTCACCTGGCCCCAGAGCCAGCCGCTCTGCCTTACCTGAGAGTTCCCACCCTTCCACGTCCATCATCTGACATTCCAGCATCGGCTTATGTCCCAAGCCTGACCTCAGCATTGCAGAATCTCCGCAGAGTTTAGAAATTTAAAAAAGGATGAGGAATTAAGATCTTCGCGATCCTGAACTGGATCCTAACCCACAGCCTCATGGGAGGTGGGCTTAAAACAGTTCAACCTTCCAAAAATAGAGAATCTTCCCGTGTGTGCACATCTTATCTCCCTGCTCAGCTACGTGCCCTGGAGCATCTGGGGAGCTGGCAGAGGAGCACCGTAAGAGCTGGACGACAGAGCGGCTGGCTAGCCACCCTATGGCCCTGGACTGGACTTTGTGTAGATCTGGTTCTCAAGGGGACCAGGCATCCCATAAGGGGATCCAGCCGATGAACAAGTACACCTACTAAGCGCTAGGTGTTGGATTTACTGGCAGTGAGTGGCCAATCTCTGTCCTTGGGGTGCTGGAGTCTGGGAAGAAACACACCCACAAATAAGTGCCGCCAGTTGGGGTACCTGGAGGAGAGAGCGGGGGACCTGGTCAGAGGAGCACCCTGAGAAGCCACGGGAGCTGACAGCTGAAGAAAGACAAAGGGACTTTCTCAATTAAAAAAGAAAAGCAGACCTTGAGGGACAGTTTTCCTGGGGCAGAGTTTACGAGGAGGAGCCCATCCCAGCAGAGCCTTGGTGGCAGACGCAGCCCCAGCCCACACCTGGTGAGCATCTGCATGGGGTCCTGGGGCCGATGTCACAGTCAGGCCCACTTTGGGGACCCCAGAGACTTCTACCTTAAGTTCCACACCGTCTCTGTGCCTCTTCCTTTCAAACTAATTCTCCTCTACAGGCAAGTCCCTGAGAAAGTGGCCAGGTGTCAAGTCCTGGGGCGTGGCCGAGATTCGAGATCGATCCACCAAGAGAGCAGCCCAGGGAGAGACAGGAAAGAAGGCAGCCCAGGGTGGGTGAGCAACAGGAAAGGCTGCACCGCAGAAGCCGGGGTCCCACCAACTGGGCCAGCCCCGGGCCCCTCTGGAAGGCAAAGGAGAGCCGTTGAGGGCTTCCTGGAGGTGAGGGAGCCCAGCACACAGGTGCTCATTAGACACCGTGGCACTGTCAACAAGCACTCAGTACCTCGGCAGGGGAGGCAAGAGGCCAGGCTGCTTGGGGAAGCCCATTTTCCTCCGTGCCTTTTAAATCCCATCAAAATTCTTTACTCCCCAAAGTGTGCAGCACTAACACTATTAAGTACTGATCAAGATTTTCATTCCAGGGTGTCACATAAATGTGACAGCTTGCATTTTCCAAAAATGGTCACAGCACTATTTCTGGTCTCACAAGTTCTTCCAGAGCCTTGCCACTCCCATCAGGAAACTGGTCTCACTGGGAATCTTGGTGAGCCTTTGTGACTGGCTGGGCAATTAAAATGTGGTAGAGATGATGCTTTGTGACCAGCTGGATGATGGGAACCTGGCAGAAGGAATGTGTGCATTAAAGCTGATCCAACTTCACCTCGCTACCTCTGTCTCCCCCTCTCGCAAGTTATTCATCCTGGGACTGAGGCCACCATATTGTGAGGAAGCCCAAACCATACAAAGAGGCAACATGGTAGGCATTCTTGCTGACAGTTCAGGTTCCGGATGACAGTCTCATCACCTTCAGACTTGAGTGAGCAGATCTGTAGATGATTCCAGCCCCAGCCTTTTAGTCATGCAGCTGATTCCCTGGGGCAGAGAAAGGCTGTCCCACCAAGCCCAGGAGAAAAATTAATGCCACAGTTTAAAGCCACTAAGTTTTGGAGTGTTGCACAGCCCCAAATGACCAGAACAAAACCTCTCTGTTCAGTTTCAACCTCATCTGTCTGATGGCAAAGGGTATCCCCACTTTTACATCAAAGTTCTTCAACTCACTTCCTTCCCCTCTGGGCTAAGATGTTTATCTTTATCTGAATTATGGAGTTATCTAAGCAACTTAGGCATACCCAAGATGATGGGAGAAACCTACTTTCATTGGAACTGTCTGTAAGTACATCGATTATAACATCTATTTGCGTATAACTAAGTTACATTCCAATCACAAAGCAAATTTATCTACTTGTTTTACCCCTTTCCTGGAAACTTTGAGACATTAGAGTATATTGAATTGTCACTACAGATGCTTTAAAATAATTCAACAGTGCTTCTTTTAAAATGTGCAATGAAGAGTGGCCGTGGTGGTGCATGCCTATAATCCTGGCTGAGGCAGAAGGATCTGAAGTTCAAGGCCAGCTTGAGCAATTGCGAAATTCTGTCTCAAAATAAAATAAAAAGAGCTATGGATTTGGCTTAGTGGAGAAAGCCCTGGATTCAATCCCCATTGAAAAAAAAAATCAAAATGAAAAATTTATAAAGTTCAGTGATCAGCGAGCTCCAGCATCCCCCAGTGACCATCAGCCAAGTCTTAGATCAGCAAATCCTGGAGGATCTACGTGGAGGTGTCCTGTGAGAAGCAGCTTGAGCACTAATCTACTCCTGCAAGTCACACGCCTGGTCTTGGCCTTTCCTTTGGGACTTATCCCTGAAACCAATGGGTTTCCTCTGTCCTCAGCATCTAACCAGATTTTAACTACCACCCCCTTCTCGGGTGACGTGATTAGACGCACAGGGCTCAGTATGGGGAAGAGGTGGAGAGCTGCCCGGTCCTCTCTGTTGACCAGCTGGATGAGCCCCAAACCCTACAGTTTGGGAGATTAGTGGTAGTTTCGTGACGAGGCAGGATTGATTTAACCACTGGCCTCAGGACTAACTCAGGGCCAGGGCTGAAATTGGGTCCTCTGGTAACCCCCCTTTTTCCTAAAGCTATTTAGGTGTCCATCAAGATTCACCTCATTAACATAAACTCAGGAATGATTGAAAGGGGCTCGTTGTGAATAACAAGAGACTCTCACCTCCAACACAGACTTTTAGAAACTCTTGTACTAGGAACCAAGAATAAGGATTTTATAGACAGATAGATAGATACACAGAGATATGGATCTATGTCAATCACAATATCACATAGGGTAATCCCTAAATCAACTATTATTACAAGTATAAATAAGTACGAATAAAAAATGCCATTAGAGAAAGTAAAGTGGAACACCAAAAAGTATGTAATGAGCCTAAAACAAGTCAGGCACACAGGAGCAAAACACAGAAGGGGCCAAAAGAGAACAAATGAGCCCGGACAGATATAATCCAGCTATATGAAAAAACACACTTAACAGAAACGGACTTTACATCCCAGTTAAAAAGCAGCAACAGTCTGGCTGGACCAAATGGCAAGACCCAACTTTGTGCTGATTCAAGAGAGGCACTTTAAACATAAAGACAGATAGGCTGCACGTGAAGTAAGGGAAAGACCCTGCCTGGCCTCTGCTGTAAGAACCGCAAGCAGGCATGGCCACACTCACATCAGACAGTCCAAACAGTACCTTGGAGGAGTAGAGGAATATCGCATAATCACAGAAGGATCAGTTCACTGGGAAAACACAACAACACTGAATGTGTATGCACCGAATAACAAAGGTTCAAAATACATAAAGCAAAACTTGACAGAATTAAACGGAGAAATAGACAAATCCAAAAATTATAATTAAAGATTTTATATTGTACCTATCTTTCAGTCACTGATAGAACAAGTCAACAAAAATCAGTACGAACATTGCATATTTGGGTGACTAATTTGACCTAATTGATATTTAAAGAATACAACACCTAATGATTGAGAAATGCAAGTTTACAAATACACACAGATCCTTCTCCAAGGTAAACCATATGCTGGGCCATAAAGTAAATCTGGACAAATTTTAAAGATCAAAATCTTGCAGAATGTTAGACACAAAGGGAATATATGAAAGTAAGCTTTTTTAAGCTAAGCCACTTCAAACATGACTACCCAAATTTGGGAAGCCCATAGAGCCACACCAGATACATAGATTGAAATATAATTTTACTAAAATCTAACGTTATTATCCATTTGGAGTAACATGCATGGCCTCTCCCCAGGGATGTGACTTTGTGAGGTTTTGCCGGCCCCACCATGCCATGTTGGCACTGAGAAGCAAAAGCTCTTTGTCATGGTCATAACCTGCCAGTACCCAAGCCGGCAGCCCTCCTGGACCCTGCTCACCCTCTTCCTTGCTCTGTGGTTGGGCAAGACAGCACCTTCCTGATCTCTCCCCTGGCTGTAAGTTCCTCAAGAGCAGCACTGGGCCTGGGCACAGTGACAGCCACATACACAAAGTTATGGTGTGTGGAAGCCTTTGTCATCATTGTCATCGCCATTGTCACCACCATGGGGAAATGCCACGAGGCTCCAGACTCACGTGGTACCCCAGTGACCAATCAGGGCGACCCTGCCTCCTAAAGCACACAGACCCACTGTTTCTGAGCCCTCTTCCACATGCAGCAGGAAGGATGGTTGCCCACAGACCCTCCTTAGAGCTCAAGGCCAAATGAGGCCTCCAGGAGCCCGCGCAGGAGCCAGGGCGTGGGCAGGCAGAGACGCATCTCACGTGGGGTCTTTTGCCCAATGACTGGGGTTCGAAGCCCAGTTCTACCACTTCCTAGCCATGTGACCTCCAGCACTGACTTAAATAAGCCTCCATTGCTCCTGAAGAATGGGAATAGTCCTAGCACCTCACCCCACAGGGTTGAAGGAGCACTGAGACACAGAGCTCACATCCAGCGTGGGCCTGCTATTTTAACCACCCTGGAACCGGTGTGCAGCGGCCATCATCCCATTTTAAAGAGGGGGCCCAGGGTTCAGACCAGGCAGCTGTGGAGTGGGAGAGAGGGAGTCACACTCGAACGCACCACTGACCCCGATGTGCCCGCTCGCTCGGGTCAACACGGGTGCCTCTTAATATTTTTCAGTGCATAAAATAAAATATTTAAAATGACAAAGAGAACCTATGAGATTAAGATCCAGGCCTTACAATATGTTTTAAAAAATTGATAAATAATACAGGCGCCTCTATGTTACCTAGAGCGTTATCTAGCATTACCTAGAGCGCAGTTGCTGGTTAATAACGGCCAACATTTCTGAGAAACAGCTGTATGTGCCAGGGTGCTTCCTTAATTCTATTTATAATTCAAGGAAATGCTAGATTTCAAGGAAAGTTTCCTAAAAACAAAGATGCGAATTTACTGGATCCGACCTCGTGGACTCCCTGACTCCTTCCGTAGACCTGGGTGAGGACCAGCCAGGGGGGACTATGTGGGTCCTTAGTGGCGCCGTCTTCTGCTATTTGGGATGTGGATTCCCTCTGAACATGGCTGACTCCCCGCCCGCTTCCTCGGGAGGTCAGGGGAGCTGAGCCAGCACACGGACCTGTGTTCTCCTGACACCTGCAGGTGGCCCGGCCCTCAGGAGCCCCTGAAACCCCGGCCAAGGTGCCCACCCTCTAAACCGACGTCAAAAGCTCTCAGCCACTCAGAGTCCCTTCAAGAGGAAAATCACCATGGTGTTTCCAAGAACCCAGAAACCTCCAACGAAAGAGAGACCACGAGCAGAAACCGTCCACGGGAGAAGAAAATGAAAATGTCCCTCGCTGTGGAGGTCGGTGGCAGTTCCCACAGGGTGTCCCACTCCAGCCCTGATGACCTCCTGGGACCCAGGTCTCCGGGAGCCGCGGGCAGCTGGAGCCGGAGGGGAGCGCGGTTATGGATGACGGTGTTGGATTCCACTAATTACTAATAATGGCCCAAACCAGGAGCCAGCCACAAGTCAATTCATCTTAAAAGCTGTACAATAACGTGTAGGACGAGGAATTAATTTTTATAGCCACTAGAGCAGCTGAACGTCACCGTAACACAGATTTATTACAAACTGAATCTTCCTCAAGTGGCTAATGTGAGGACAGGTGTCCGGCAGAAAGGACGCCACCGTGCTCCCCTCAGGCTGTGCCGCACACCGAGGGCAGTTGAGTGGGGGACTGTGTCCCTGGACACTTCCCAAGTGGCCTGTGGCTCCTACTCAGTCTCACCCCTGGCCCTTCGGCAGGCGGGAAGGTGGACTGCGCCCTCAGACAAGGACGCTGCCTCCCTGTTTTCTACCAAAGAGACCAAGGGCACCTTGCAGGCCCAGCCTCTGAGGGCTCCCTGCTGTCTGGCTCCGACCCCGGAAGAGGGCACCAGGAGGGAGCGAGACCGGAACCCACAGTGGCCCCCCATATCAGCCCCCCACTTCAGCCTTGCACTCACCCCTGGGGGGCTCTGCTCAGGGAATACATTTTGTTAAGTCTCTGCTCACAGAACTCCCCGCCGTTAGCCAATGAGAGACCTATGGGAACCCCAGGGTTCCTGGGTAGGCCAGGCCCCCCCTTTCCACATCAGCAAGGTGCTCTTGGGGGGGCCCAGGCAGGTAGGTGTGAGTGCCCCCTCCTCTGCCCGGCAGCCCCATCCAGCTGTGGCTCTGCACAGCTGGGCGTCCCAGGGTCCTGGCCAGCAGGCTGGGGTGGGGCGCAGCCGGGATGTGCATGGTGGGCTGCTCTGTGGACCTCCGTGGGAGTCAGCCTCTGCCTGCGGGGACGAGGGAGCAGCCTTCTCACCCTGCTCACCTGCAAGGGTGGAGACCTGCTCCCTCCCAGGTGCACAGCCTCTCCGCCCTCAGGAATGGCCACGGAGACCAGCCCAGGGCTGTGGCTGCAGGGACTGCGGTGCTTCCCGACCTCGAGGTCACTTCCTTCTGGCTGCAGGTTGCTGGGCAGCACGGCCTGGCTCCGCGGGCTGCCCACTTGCACCCACCGGGTAATCGGCTCTTGTCCAGGTCCCCACAGGGCAGCTCAGGGGTTGCGCCCGGGCGGGAGCACAGGGGCAGGCAGTGTGAGCACTTGCATGTCCCACGGGCTTGTTTCCTGGCCCAGAGCTCGACTCTTTTGACTCAGCATCTCCTCAGCCTTGGGGAGGACCTCAGGTCCCCTCCTGGGCATTTTGGACCCACTATTCTGGTTTCATGTCTTCAAAGAACACCCAGAAATCCAGGAGACAGACCACAGGGGACAGTCATCTCCAGGACTGCCATCCTCTGGGCCTTTCACTCCCTGAGAGTGACAGGCAAGGCCGCCATGGCTCCCGGCCACCTGTTTTCTCCAACCCACAGGGAGCTCCCAGAGCCTGGGGACACAACAAGAACCAAAGCAAAGCCCTGGCCCTGTGAAGTCCACTGTCCCAGCAGGAAAGGAAGACAATCAACAGATGAATGAAATCAGGATCGCCTGTCCCGAGGGACAGTGGCTGTGCAAACAAAGCCAGGTCAGTCAGGAGGCGAGGGACACCCTGGAGTGGCCAAAGACCTGATGAGCAGCATGGAGCAGGGTGTAGGACAGGTGGGGCTCCTGGACGAGAGTGTCCCCAGGAAGGGGACAGCCAGCACAGAGCCCTGAGGCAGGAGGGCCAACAGGTGCCCTGTGATCCCTGCCTCCTGTGGTTCAGGGTACACAGCTCAGAAAAGCCTCACAGGAAAAATCAAGACTTTGCAGATTTCCTGAAGTCGTGGGAAGTCTGGAGCCAACATGACCTCAGGTGCAGAAGGCTCACCTGGACCAGGTGGGCTGCTGGAGGGAGCCAGACGGGCTCCTTAAGGGACAGTTACAGCCGGGCTCCGTGGCACACACCTGCAATCCCAGTGGCTTGGAGGCTGAGGCAGCGGGATTGGGAGTTCAAAGCAGCCTCCGCAAAAGCAAGGCACTAAGCACCTCAGTACAGAATTGGGCTGTGGAGGTGGCTCAGTGATCGAGGGTCCCTGAGTCCAATCCTGGGAAACCCCCTAAAGAGAGACTATTGCAATGGTTCAGTTTGGGGTCCAGGGCCTGCATTGGAGGCCCAGGCAGTGTGGCAGGGACGTGGTGGGCGGAAGCCCCCAGGGCTGCCGAAGGCTTGGGCGTGACCAGGGAGGTCAGAGAGAAGGCAGATTGCTAGGTCAACAGGGCCCTAGTCACTCAGCCAGAGGCTGTGCTACCAACTGGGACAGGACAGACTGCGGGAGGTGCAGGTCTGGGCACATGGATCCAGAGGTCAGTGTTGGTCACACTGTTCTGAGACCTCAAGTGACCAGGCCAACCTGGAGTTTGGGAAAAAAGAGACAGAAATTTGGGGCTGTGCGTCCCAGATGGTATGGAGAGGGAGGTCCAAGAGCCACCTTTGGGGTTCTTCAGCTTTTGTGGTCACTCTGAGAAGCCGTCAGAAGGTGACGGGCAGCCAGGCTTGAAGGAGGAGAACCACGGAATGTGCTGTCCTGAGAGCCAGGTGGGCCGCTGTCTGAAGAGGGGCCAAGGAGGGCCAGCTAAGCTTACCCACCTTCCCATGGGAAGGGCCAATGGCCACCCAGAAGCACTGGGGGAGGGGAGAAGCCCAAGGCCCTGGGAGGGATTCAGACCTCACCATCCCCCTCCTAGAGAAAAAGAAGGAAGAGCAGCAAGGACAGCTCCTGAGGCCACCTGAGAATCCTGGGCAAGGGGGTGGCTGGACAGGAGCTGCAGGCCTGGAGCCCAACAGGAGGGGACCTGGTGAGTTGGGTCCTGGGTCCCCTTAATCCTCATGGCCCCAGCTCCAGGTGACAGCTCTTGGAATCTTGCCCTCAGCTGGCCCCCGGGATCCCTGCCTCCTGGTGCCCCTCCCCCAGCGCCCCATGCATGACCATGACCATGACGTGTGTCCGGCCCTCCCCCAGGGCCCTGCGGTGCTGTTCCCTGGGGAAGGCCAGCCCTGCCCTACTTGGTAAGTGGCTTTGGACACATCCTCCTCCTGAAGAAAAGCTTCCTGATCCCTACAGCAATGATGTCGCCCCAGACTGGTGACCCTGCTGGTAAATGGCTTCCTGGAACGTCCAGGTGTGGACAAGATGGGGACATGAAAACCCAAGCCCTCGCCCAAGCCAGCTTGTGCCACGTGCTGCTCTGTGAGAGGGGGTCAGTCCTGTCCAGTTTCGCAAGTTCCCCGTGGTGAGCAAGGACCCAGGGCAGCTTTGCTAGTGGACGGCAGATGCACCCCTCCAGGAGCTCCGGGGTCCGGGGCACCAGCTGAAGGCTCCACCAGCGCCATCAAGGGCCCCTGCCCACGAGCTCTGCCCGTCTGCAGGGAGGCCGCAGTCTCTGGCTATAGCCCTCCTTGGCCCAGAGAGTGGCTCCGAGGACCCACTGAAATGGATAATGTTGCAGGACATGGACACAACTATTAGGCATGTTCCTATCCCCACCATCATCACTGCTGTCCCCTCTGAGTGCGCCTGGTATGGTCACGCCAACACCGGGGTCTCCCGCCAGCTCCACAGGTGCAGTGTGGGCCATGAGGGTGACGGTTTCTGTCAGACACACACGGCATCAATGACCTTGATGAGTGTCGGGTGTGGATATGAGGTGTCCCCCAAAAGCACATGTTTGAGACAATGCAAGATAGTACAGAGGTGAAAGGATCAGGTCACGAGAGGTGTGACCTAATCAGTGGATTCATGCATTTCATGGGTTAATAATGTGAACAGATTAACTGGGGGTAACTGTGGGCAGGTGGGGTGTGGCTGGAGGAATCAGGTCACTGAGCCTGCCTTTGGGTGCGTATTTTGCCCCTGAATTCCACTCCTGTCTTCCGTTGGAATCCCACTCCTCATCAGCCACAGAGGAGAGAGACCAACATAATCACAGAGATGGGGACAGTCACACAGGGAGAGGGTCGAGAGCGAAGTGTCACCAAGCTGGTTAGTCACACAGCAGACCAGAGCGTACAGCCCCAGAGCCACAGGGAGCACCTCCGTGACCTCCTCTCACACGTCGTTGACACGCTGGCCTGAGTGCCAGGGACCTTTGAAACGAGCAGGTCATAAACAGGGTGATCCGCAGGTGGACGGACGACAGTTAAGCAGAGTGTCTGGGGCAGGGGCTGGGAACGCGGAGCTTTGTGCCGACCTGGGGAAACGTTAGCACCGAGGTCTCCGAGGGCCTTGGCCCTTTCAGGACCGTGCCTGCACCTGTGTCTTTGGGAACACACTTGCCTCCATCTTGTCCGGCGGCTCTGCACGGCCTGGCCAGGGTCACCGGAGCCGGCTGCCACCTCTGCCTAAACAGCCGAGGGTTACCTTCTCGCCCCCTGGAGGCCGCAAGCCCCAGGTCCAGGGGCCAGGCTTGGCCCTCTCTCCTGCCCTCCTCCCTGAGCCTTCCTCCATGTGGCCGTCACGGTCACGCTGTGAAGGACACCAGCACTCACAGCCTTGGAACCTCCCCACCTTTTGTGAGGCCCCACCCCGCACCGCGCCCCTTGAGCTCTGCGAGTGCGGGGCTTTGTGCGTGAACGTGAGGGGCACGGTCAGCCTTCACAGAGGCTCCCTGCAAAAGTCGAACCCCCTGCTGCCCGGGAGGGGAGGGGTCACCGAGAACCATGCCCTGCAGAGCCCAGAGCCTCGTGAAAGGCTGGCCCTGGCGGCTGGTTCTAAGGATAAAAACAACAATAATAGTCAATAAAGTAAAGCACTTCAAGGGCAGACAGAAGGCCTAGAACATCTCACATGAAGGGCTCTCCCGATAAGAGAGGCCACGTGGCACTTTCCAGGACCAGCGGTGGAGACTCGGAGGTGGCCGGAGCACAGGGCAGGTCAGCCTTTCACCGGCCTCCCAGGCAGGGCCGTGCCCTCGCTGCTCCTGCGTAGCCCCATGGGCAGCTCCCAGCAGGCTCATGAGCAGCTGTCCTCAGCCTGGGGACCTGTGGTCACTGCCAGGAGCAGCAGCAGCTCTTCCCTGGGGGACACAGGCAAGGGGCCAGGGCCCACCTGACATGTGTCAAGTCAGGTCACCATTCTCCTGGGAAAATCTTCCTGTCTCCCTGGCCTCCAGCGGGGCCATGCCAGCATGGACGAAGACAGACAGTCCCCGTAACTATGCCATGCTGTCCCCCGCCCCCCCGCCCCCAGGGATCCACTGACAACATGCCCCCCCAGGACCAGCAAAAAGCCTCCACCAAGCGCCCTGTGCCAGCAGGGGACGGGGACCTGGTTTCTTGCCCAGCCCTTCCCTACCAGCAGCAGAGGGGAAAGGAAGGAGGGACCCAGTGCCCAGGGGCTGCTCCTCTGCATCCTGGTGGCTGGCCGCGGCCTCTGCCTGCTGGCTCAGCAGTGGCACAGAAATGTCATACGTGCCCCTGGGCATCCCGAGCTCCACAGGAGGCAGAGTGGGCGGAGGGTTGCAGCCCCTGCCCCCCTGCTCACTCCAGGCATGTTCTCAGCTACTGCTCTAGACACCCTTCCAGAAGATTCCTGGCTGGCTACACTCTGCTCCCACCCAGCCCTCCTTGCTTCCTGGCAACGGCTACTGCGGATGGGCTGTGCCGCGTCTCCCCTCTGCCTCAGCCTCTTCAGCCCGGCCTGGGAGGGAGGGAGAAGTGGGGGGACGAGCAGGGGGCAGAGAGGAATCAGCAACACCTGGCACAGGGGCTCCCAGCCACCAATGGGCTGTGTGACCCATGCAGAGGAGCACAGGGCAGGAGGGGGTGGCCCCAGGTGGCAGGCCACCCACAACCACTGGAGGATGGTGCAGGAGGGTTGGCCTGTCCACCACCTTGCCAACAGGAGAACCTGGACAGCTGGGGACGAGGAAGGGCAAGGGCAGAGAGGAGGGTAGGGTCCTCCCTCCCTTCCTCTGGCTGCTGTGGGTCCCAGAGAGGAGCAGAGGGGCTAGCAAAGGCAGGAGCCTCCGCGTTCCCACCTCCCCCACTCCCCCTCCCCACCCCAGGGTGCCTGTGGCTGTTCATCTGCTCCTGGGTGACCACGGGACACGCAGTGTGGCCACTGCCACTCCAGGGGACCCCTCTGTGTTCTTCCCTTTCCAACTTTGTCCTTTGTTGTGACGCAGGGGCGAGGGCCCCAGAGTGCGCCCAAGATGAGACAGGCCTCCCATGGGGGGCCTCAAGGGAGGGGCTTGGTGAAGGAAGAGCCCTTGGCTGGTCCCCTGGGTCACCCACCCTGAGAGGCCCATCCCGCCCACATGCATGTGAGGTTCCCAGCAAAGCCCAGTGGCCACCGATGCCCGCACACAGAGGGCACTCAATGCCCGCAGACGGAACTGCCCTCCACAGCCCAGTCCCACCCCAGGTCTCACCTGAGTCGCTCCCCTCTGATCAAAGAGCAGAGGACCCCCCCTTGCCCCCCAGGGTGACTGGCAGGAGGAGCTGTCACACTGCAGGGGGGTGGGGTGCTGGGTGGGGGTAAAGGGGCACCAGAAGGAAAGAGCCTACCAGGCCCACCCTGGCCTTCTGCAGGAAGCCACCTCAGCTCAAGTCACCCAGAAACAGCACCTGGGAGCCCCTGCCACCACGGAGGGCGGCACCCTGGCCCAGCGGGGAGCCTGCAGGAGGTCCCATGTCATCACGGGGCTCATTATGCTCCATCCAGACCAGAAGAGCCGGAGCCCATTACTGCTCTCTTGGTAGGATTCAAAAATAAAAAGCCCTTGTATATTGCAAGGACTCAGTTAAGCTCTGATGAATGCGATATTAATTAATTGTGTGAAGCTCATGCGGGAGGCGGGCCGTGCGGGTGGGGAGGAGGCGGCTGGAGCTCTGCTGCTCAGAACCCGGCTCGGCCAGGGAGGTGTACCTGCAGGCAGCAGCTGTGGCTGCCACAAGATTGAAAGCCCCTGGCACCATTACAAGAGGGGCGGGGGCTGGGGATGCATCACCGTGGAGGGAGGGGAAGGGGGACCCTGGCCCAGGCGCCATCTTCTCTCCCTGAAAGCGCAGATTTGAAATCCATTTCACACGTTCAGATGGCTGCTGTCAGTCGGGAGCCCGGGGAGGCTGCAGAGAGAGGCCCGCGTGGCTCAGGCGCCTCCTGCATTCATTCTGTCCATAAAACGGTCTGAGCTTTGCAAGAACGCGGCCCTGTCTGCCAAAAGCAGATCAATCTCCTCCAGAATATTCTACAGAAGCCACTTTAAACCCCTCTCCAGGTCTGGGCCCCAGAGGAGGGCCACTGCCACAGGAACCTGCAAAACTGACAGATCCTTCAAAGGAGAGACTCGAAACTGAACTCGAAAATCACGGACAGGAACCTGCCTCCTGAGCATCAGACAGCCCAGAGGCCACTGCCTCTTCCCTGGTGGCCCCCCATCACTATCAGGACTCACTCTCACCCCCCTGAGAGTGAGTCCTGATAGTCTCAGCCTGCTTCCAGCCTGAAGTAGAATGAGCCCAGGACACGGTTAACCTCTCTCCTTAGGACCAGAGACTTGTCCCTGGGGACACTGAATAGAACCTTAGTGTCAAGTGGCCGGGCAGGATCTGGACCGAATGGGAAGGTAACCAGCAGGTCCAGTGAAGTGAGCCAGCGGTCACCCAGCCAGCGGTCACCCAGAGGCCTGCAAAGGCATGAGGTGCGAGTCCAGGCAGCAGAGGAGCAGGTCCAGCAGAAGACGGAGCCCAGACGGGAGACCCAGGGAACAGGAGGCAGCAGGGACGTGGGGCTTGGGAAGGGTCTGAGCCACTGGGAAAGCCAGCCTCAAGAATGGCTTTTGATCTGGCTGGAGGGGCTCAGGAGCTCAGGGGGTCTTGCCTAATGCCATAAATGTCACTCAAAGGACTGGGCTGCAGGCAGAAGCCGCAGGCTGAGTAAGGAAGTCAGAGTGGGGGCAGATGTGGGGTTCCTGTAACCCCTGCCCCTTTTCTCTCCTCCATTTGAACGTTGGTCAGAGCTCTAGAATCTGACATCAACCTTTTTTTTTTTTTTCAAGGCATTCTTCTGGCCAATCTAGAAAACTTCAAAGCACCGTCCAAAGAATGTGAGACATTTCATGAACATTGTGATGGTTAATGTCATGTGTCAACTCGATTGGGCCACAGGGCACCCACATATTTGATCAAACATTATTCTGAGTGTTTCTGCAAAGCTGTTTTAGGATAAGTACAGCAGATTTTTCTCCCCTAATGTGGGTGGGCCTTATCCAATCAGTTGAAAGCCTGAACAGAACAAAGGGCCGGCCCTCCCCTAAGCATGAACAAATTCCTCCCACCTGAGGGCCTTCGGATTGGGTCGCAGCTTTTCCTGCCTTTGGGCTTGAACTGACCTTAACTCTCTGGGTCTCCAACTTCCTGAATGCAGATCTTGGGACTTCTCATCCTCCAAGGTCACATGAGCCAGTTCCATAATAGATTCCTTTACGTCTGGAGAAACAGAATCCGTAAGACAGATGCATATGTATGTGTATATAAGTCTCCTATTGGTTCTTTGGAGAAGCTGGATTAATATAAATATTCACAGATCACTTTCTATGCTTCCCCTGGGCTGAGGACCTGGAGAAACTCAAGATGGGTCTGGAGCTGAAGCAGATCCTATTACCATCTCTGAAAACCAGAAGACAATTTTCCTATATGTGTGTCTCAATGTTCTCAATGGCGTTCAGCACTGGTCTCCCCCACTCTGGGAGCAAGGCAAGATGCTACCTTCCTAGACACCCTGCTGTTGTAGGGGACCAGCTGCTTGGTGGGTAACACTGGATGGTGAAGGGACTCAGGAAACCTGATTCTTCCCTGCAGTGGGAAGCTCGGGATCGAGCTCCATCACCTTCCCTGAGCAGCTCCACCTACCTGAGGCCAGCCTCGATCCCCAGGCTTCGGCTTGACAGGTGTGAACCTGTGGTGGTGGCAGCTCTGGATCATCAAGGACCTCTGGATCATCGAGACCTTGGAGCTGGTGATGCAGGCTACCATCTGCTGCTTCAGCCTCCCATGGATCCCACGAACTCCTAATTTCCTGCACTTTGGCTACATGTATGCACCGGAGAGACCTGGAAGAACCCAGCATAAAGTGAGGCCAAACAGAGTTGTCTTCAAATGTACTGTCAAACCCACACCCGGAGGCAGCGGAGGATGCCTGGGCTCAGGGTGTGTCAAATCACTGGCTACCATTAAGCAGCACAGACTCACAGTGAGCCCAAGAAAGGCAAGAGAAACAGAGCCGCCTCCATAGGGTAAGTTCAGGAAAGAGAAATAAAATAAAAACTCAGAAAAAGAAATGGAATCCAGAGCTACTATAATATATGATTTTAACCAAAAATTATGAGACATGGAAATAAATGGAGAAATATGACTCCTATTTGGAAGGAAATCAGTCAGTAGAAACTGACTCAGAGTGATCTCCAATGGTGGCTTTAGTGAAGATACCAGAAAAGCATTAAGAGCTTAGGAACTACTAAAATGACAAGTTACATGCTGTGCTTATTCTACCACTATATGTAAAGATATGAGGACAAGCAAAAAACTGAAGGAAACTATATACAAAGAATTAAAGGAAACATGATGACGATGATTCAACAAATAGGGAATCTTGCTGGACATGGTAGTGCATACCTGTAAATCCAGCAACTTGGGAGGCTAAGACAGGAGGATTGCAAAATTTGAGGCCAACATCAGCAACTTAGTGAGACCCTGTTTCAAAAATAAATAAATAAAAAGAACAGGGGATGTAGCTCAGTTGTAGAGCACCCTTGGGCTCAATCCCCAGTACCGCAAAACAAAACAAAAATAAATAAATAAAAATAAAAAAGACAGAGAGGGCTCTCAATAGAGACATAGAAACTATATAATTCTAGAGATTGAAGGTAAAATAAAAATGCAGAAGAAACAAAATTAATAAGATGAGCTCAACAGATTCGAGATAGCAGAAGAAAGAATCCAATAATTTAATAATAGATTGATCTGAAGAGCAGAAATGAAAAATATTGAAGAAAATGAACAGAGTTCCAGAGACTTATGACATCAAACAAACTAACACATATGTAGTGGGACTTCCAGAAGGACAGAAGAGAAATAAAGGGGCAAAAAGTTCTTGAAGAAATTTTATCTGAAAACATCCTATATTTGATGAATAACAATAAAAATATTAACCTAAATATTCAAGCAGTTCTACAAGTTCCATAGAGTAGACACAGAGTGATACACACCTGGACGAGTCATAGTTGAACTGCTAATCCAAAAACAGAGAGAATCTTGAAAGCCACAGAAGAAAAATGACGCGTTCCATACAGGAGAAGACCACTATGTACGGCTGACTTTTCATCCAAAACAATGGAGGCCACACGGCGGTGCGTGGACATATTCATCCAGTAATTATATTTCCTGTAAAATTACATTTCAAAAATAAATACATTCCTAAATAAACTAACCTGCAACATTCCCTGCTCACAGATCCACCCCACAGGAAATATTAGAGGAAATCCATCAGACCAGGCAGCTTCTCAGCCTCTGAATTATTGACGTTTAGGCCAAATGATTCTCTGCTGTGATGCTGTGTTGTAAGGTGTTGTTTATCTGTGTCTCTGGTCTCTGGCCAGTAGGGGCCAATTGCAGCCCCCCAGCTACAGGAACAGTGTCTCCAGACACAGCTGAAAGTCTCCTTGAGAGAAACTTGGCCCTGGTTGAAAATCATTGAGGTAAAACAAAGTGATACCAGACGTAATTCAAATGCATGTGAAGCAATAAAAAGCAATGGGAATGGTGGATTCCTGAGTGAATGTTAACAAGCACATGTGCCTGTTCTTTCTTCATCTCTTAAAAAGCTTTGTGTTCGTGTAATGAATGGTACTTTTATGTCTGAAGATTTTCTAGAGAGAAGCTAGAATGTTTTGCAATAAACCCTGTTTGTGACTAGATGTTCTTTGCTCGTATGCTTATTTGTTTAAATATTTTTTGCTGGATTTGGCTTGCTAATGCTTTCTTTTGAATTTTGTATCAGGTTTCAAATGTGAGCCTGGCCTGTAATTTTCTGTTTTATGCTGTTCTTTTCCTTGGGCTGTAGATTAGACTAGCCACATAAAATCAGTTGGGAAACTTCCCTCTATTGCCCAGTCTCTGAGCAGTTAAAATAAAATAGGATTTATCTGTTTTCCTAAATCTATTTATAAAACCATCAAGACTTGATGGGATTCTGATAGATTTTTAGCACATAGTTCAATTTCTTTAATGATTTTAATTCTAATCTTGATGAGTTTACTTAAATAAGATGTGATTATACATAATAGTGATATATAATAAACACAAAATATATTTGTGGTTTTTTAAAAAAAGTATATAGTTGATTTTTAGAAATTATTGTATCCAAATTTATCTTCTGAAGGTATTTATTTCCACGATTTTCCTTTCCATTCATAATGTGGTAGGATCATCCTCTACTCTCTTCTACATTGATCCATTCTTATCTCCTTACAAGCATCAGCTTTGGGGTTTTTGATGAGCTCTCTGTTCTCATCTTTATTATTCTGTCCTGACACTTTTTTAGTTGATGTCCTCTTTCAAACTAATTTGGTTTGATTCTTCCATCACTTTTAATGTTTCTCTTTTCTACACACACACTTAAGGCTACCCAGGTTGGCATGAGTTTTGTGTTATATATTTAAAATCATTTAATTCTACGTATTTACTAGCTTCTAACAGTTCACACAGTTACTCCTAACATTCATTATTTAAATCCTTTGTTCCTTAACTCATTATTACATCTATAGAGTTTATGATTTTTTTCTGGGTATTTTGGTTAACTTTTGTTACTGGCTTTGATTCTCTGCTGTTGCACTCAGAGATGGTGGTCTCCACACAGCACTCTTGGGCTGCGTTGACCCCCACCCCGCCCCGCTTGGCCATCTCCTGCGTGGCCAGTTTCTGCAAATGTCCCACGGTGCCATGTTAGTCAGCTCGTGGCTGTTGACACCAAGATACTAGACAAGAGCAATTAGGGAGGAAACGTTTATTGGGGTTCATGGTTTCAAAAGTTTGGTCCTTGCTCTGGGCAATGGCGGAACATCCTGGCGAAGGGTGTGGTGGAGAGAAGCGGCTCAGCTCCTGGTGGGGTCAGGAATCAAAGAAAGAGGAAGGGGCTCAGGGCAGATGCACCCTGGAGGGCACACCCCAGGGGCTGGCTCCCCAGCCACACCCCAGCTGCCCACGGTCACCACCCGGTCAGTCCACGCAAACAAGGGCAGACGGGTGAGGCTACAGCCACCATCCAGTCATCTCCCCTCCAGCCATTCCCGCACTGATGGGCACCTGGGGGACACCTCATATCCACCCACAACGCGCCTGTGAAGAATTCGCCAATGGGTATGGGGCACCAGTGTCTTGGATCCAGTTTTTTAACTGCTTTATTCAAATCTGCTACAAACTCAGCAAAACTATTTGATGCCTAACTCACCCTAAATAAAGGTGTGGGTTGAGTATCCAGCATCTCTGTGGTTGCTGATTTCCCTTTTTGGTCTACAGTCTTCTGCTCTGTGCATTTTGAGCCCCTGTTACCAGGTACATACACATGTGGGATTGTTGATGAATTACTTTATCATCATGTAATCATCTCTTTATCCCTCATATTATTCCTAGTGTAGGAGTCTACATTTTTGAAATATATTTACATGGTATGTCCTTGGTTTTTTAACATTTAGCCTATTTATGCTCTTGTAGAATGGATCTCTATGGACAGTACACCATTGGAGAATTGGGTCTTGCTTTTTTATCCAATCTGACAATCGCCATCTTTTAATTTGATCATGTGGATCACGTACTGTTGGGTTTACAGCTATGGTTTCCACCTGCCACAAAAAGAAAGAATCTCCATGGTCATAGCACTTAGTGAGGTAAGGAAAACAAGGTATCTATAAAACACATGTAAAGATTGTTTCTTAGAAAGAGAATGATCTTCAGAATAATCAGATAATATCACTAATGTTTCTTTGGAAGTTAAGAACTATCATGATATTAGAAAGTTTTAAAAGTTTGGTAAAGGAAGGTTGGAGGACGTCATTGGAAATATCTTTAAAAATCAAGGCAACGAAATGGAAGGTGGGAGAGAAATGACAAGACCATCGGACAGTTAATCATGAAGCGGTTCCACCAGGGGCGGCTCCTGTCACCAGCAAGAGCCCGCCTCTAAAGGCTGACGAACCAGCCAATAAGACTATTCTAATATGCAATATGCTAATTAGCAAGGTCTCAGTTGTTGATTGGGCACAGGAGACACCGGCACCCCTGGGGTGAGAATAGAAGGGGGCGAGAACCAATCTGCTTACCCAGGGGCCCCTCAGAGCCCATGAGCCAGCAACGGTGCTAGGAGGGATATGGCCTCTGTCCACCCTCTGAAATGCACCAGCCCACTCAGCACCACTGATAGGTTTGGGCTGGCGGTGGCGGGGGGAGGGTCCACTGCCTTGCCATGGGACTGCCCAGGCGGGAAGGGCCGCCAGCTTTGCAGGGTGTTCTTGACTCTGCATTTGGGTGTTGACCTGGGAGGCTGCCCCAGGGCTGGCTAGTTCCTGGAGGTAAAACGCCTTCCTGTGAGCACACCTTGGTGCACAAGCCAACTCACCTGAGCCACAGCCACTCGGCCTCCCCACCCCCAGTCACACACTGTGCCATGTTCCCGGCCTCCATCTGGGTGGTGGGGGACCACCCCCCACACAAAGCCTGCCACAGCTGTCCCTTGCCTCACCTACCCGCCCTGGAGAACCCCAGGGAGGCTCCAGCCAGGCTCTGGCTTCGCCCCTGCCTCAGGCTGGTGCCTCCCCAGGTGGCCCTGCCTGGTGCCTTCCGTGCAAACATTCCTCATGACAATCATTTCTGTGTCCACGTGTCTCACATGCCTGACGAAAATAAATCCCAATCACAACTTTTTACACAATCAACCACGGAGACCACTAGCATTCCGGATGCCAAAGCAGACTTTTATTGGTGAGTCCAGTGGCCTGCTAACTGGCGTGTTGGAAGCAGGCTCTCACTGCCAAAATTAAAGTTAATCAAGATGCATCGATGGCTGACTCTGATAACAGTGACCAGCCAGGATTGTCATCTGTACCCTTAGGAACTGTGCCTGATGCTATCCCTACGGGCCGAGTGCAGCCCGTGTCTTCACAGCTCTGGCCCCGGAGCCCAGAGCCCCACTCTGGCAGGTTCTGGAAGCCGTGCACACTGGGAAGCTGGAGACCGGCAGACAGTGGCTGGGGCTTCCTGAGGCTCTTGTGCCCTGGGAGCACATGTTGGTCCAACAGGTATTTGCACACGTGGGAGTTTTTCTAAGTCTGTGGTCATGGTGTCTGGGGGCCCAGTGTGAGGGGCAGCTGGCACCTCCTTCCTGCGTCGGCTACCGCCATCTAAGGCTACAGTCAGATCCGCGTGGGCCGCTTCACAAGGAAAGGCCTACCAAGGGCCCAGCAAAGCGGATGCCAGTGACCACACGGAGGTGCATCGTGATGACCACATCGAATTCCAGGACTAGAGAGGAAGGGGGTGGACCAGACATCACCAGGAAAGGAGAAAGGAGAAATGACAAGCCAGCCGTCCACATTCCCAGAGAAGCTATTCCAAGCAGAATCCCACGTCCAGTCCAAGGATAGAGCTCAAGGCTCTGCGGGCAGTCTCAAGACTTATCGGGAAGCCACTGGAAGGCGCTGGATCTAGGAAACAGGAACCCAACCCAGGAGAGGGGAAAGAGGACGTCCCTCTGATGGCCGGGGCTGCGCAGCCATCCTGGGCAAAGACGGAGCAGCAGGCACCAGAGCCCAGCGGAGGCTAGCAGGCAGGGCTCACCACCTGCTGGCGTGGGGAAGACGGGCAAATGTCAGCTGCGACTAACCACCCAGAAGACAGAATAGGGCACGATTTTACCATCCAGTCCGAGAGTCTAGAAAGAAATTGCCACAGTGACCTAGTAAACCACGTCATCAGGAACAGGAGCCTCAAGATGCCTCTCCCCCTAAGAGCTGAAAGGTACCAAGAGGAAAATAAGACCCAAGCAGTTCCGCCCTCAGAGGTGAAATTAAAACATGCTTCTCCCAAGTCCCCCACGCCACCCAGCAGGCAGTGGAGATTCAACCCAAACAGGACACAAGGGACGGACGGAGCCGGGAAGCGGCAGGGTGGGGCAGGGGGAACCAGGCGGATCTCCAGCCTCGGTCACTGGAGCTCAGCCACACTGCCAAGGAGAAACGAGGATATGAGTAACAAGAAAATGACCAAATGTGCTTGAGAAAGGGGCCCCGGGAGCAGGCTGGAGAGAGAAGCCCAGAAGCTGGTGGCCCTCCTCACCCCCTTTCCCATCCCTCGACATCGACTCCTGCGGACGTGCATTGGTGCGATTTTAAAAATGATTTAAAAATAGACATAGGTTTTAGCGCTCTCCGAGTTAAAGGCGGAAAGGTTCTAGTGAAAAGTGCCCAACCTGCCAACGTCTAGCGGAGATGAGAAGAAGTCACCCAGCCCCCCGCAGAGCAGAGTCCAGAAAGTGGGCAGAACACAGAGGCCAAGAGGCCTTCCAAGCCAACGTGCACCCTGCAACAATAAACGTAAACGATCGACATTCCTTATTAAAAATCAAAGAGGGGGGCTGGGGATGTGGCTCAGGCGGTAGCGCGCTCGCCTGGCATGCGTGCGACCTGGGTTCGATCCTCAGCACCACATACCAACAAAGATGTGGTGTCCGCCGAGAACTAAAAAATAAATATTAAAAATTCTCTCTCTCTCTCTCTCTCTCTCTCTCTCTCTCTCTCTCTCTCTCCTCTCTCACTCACTCTCTCTTTAAAAAAATAAAAAATTAAAAAAAATAAAAATCAAAGAGGGAGCTGTGCAGTGTTGACGGGAGACACACCCCAACAAAAGAGAAATCAAAGATTAACCGGAGATGAAAAATTAAAACGGCAGGCAAAGATGATCAGGTAAAGGCAGACGAACAGAGAGCAGAAGTGGAGACATTATCCGGCATCGCAGCGTCACCAGCAAAGGACATTGGAATGAATAAAGCCATTTCAGGTTGATAAAGGGCATAATCCACCAAAGAAAATGCATAGCACAAAACGTCGCTCTGCCAATTCCTGCGGAATCAGATGCATGAGGGAAAATGGTCAAAGCTCAAAGAAAGTTAATAGAATTCCGTGTGTGGCGTGAGCCATCACGGCCAGTCTGTGGTGGACAAAAAATATGACCCACAAGGTTAAGTACGTTGCTCCCTCTTTCTATGACCATGAATCGAGCAGGACGCCCTCCTCCGTGAAGGGCCTCCAGAGCTCTGACTGTTGGTACCCACACCCCGCACAGTAGCAGGGTTGTGAATGTGCCTGTCACTACCAGGCTTCAGGTACAAAGGACATTGCCGCCTCCCTGGGTCTCTGTCTCTGTCGGACCCCTTGACCTCCTGGCGAGGTGCCCAGAGCCGGACGCCCCTGGCTAAGCTGCTTCTGAATGTCTGACCCCCAGAAACCCTGAGATCCCAAATGTCAGTTGTTTTAAACCCCCAAGGGCTGGAGTGACAGAAAACCTTACACAGTCACGGGCCACATGGTGACATCTCGGTCAACAGTGCGCCAAGTCTCTGACGGTGGTCCTTCCAGACAACCCGGCCCACTCAGGCCACAGCCACCTGAGTTTATGTAATGACAATCCATGACGTTTGCACAACAAAATTGCTCACGACTCGTTTCTCAGAACGTCCCCGTCATTAGTGGGCCAAGTGTGACCGTGCAGGTGAGCAGGTGGGTGGAGAGATTTTAAATCTGCCTCCCGGGCTCCGCCTGGCCCTCTTTCAAACCGCAGTGACGCACTCACAGCACCGCTCCGGTTGGACGCAGCCTGGCCCTCCGCACCCGCCTTCTGCCCCGTCCCCCATGGTAAGATTTGATCAGGGCTCTACACCAAATCCAAAGACCCTCGCGGTGCAGAGACGAGGCGGCCGGCCCACGGGTCCAGACCCTACCGCCAGCTCTGGTGTCTGGTAGTGGGGGTCGTTTCCCTCGATAAATACATTTTTTAAAAAATATTCTCCAGTTGTAGATGGACACAATACCTTTATTTATTAATCCTTAGTGGGGCTGAGGATCGAACCCCGTACCTCACATGTGCGAGGCGAGCATCCACCACTGACCCCCGCCCAGCCCCTCTTAAACACATTGGCTCCTTAGAAGCCGCGTGAGGTGGGGAGGCCGGGCGTCCCGCTGTCGGAGGCTCCGTGTTCTGGATGCCTGAGGCCCCTCCACGTTGCTGTGCTCACTTGCCCGAAGGTGGCACAGCCAAGAGGTGATCATTTTTACTCAGTCTGGCTCGACCCAAATGCTAGTTTGTTAGCTGAAGAAAGTAACAAATATTTAAGGACAGATGGACCCAGACAGCAGGCGAGTAGGGCATGCGCCAGTCGAGGCAGAGAAAGCTAGATCCAGGAACCCAGGCGGTCCAGGGACACGCAGGAAGGGCCGTTGGCTCGATGGAGTTTTGACAGTGAAATATCTACCACCCTTAGGTTGCTGCTTGTGAGTAGAACATTTTAAAATCCTCCTGCCAGCGGAGGGCACCTCAAGGTCATCTGACTCAACCCAAACCACGACTGCTCACGTCTGCTCACGTCTGCTCATCTGGACACTTTGTTTTCTGCCTAATTTCATAAAGCAGAGAGGGGACAGCCTGTATTTCCTACCAGAGGGGTTTTTTTAAATGTAAAACAAACATCAGTTGTCACATTAAACAAAATAGTCATGTTTTACACTTAAAGAGACAATCAATGGTTTGGAAAATTTGAAACCATCTCCTAAATAATGATTGGGTCAAAAAAGAAGTCAAAACCTAATGCAGATTACTCACAAAATAATGGGATAGTGTCAAAGTCAAATTTAGAAGTGAATTCAAAGATTTAAGAATCCTTACCAAGGGAAATAAAAAAGACAAGAAAGTGTGTTCGCTCTATTTTTTCAAAGAACAAGGTGACAGAAATAAGTCCAAATCTGTCAATGTCAATACTCACAAATAATGTGAATAGATTAAAATCCCCTATAAAAGAGAGAGTTTGATTTTTTTTCTTTAATTGGTGGGTTTTTAGTGAAGCAAAATTTACCTGTGGTGATCGCAAGTGCAAAACCCTGTGAATTTTGAGTGACGCATAAATGCTGTGCAGCCAGAACCCAACGCACTGTTCCGTACACCACGGTGCTCTCATCTGCCCCTTTCCCCCAAACTCCACCTCCCTGTGGACAACCCACCTGCTAGTTTTTATCTCCATGAATTCATCTGCCTCATCCTGAATCTCACTTTAAAGGGAATCGGTCACTGTGTGCCCTTTGCAACAGGCTTTCCTTTCTACCCAGCCTTCTTAAGAATTAACGCACTCACAGGCCAGGTGCAGCAGCTGCGCCTGGAATCCCACGGCTCAGGAGGCCGAGGCAGGAGGATCGTGAGTTTGAGGCCAGCCTGGGCAACTGGGTAAGACCCTGCCTCAAAATACAAATTAAAAGGGCTGGGGGTGTAGCTCAGTGATGGAGTGCCCCTGGGTTCGAGTCTCAGTACTAAAAGAGAAAGAGAGAGAAGGAGAATCATGCCTGTGTGTCTACAGTTCACTTTTAATTGCTAAGTAGAATTCCATGTGTGAATAGATCCAAATCCTCTACTGGTGAACACTTGAATTTGTTCCCATCTGGCCATCATTTAAGCACAGCTTCTAGAACATTCCAGCCCTGGGTGTCTGTGGTCCCTCCTCCCTGGGCTTTGTCCCTGGAACGTCTTTCCTCCTCCACACCTGGCTGCCTGCTCTCCGGGGCAGCTCTGTCCGACGGGTTCTACGCTGTCCTCGGCACCCCTGGCCCTCAGTGCCCACCGCGCCACAGTAGCGACGCCTGATCTAGTGACCACGTGTCACTGTCTTCCCCAGCAGGCTGCCATCTCCTTGAGTCCGTCTGTGTTTCTGGGCTTAGGCTCCCGGGGGGCAGAGTGCCTGTCCACAGAGGATCTCAAAATCATAGAAAACGTCTTAACTGAACAAACAAGTCACTGGTCACAGTACCCGAGGATGAAGATGGAGAAGGAAAACTCACCTGTGTGCCCCAGGAGCAGCCAGGGGCTGGGGGAACCCCAGAACCGGGGAGGGGCCGCCTCCCGTCCCAGGCTGCAGCCCACCCTGACAGGCAAACCAGGGGGGGAATCAGAGCCCTGAACTCTGCACAACTGCAAGAAGCCAACAGTTTCTCTCTGGACTAGCCCTTCGGGTCCTTAGTCCCCACCCAGGGTACGCACTTCGCTGTGCTCCACGGCTGGCTGGGGGAGGGGCAGCACGCGAGAAGAAGCTATGAAACTGCATATTTGTTGAAAGAGAGAGAAAGAGTACAAAGAAGAATTACAAGAAAGCCCCTAAATTACAAGTGTGGGTTACAGTAATTGCTAAATTACAGAGCTTCGCCTTTATGAGATACACACCCTCTCAGCTCCCACGACTTCCTAGGCCTGCCTCAAGCTGACAAAAGCCAGAAAGTTCTGCGGGAAGTCTGGCAGGCAGCAGAGGGGGCTCGCGGCGGGGGCCAGGATCCAGAGAGCCGGGCCAGGAGCAGGGGGCTTCTGCTTTCTAAGGTGAGCGCCCCTGGCAGCCGGGCTCTGCCTGCTGTGGCTGGAAGCAGGACGGGATGCCAGCCTCATGGATCCGAGGAAGCAGCAGGGGCCTGTGGCCGATTGATCTGGAGTCCTGAGACCCTCGCCACCCCCACCGCGAGTCACTGAAGAGGTGAGCTGGAGGCAGAGCGCCCATCCTGAGAGGGTGAGAACCGCTATCTTCAGCAACGCAGCAACTGGAGCTTCGAGGATCAACACTCCCATCTCTGGTCAATCACCGCCCTTGCCTGCACGTCTGCAGTGCCACCTTGCCTAGTAGCGCTGACCTCCACGTCCCGTGTTCACATCCTCCGTGCCCTCCGACACCACACCCACCCGGAGGCGTGCGCCCCCTGCCTTCTGGCAGAGACACGTGCAATCCTCTTCTCTCCAAAGCACTTGATTCAGGGAAGACCTGATGAAGTGGGTGGGAGACTTCACCAAAGCCAGAGCCAACCCATCAGACCCGCATGGTGGAAATGTATTTATTTTACACACTGCTTTAAAAAAAAATGCATTATGCTTGGCATACATTTTAAAAAGTTGCAAAGAAGCAGGAAGAACATGCCCCCTAATCAGGAGAAAAACTGTCAATAGAAGTAGATCCACCAATGGCTGAGATGTTGGAATTATTAGATGAGGTCTTTGAATCAACTAAAATGAAGATGTGAAGAGACCCAGTGAAGGGAACGGTAGCCAGGATGTGTGAACAGATAGGACTTTCTGCAGAGAAATGGGAACTGTAAAAATCATCCTGTGGATCTGGACGTGGTGGCGTGCTCCCCCATAATCCCAGTGACCCAGGAGGCTGAGGCAGGAGGATGGAAACTAAGGCCAGCCTCAGCAACGTAATAAGACCTCTCTCAAAGTGAAAATGCTGAGGATGTAGCTCAGGGACAAAGCACCCCTGGGTCAATCCCGGTACCAAAACTAAATCTGTCAAATGACGGAGCTGGAGGTGTGGGCGTATCCACAGCCTCCGTCATGGGGATGCAAAGTCTGGACCAAGTCTTGATTCTGGGCCGCAGCTGGGCCAGTGACTCTGCTCCTGAGCATCCCAGGTATCCCCGGGAGGTTTCCTGGGCAGGCTCCTCCACCTGGCCCTTTCCCCTTGGGGACTTATATTTCCCCTGGGACAGGGCTCTGATGAAGTTATTAATCAGCAGGATGGAGATGCTCTGGCAGTTTTCCATGTGCCAGGACTGATGGATGAGCCGGCTGCCCATGCCTCTGGTGCCCCAGGAGGAGGCGGCCAGTTGTGGGTGACATGCAGCGCCTCCCTGGCTGTGAGGACTCTCCCAGTCGTTGGTTCTTAAATCAGGCAGGCAGTTCAAGGAGCCTCGCTGTGGGAGCCTTGATTATGCCTGCTCCCTCTCCCTTCTGATCATTTGTCATCGTCCTCTCTGGAAGCGGGGGAAGAGGTTTTTCTCCACTGGACTTCCTGTGTTCCTGCAGCTCCGACCTCAGTGGGATGCGTGGAGCCACTGGGTGCCTGGAAGCTGGGCAGGACTCTCGAAGGGACCCACGCTGGGCTGGCCAGGGGTCCAGTGTCCTGAAACAGGATGCTTCCTGGGTCCGCCTGCTGATGGACGTGCTGCGGTGGCCTGCTGAGAGCATGAGCAGATGTGCAGGGGGAGCGACGCACAGATGGGGCTCAGAGCCAGAGCTGGACCTGGAAAGGGAGAGGGGCCCTCCTTTTGGGGTGTAGGAGTGACTGTGACACCGGAGACAGAACGGATAGGTGCTGGCTGCAGGCAGCCCTCGGCTTAGCCGGAAATCCACCGGTGCTGGGCCCCTTCCTGCCCCGTTCCCCAGGCGGAAGGACGCCGTTCGCCAGTTGAGGGGGCTCAGTGAACCCTAGTCCTCCCCGGGCCACGATGGGGGATTGAACCAGGTGCTCTCTGCCACCGAGCTATACACCCCGGTATTTTTGCCATCCTCCTGCCTCAACCTCTGGAGCAGGGGGATCACTGGCATGTGCCACGGCACTCAGCTGGTTCTACAATGTGCTGCCCACCTTGCTGTGCCAGCTTGGCCCAGGAGTGCCTGAGGGCCCTGGGCATCTGCTCTCGGCCCCTCTCCCCCAGCCCATCCTGCTCTGACCTCTAGGCGCTCCTCATACGTGATCTCAGCGGGGTGACCTTTTTACAGGATCCACGTTCAAGAGAGGCCAAGCTGCCCACTGCATCTGCGTGGAAGAGCACTCGAAAGGGAGCATTTCAGGAATGGGATGGCAGGGGTGACTTCGTGCCCTGACCTCCGAGCGTCAGGACTGTGTGTAAGACCTAGGGTCAGCGTGCCAGACCCAAAGGAGGAGGCTTCGCTCACGGGCAGGCAGGAAGCAGGGACCAGAGACGAGGGTCTTGCCCGATTTCTCACCCGCTTGTCCCCTGTTGTCCCCCTGCTTGGACTCTGGGCAAGCCCAGTGGCTTCGGCTCCTTTCCCATTTGTTTGCCCAGCAAGTGCCAGCCGCCTCTCACCCAACCACGAGAAGGGACGGGGACTCAGCCTTGAGGGTCCCCACTGGGCGCCAACTGCGGCTGACTGACAGGAGCAAAGAGGGCAGAAGGCGTCACTGCAGTGGCGTAGGTGGGCTTCTGTGGCAGGGTGCTGCCCGGCTACGAAGTCCTGTTTATAAAAAATGACAGGGACAGGATCAGGTGGGTATCAAAGGACACGCACAATGTGAGCTTGATTTGAGGAAAACAAAACTAAAGAATGTTTGCAAATGCATTTTTTTTTTAATTGGCAGGGCCGGGGCTGGGGGTGGCTCAGTGGGACAGTACTTCCTAGGTCCTAGGTTCCATCCCAGCCACAAAAAAATTTTTTTAAAATTAAAACAATTTTAACTCTGTTTTATTTATTTATTTATTTTTTGTACTGGGGACTTTGCTCAGGGGCACTCACCCACTGAGCCACATCCCAGCCCTATTTTGACTTTTATTTTACTGAGTGGCTCAGCACCTCTCTTTTACTGAGGCTGACTTTGAACTGTGGTCCTCCTGCCTCAGCCTCCGGAGCCGCCGGAATCACAGGCGTGCACCACTGCACCCGCCTTGTGTTTTTGTTCTTGCGTCTCTTTTTCAAACGCTTCATCAAGAGCTGGCAGAGAGACACCAGGACATTTCCTCCACGTTGAGCTGCTGGGAAAGAGCAGGGAGCTGGGTGGGGGTAGCCCCCGGGGGTCTAGGGGCCCGCCCGCCCTGACAGACCAAGCCTGTCCTGATGCCCGTTGTGCCTGGCATTGACGGGCATCACAGCCCACCTGGGACTCTGCAAGGAGAGACCTGAAGGTGATGTAATGGGTGAAGACCGAGTCCTGGCGCAGGGCCAGGGCCTCCGCACCGCCGGCTCTGCTTCACGGGCCCCTCCTGACAGCATCTTGGGGCAGAACAAACATCTGGAAGGTGTTTCTGCTCCAACACAGGAAGTGCGCCTGGCCCCGCACAGATCCCAGAGCAGGACACCAGAGCTGGCCCAGCAGTGGGGCCTCTCCCCTCCTTCCTGCCGCAGGGGTGCAAGGGGCAGGGGGTGGGGAGCTGCGAGGAGGGGAGCAGAGGGCGGGGGAGGGGCGCTTCACGGGGCTGGCCTCTGAGCTGCCCCCAGGACACCTGCTTGGAGAGCCTCACCTGGGCTGCAGGAGAGGCGTCCTCCAGGTGCTGGACACCAGGTCTGGCCCGGAGCTCCGCAGCGGTCTTCTTTTCTCCCTCCCTCCCAGCAGCCGCCGCCTCTTCCCTCCCATGGACAGCCCCCACCCCCCAAGACCCCCAAGTCCACCCAACACCAGATCCAGCAGGAAGCAAAGCAATGCACAGAACCGGTTCCTCCCAGCCCTGAAGACAGTACCCTGCCATGCCAGGAGGGGCCGGGCCGCAGCCCAGGGCCAGGGCTGGACGGCATCGCCCACATCAAGGGCCCTTCCCATTTTCTTCATGGGATATTTTTTTCTGGCATTTTCCACATTGTCCCTGCTACTTTTGTGGTCATAACGTAGTGTTTAAAAATGGGCAGGGGGATGCCGGGTGTGGGGGCCCACACCTATAACCTAGCAACTCAGGAAGCTGGGGCAGGAGGATCTCGAGTTGGAGACCAGCCCGGGGCAACTTAGGAGACCCTCCACAACTTTGTAAGAGCCTGTCTCAAAATTATTTAAAAGGGTTGGGGGTGTGGGGGTGTAGCTCAGTGGCCTGGGTTTGATCCCCAGTACCAAAAAAGCAAGACCCACAAAAGGAGGGGGGCAACCATAAATAAAAATCCAAAAGCAGACCCCCGGCCGGCCGGCCTGCGCTCTCCTGGTTTCCATCTGGCTCCCTGCCCAGGCCGGAGGACCCTCCCCCACCCCACTACACACACCATGGACTCTCGCTGGCCCCTGAGCTCGGGGCTACAGAATCCCCCAGGCTGGGTCTGGAAGGGCCTGTTTATCCTTATTTTCTGGCTCTAAACCTAACAGCTCAGAACAGGGGGAGGAGGCAGTGAGGAACCCGGCCTCTGCTGCCCTGTGGGCCTCCCCATTCCCACAGAGGTCCCCCAGCCAGCCTGAGGGGGGGTGGCTCCTTCTTGGGGCCTTCCGGGTCTCCCTGAGTCCCACCTTGGTGACAGCCTGGCCTGGCCCTCGGGCTGCTTAAGGAAGGTGGGTAGGGGGATGTGAGCTCTACCTGCGGTTCTGCTTGGTTGGGTGGGGGTGGGGGCACCCACTGGGCTGGGAGGTGTGGGGTGGGCTGGGCAGAGCTGGTGGGCAGTTTCATCAATGAGATGACAAGGGTCCACGGTCAGAGAGCTGGACTGAGGTGGCTGGGGCATGCTGGCCTGGTAAGGAGGCCCTGGAGAGGAGCTGCTTGATGGTGGTGATGGCAATGGGGACAGGTCAGTCCGGAGCCAGGAGGGATTCAAGGTGCAGGACCCGCCAAGAGCAAAGCCACGGCAGCTCGAAGGGCCTTGGAGATGGAGGCTCCGGGCTAGCGGCCCCCAACCATGTGGACGGACCCTCTCCGCTATCCATGTCCACAGCAGATGCTGGCAGCCAGTGACGCCTCAGAATCCTTGAAGCAAAAGCCCCATGTGGCCACTGCCCGTCCACTCATTTGGAGATGATTTCAGAGGTCAGGTGGCCCCTGAAGAGCCAGAGCCAGAGAGGCCAAGAGCATCCTGAGGCCGCCTGGCCCCTGTGCAGCTGAGTGGAGGCAGAGCGAGGCTGGAGCCCTTGAGGTCCAAGTTCAAGGCTTCCCCACTCCTCTCCTGCACTGCCCAAGATGGCGGGAAGCGGGTGCAGTGGGTCGAACAGAACCCCCCAAATTCACATCCACTCAGAACCTTGGAATGCACCCTCATTCCTTGCAGATGTAACAAAAGACCAGATTATACAGATCAGGGTGGACCCCAAGTCCACGGTGCTGCAGAAGAGGCTGGGGAAGGCCATGTGAGGACAGAGGCAGAGACTAGGGTGACGCAGCCCTCAGGGGCTGGAAGGGCAGGGAGGTGCCTCCCCTAGAGCCTTGGGAGGAGCAGCGTCCCCGACACCTCGGGCTCAGCCTTCCGAGAACTCTGGGATACATTTCCACAGTCTCACCCAGGCTGGGGTCATTTGTCACAGCAGCCACCGGGCACTGAGACACAGGACTCTCTGCCCACACCAGGGCTGCTGGGCCAAGATTCCTTGGGCCTCGGTCCCCGCACCTTGCACACAGACAAGCTTGCCCGGCCAGGCCTGGACTGTGTGGGGACAGGCTCTCTCGGGACACGTTAAGTTGGTATGAAATTACTGCTGATCACTGACCAGCTGCTAGGTTAACCTCATAAATTTCAAAAAGAAAAACTTTCCAGACCTCCCCAGCAGAAACCCTCCAGACCCCGGTGGCGGATGATTTAAGGCCCACCATTTGCTTTCCTCCACAGCGGACAGCTTCTCAGTCCTACCCCTTCCTGGCCCTGTGTGACTGAGACCGCGCCAGGAGACACCTTGATGTGACCCCGACTCCCAGCAAGTCTTGTGTAGGATGCTCCCCACCACAGCTCCAGGTTCCAGTCTGGCCTGGCTTTTCTTGCCTGAGCCCCTCGTCCACCTGCAGTGGACCCCGGCCAGTCCTGAGGCCGGGAGAAGGGCACTCTCAGGGTAGAAATGACATTTCCACTCCGGAGCCTCTGAGTTTGCATTTGAAACATTTATTTCAGGAAATACATTTCAACACTTTTGTTATTTATACAAAGAGGCGAATTTCTCAGGAGGCACAGAGCTAAAGGCCATTACGGAACACAGCCCAGCAAAATCTGGTTCAAAATCTGGTTACAGAGAGAGGAAGCAAAGCCTTCCGGAGCCCGGGATGCTGCTGACCCCCCAGGCGACGTGGGGGCTGGGGAGGGGGAGCGGGGCCCTGCGTCCTGGACCCTGGGCTGCACACTTTCAAAGTCTTGGTTTTGGCAAAAACTTGGCAAGTCGGTAGTTGGCATGTAAACTGTGGGGCAGAGGGTTTGTCTTCTCCTGGAATGGGAGGCAGAAGGTCAGCTGTGCATGGTCCCTACCAGTCCCCTCTTGGGGACCAGGCTGTGTCACGGTTAAGCCTTTCTCTGCAGCCTAGGTGTATTCTGTGTATCTCTGACCCCTTGTCTCTCCCTCTCTGGGGACTTTAAAATGGACTCTAGGGTTCAGAGGCCCAGGAACATGGAGGACCACCAGCAGCCAGGCTCTGTGGTCCCCCGTGTACCCAGGTCTCTGGGGCAGTGAGGGCTGAGCAGGAGCAAAGCTGGTGAAGGTGGAGGAGGGGCATGAGCGTAGCCGGAGCATCTGGGCCAAGCCGAACTCCACAGGTGCAAACGCACCTCCTGCGCCCGCAGGGTGGCCCCCCACTTCGCCCCTCACCCCTCCACCAGAGTGCGGGACATGCCCAAAATTCAGGGTGGAGGTACCTCCGTCCTTTAATCCTCACCAGATCGCACTGCAGCACCCACAGGCAAAGGGAGGAGAGGGGACACACAGGGACGCCGAGATAAGGCACTTTCTGCTCCGGGCTCATGGGCGGGCAGGGGCAGCCGGGGACTTGCCACCTCTGAGCAGTGGGCAAGCTGGGCTGTGGAACTCTCTAGTCTCCCCTCGGGAGCAGGGGCAGGCGGGGTGCTGAGTCACGTCCCATGACATGTAGGGGGCAGGAGGGGCTCCAGGTCCACCTGCTGGCTCTGTCCTCCCCTGGGTACAGCCTCCGACAGGGGCCAGGGGACATGGCCACTGGGACAGAGTATGGCCCAGTGGTCATCCCTGCATCCTGGACCTGGCCCAAGCACAGACCCCCCAGCTCTGCAGGCTCTGCGCAGGGGGCAGACAGTGGCTCTCCTGGCCCCCGGGAGCTGGACCTGGGCGGGGGGTTGGATCCGGGGGGCCCTCCCTTCTGCCCACTGCCCAGCCCTCCCAGCCCTCAGGAAGGCCAGAGGCTGGCCCGGGCCCAGGACCAGACCGAGGTCCAGCCAAGTGCCCGGAGGCCTCGGGCTGGTGCAGAGCACATGGGGTGACCCGGCAGTGTGTCAAAGGGGCGGAGACGGGTGACAAATGGAGAGAATGATATGAAAAAAGACGGGTGAGTGGGCGGGCCTGGGGCGTGGGGGACTCGGGTGGGTCCCGGGGGCGTCTACATCTCCTCAGCGTCCGGCTCCTTCTCGAGCCCGTTGGCCAGGGTGCTGCTGCCCTCGCTGAGGCGCTTCACGCGGTAGGCTTCGAAGTGGATGCTGCTGGTGATGTCCTTGATGTTCTGCATGTGCGTCCTGCGGGGAGCGGGGTCAGAGGCCGCCTCCCCTGCCCACCCCACCCCGATGGCTGGGCGCTCCACGGGTCCCCTGGGCCTGCCACCTGGTGCCCTGAGCATGCTTCCCTCCCCAAGCTGCTGCTGCCCACCAGGCACCCGGCTCTCACCTGATGAGCAGGTCCCGCAGGTAGGCAAACTCACAGTGCGTGGTGTTCTCGACTGGGGAGAGACGGGGCTTCAGCGTCACGCAGGACACCCCCTCCCCCCACCCAGTAATGCTGCCAGGAGCAGCTTCTGCGGACAGTCGGCTGGAGCTGCACAGGGGCGGGAGGGGGAGTCCTGGGCACCTGCAGCACCCGGCACTGACCCCAGCACCTGGGATGTGGGCGGCAGGAAGAACTCAGCCCCTGCTCCCCAGAAGGTCCAGCCTATTAGGGAGATGGCCCTGCCACCAGGTCAAGAGCCATAGGAGGCCCCTGCTCCCTGGGTGGCCAGGGAGATGGCTGGGAAGAGCTGGATGTCCCCGCACCAGCCTAAAGGCAGGTGGGGGCTAGAGTGCAGGGAGCGGGATGAGGTGGGAGTTGGGCGCTTTTCAAGGAAACCCGGACCCCAGCTACAGAGGCACAGAGTGGGCACCGAGTGCCCGCACACACAGACTGTGACAGTGGCCACCCTCCGTACAGGAACTCAGGAACGGCACAACAAAATGAGACACTGCCTGGGACTCCTGCACAGGGGACATGACCAAGGGGACCCCAGGGGAGGGGTGAGCACAGCTGGGGCTCACTTCTGGGGCCACCAGGGGCGACATGCATGTCTGTGGGCTCCCCTGAGCACGCTGGTGCAGGTGGAGCGCTGTGGGCGGCAGCGAGGTGCCTCTCATGGCTGTGGCTAACTCACACACTGCCAGGTGTGTGTGACGTCATCAGGGGTGGGGGCTGCGTGGCACTGGTGGAGGGACTAGGGAAGCTACTCTCCCTGGGTGGCCAATGCAGTCTCCTCAGGCCCTGCAGGCCCAGCTAAGGTCCTCTTCTGTAGCCACGAAGGCAGGCCCGGGAAGGCGGGACTCGAGTCTGCCTGGATGAGGTCACAGAGCAGTAGGACTTCCCCTGCTGACAGTCTGGGTTTTGCCTGATGAGCCAGCAGGCGGGGCCCAGGCTGTGAAGAGCCGTCCCCCCGGACCCCATCCCTGCAGGGCTGGGCCCCACGGGAGGCTCTGTGGCAGGCCCCACGGGAGGCATGCAGCCTGGTTTCCCGGGTCTGAGAGCTGGCAGGAACCGGAGCTCGGGTCCGATCTGTGTGATCGGTTTCCTGGCTTGGGCTTGTGATTCTGCTCTCCCTGACCCTGTGTCCTCATCTGTAAAGTGGGATAGCAGTGTCACACACTTCTCAGAGATGCGAGGACCAAATGAGCTCATGGTGTGATCTGCAAACCCACTTCCTCTTCCAGGAAAAACCACCTCGTGACCACACCTGCAGGGGTGCACCCAGCAGCAGGTTCTCTGGTCAACTCACAAGGTCTCTGGTCTGGACCCATGATGTTCTGGGGAAGTCTCTAGGGTCTTCATAAAAGCCGGGTGGCTTGAGAATCGCTACCCTGTAAGCATCTTGACAGGTGCCGAAGGGCTGCTGCTGAGAGGGTCCCTCAGCTGAGTCTTGACATGCAGCTGCCTGAAGTGCCTGGTGCTGGCCACCAGGGGGCAGCAGCAGAACGCCTATGTCCAGAGTCCCCTCCCAGGTCCCCAAAGGCTCCTTTTGATCCCCAGCGTCTCTGTTCTCTAAAACATGATTTTCGTAAAAGGGTTCCTGGAGCTAGGTTTGGGGGGTGGGCAGGGAGGAAGGGAGGAAGTGGAGGAGGGGCCTAGGGGAGGTCCAGGGAAAAGCCTGACAGAGCCTCCTAGTTCTGATGGCCCCCCAAAGCTGCCCCCCAAATACCTGACCACTCCCCTGGAGTGGGGGAGAAAACCAGGTCCAGCCCGTGGTGCAGACCCTAGAGATGCCCAGACTGGCTGGCACTCAGGTGGGGGGCGCGTGGGCATGGGTGGGCAGGACAGGGCAAGCAGACAGGGTTCTCGGGGTGCTGACCCTGAGAAAGGCCTGGTGCTACCCCATGAGCTCCTGCAGACGAGAACCCCTGGCCAGAGGAGTTGCCTTCGGGGCTGGGACCCTCGCTGCAGACCCTCCTGAAAGGAGGGTGGGTGCAGGGACCTCGTGACAAGGGCTCCAAGGATTAAACAAGGACCGGCACCCTGAAGGACCAGTGCCTGCTACCTGTTATAACTTGTTTCTTCCTTTTTCCTTTTTGGTACCAAGGATTGAACACAGGGGCACTTGACCACCAAACCACATCCCGGCCCTTTTTATATTTTATTTAGAGACGGGGCCTCACTATGTTGCTGAGGCTGGCTTTGAACTCTCCAACCTCCTGTCTCGGCCTCCGGAGCTGCTGGGATGACAGGCATGTGCCACTGTGTCTGGCTATAACCTGTTTCTTAAACCAACGGCTCCCTGCAAAGCTCCAGTGGTCTGTGGGACGTTTGATTTGCTAAATTCTGGGCACACGGTACCACTTTATAGATGGTGAAAACCGAGGCTCTGGAGGATGGAGGACTTGCCCAAACTCACAGCAAGGAGACTTTCTGCCCCTTCTCTCCTGGCCTTTGGGCAAAGCCAGGCCTCCCTCCTCCATGCTGAGGAGTATGGAAGGAACAAAGGAGAGGAAAGAAGTGTCCAGGCCCACCCCCCGAGGAGCTGCTGTGCCCCAGACAGGACCAACGTGTGTGTGGACCTTGTCCAGAAGACGTCTTTGAAGAGGTAATAAAGGGTTTCAAAAGGTACCAGCCTGCACTCAGCGTGGGCCAAGGAGAGTGACAGCGGTCTTTAGTGGCCCTGGGCCACGTGTCCTGGGTGCAGAGACTCATTGTCCCCCTCCCCCGGGGCCCCAGGAGGGGGAGTACCTTCGATGGTGCCCCACTTGGTCTTCCTCCCGAGGATCCGCTTGCCATTGACTTGGTACTCCTGGTCACTGCCCACCACGGCAAACGGGATCATCTCCTGGGGGAGGGGCGGGTGGGTTGGTCCCCTGCTCAGAGAGGCCAGCTCAGTCCTGAGGCCTGGACCCCTCCCCGCCCAGCCCAAAAGGCAGTTCCCCAGGGCTCAGGCCAGGCCCCCTGGATGGGCAGACCCTCCCCACCCCGCATGCCCACCGGCAAGCCCTGGGACCTGGGCGCAGCGCCGCGGCTGAGGCACTCACCCGGAACTTCTCGTTCACCAGCCTGTCCTCCGAGTCCTCGTCAAACTCCTTCTGGGGGTACACGTCGATGCCGTTGGACAGCAGGTCTGCGGTGATCTGGGGGACCAAGGGGCAAGCTGGAGCCACCCTGCAGCCAGCTGTGCCCACCAGCCGGTATGGTGACCTCAATGCTGCCAGCTGCCCCTGGCTCAGGGTGAAGGGCAGGCTCTGGGGGCGGGACCCTGATCATCTCTTCTGTGGCCTCCTGAGTAGGAGAGGGGTATTGCAGACCTGCCTGCCCTGAGATTCTGTGGACCTCCAAGGGCCCTGGGGTCACTCATTGTCCTGTGTCTCCCCTGACCAGCTCAGAATTCAGGGTCGCTGAGCCCCTCCTGCCAAAACCCTGGTCATAGCCACCTCCGGTGCATCTGCCGTGTTAAACTGTCTGTCCCCAGACCGCAGCGCCAGCCATGCGATGGGCAGTGGAGAATGTCCTAGGGAACAGCTGTCGCATCTACCCTGAGCTCCACGTGCACCTGGCCGCGGGTCCCTTTCCCTCCAGGAGCTGCGTCTCTGCATGGTGAACTGTCCTTCCCTAGGCATGCTGGAAGACCCCACCTGGCCCCCGATGGAGGCCCTTGGAGCTGGGGATGAGACTGGAGGGCCTCCCCAGGCACCAGGCTGGCGCGCGGGCACCTCAACATGACTGTGTGCCTCCTGGGCTGGGGTGGCCTCTTCCAGGCCCACAGCCTGCCTCGAACACCAGTCCCCAAGAAGCAGGGGGCCAGGTGGAGGCGGAGCGTCCTACCCGCTGTTTGAAGTAGACCCTCTCCTCCAGGGTCAGTGTGTCGGCCTTGGCAATGACGGGGACGATGTTGACCACCTTGCTTAGGCGCTTCATGAACTCAATGTCCAGGGGCCTGAGGCTAAGACGGAAGGAAGCGGGTGAGACTCGGCTGCCCTGCGGCAGGGGACTGAGGGAGGCCTCATCGCCAGGCCTGGGGAGGAGCTGACGGACTGCCAGCTGGGGCTGTCCAGTGGGTCCACACTGATGAGGACCAAGTGGTGAGTGCAGGGCACGGGAGGGGCAGGGCAGGTCCCCGACAGCACCACTGAGGGTGAGGCCAGCTCCCAGCAACCTCGTCCACGAGGTTCCCAGAGCCCAGCTGCCCTGGACAGGTCCACGTGGAGGAGCTGCCCCTGCCCAGATGGCCAGGGGTTTCCCTGGCGGGGACAAGGGGGAGGATGGGAGCCAGCGTCCAGCAGCTCTGAGCCCTGAGGCTGGCTGCTCCGCAGGGCACCTGGCCTGGTGAGCCTGGGTCTCAGGTGGGGAAAGGCATGGATGGAGGTGGGGGCTGGCAAGCCCTGAGGAGTGGGCGTCACGTCCCCACTGGAGCAGTAATAAGTCACAGTCAGGCCAGAGCAGGGATCCAGGCAGAGTCAGAGCAAAGATGGCCAAGGTCACCCCTGTCCCCTGGGATGGGTGCTGGTGAGGGGACGGGGACCAAGCCCAGTGCCCAGCTAGGGTCCCAGTCCAGAGGGTCTTCTCCAGAGAAGCACCCTTAGCTCTCCCTTCTGGGTCTCAGCCAGAGCCTGAAACAGCTGGATCAGCTGCCCTGGGACCCAGCTGAGCTGCTCTGCCGCAGGGGGCAATGCTGGGTCCTGGGGAATCCTGCCAGGCTGCTCCCTGGGGGCAGAGTCCTGTTTCCGATGGACTCAGGCTGGGCCCCAGGGGACAGCTCCTGGGACTTAGGCTCAGGGACTCAGGCTGGGCTTTCCCACCAGACCCCAGGCTGAGGCTGGCTGCCCTCCCACCAGGTCTTCCTGCAACCAGGAAACGGGGGTGTGGGAGGGAGCCCGGAGTAGCCAGAGAGCCACGATGCTGGCTGCAGTGGATAGGAGGACCCCAGGCCCCCCATTGGGGTTCAGAACCCAGCTCTCCCTGGCCAACAAGCCACCTCCACTGCTCCTGCTGCCCACAGCGTCCCAGAACAGGCCTCTTCCCCTCACCCCGACCCGTCAGGAAACAGGATGCACCACGTTCCGGGGCTGGCGGTCAGAGAAGCTGAGGACGTAGGTCTGTGAGGTGGAGTGGGACCTGGCAGAGCACCCAGGGCTTCCCAGCCTCACTGACCTCTGGTAGGGACAGAACCGGCAGGAAACAGCCCTCACCCAGGTGGCTCTAGCCAAGACCAACCGCTAGGTTCTGGGATAGCTTTGGGGCCTGAGTCAGAGCAAAGATGGCCAAGGGTCACCCTGCCTCCTGGGATAGGTGCTGGTAAGGGGACGGGGACCAAGCCCAGTGCCCAGCTGGGTCCCAGCCAGAGCCTGAAACAGCTGGATCAGCTGCTCAACTCCCCAGGAACAGGGCACAGACCCCTCACATCCCAGCAGCCAATCACGGTCCCTGACGTGGCCCCTCTGTGCCTGGCAGCAGGGTGGACAGACCGTGCGGGCAGCCCTGGGGCCACGGGACCTGGGGCACCCACCCCAGCTCATGGGGCATGACCAGGACGTACGAGTGGCCTGTGGCAGGGATGAAGTAGAGGCAGCAGTGGACGCGCGTGTCCGGGATGCGCTTCTTCCGGTTGATGTTGACCTCCTCCTGCAGGTACTTCTCGTACTGTTCGTTGATGAACTTCATGATCGGCTGCCAGCTGCGTGGAGACCCAGGTCAGCACGCAGGACCCTCTCCAGGCCCCGACAGGCAGTCAGGGACCCCCACCTTCCTGTCACACCCGGGGACGTGGGGCACCCTGATCTTACAACTCCCTGCCCAGCGTGCCCATGCTGACCTTTCACCTGGGGGGGGGGGGTCAAGATTCCCATGGTGACTGATCCGCAGTTTTCAGACCCCAGGACGGGCGTTATAGGCACATCAGGCCCGAAGGGACCAGCCCTCGACCTGGCCACAGAGTCCTCAGGGTTCTGACCCCGGGGCCCACTCCCAGAACGGCTCCCCAGCTCTCAGACCCCAGGCCTCACTGCCCCCCGGGAGGCTCACCAGTTCTCGTTATTGATGTGGTCCCCAAAGCCCGGCGTGTCGATTACCGTCAGCTTCATCCGGACGCCCTTCTCCTCGATATCTGCAGGAACACAGCACCCCAGGCTCAGAGGGGAGACCAGGACCCTCGGGTTGCCTGGTCACCCCGGGGTCCCCCGTGGGCAGTGGTGGCAGACAAGGTGGCACTGGGGAGATGGACCTCAGGCAAGGAAGCTGGTGGTGACCTGGGTGACCCCCCACTCCGCCTGCAGGGGTGCACACCACTCATCCCACACCACTCATCTCCACACGCCCAGGGCTGTCACAGCAAGTCCCTGCGGAAGGGGCCCTGCTGCCGGGCCCAGGCTGCGGTGCTGACCGTGTGTGATGGATTTGATCTCGATGGTCTTGGGGATGCGCTCCTCGGAGGGGGGCTGCACCGACTTCCGGCTGATCTTGGATTTGAAGAGGGTGTTGATTAAGGTGGACTTCCCCAAGCCGCTCTGCCCTGGGAGGAGAACCAGAGGTAGGTTGGCAGGCTCTCTGGGGAGACGGTTCCCAGCACGGGACACAGGGACGCCAGGCTCACAGCACCCTGCAGCGTCCCTGCCAAGTGGGCGGGAATTCCTCCTCCCCAGAGTGTCCAGTGACATGTGAACCCCCACAGCCGGGCTCCAGGGCCTCGTCAACTCAGCCAGAGTCCCTTCCTGAGGTGGCCACCCAGGCCCCGAGAGAGTCCAGGGAGGCCTCACCAAATACAGATGCCAAGGCCCAGAGGTAGGTAGGGGCCGGTGCACACAGACCTGGGCAGGTGGCTCCCCAGGGCAGAGGGGAAGCCCACCAGACTTGTGCTTGGTTAGGCCTGAGCTTGGGGTGCACTTCCCAGACCCCTCCTGCTGCCCCATGAAGCAGCAGGGCCCCCGTGCTGAGATGGGCTTGTTCCCACCTGAGAAGCCGGGCAACCCCCACGGGCTCCTGGGAGACCCCACGGAGCCCCAAGCCCTCAGGCACAAGAGGCCGCCCATCACACCCAGCCTGCACCCTGCTGGGGTCCCCCGATCAGTGACCTCCCCCTGCGACACCCCCACACCCCACTCCCCAGGCAGGCTGTCAGGCCACGGGGAAGCCTCCAGCCAGGGGACAGGCAGCAGAAGGCACGCGGACGTCACGGCCCCAGAGCCACTGCTTACCCCTCTTACCAGGGCTCTTAATGGAGGGAGCTGGCGGGAGCTGGGGCCTCCTCCCAGGCACCCGTGAGCACACAGGCCACTGGCCAGAGCTGCCACCACTTTACAGAGGGACGCACGTGCGGGCTGGCGGGTTCCCGCGTGGGCCTGGGGCGACGGGCGGGCGCGGGACTCACCCACCACCATGATGTTGAACTCGAAGCCCTGCTTCATGGCCTTCCTCCGCATCTGCTCCAGGATCGAGTCGATGCCCACGTAGCCGAACTCCACGGGGGCCTTCTCGTTCCGCGTGGCTGCGGCCTGCTTGAGGGCGGCGTCCCTGGAGGAGTCGGCCATGTTGCCAGCGCTGCCGGGAGCTGCCTCGGGGACTGAGGAGAGCAGAGGTGTCGGTGCTGGGGTGTCCCCAGGCCTCCCACCCCCAGGCCTGTTCTCAGACGAAAACCGAGACTCAGAGGCCAGCCCTTGTCCCAGTGTCACCCACAGGCCACAGCCAGCTCTTGGCATTCAGCACCCCCCCCAGTGCCCACTGTGCCAAATGGGGCCTCCCCTGCCGTCAGGCGCCAGGCAGCAAGCACTTGGTCCCCTCTCCTTGGCCTCAGGCTTGGGGACCCCTGGGGGTCCTCTGGGCAACAGAGGGTCAGCATTGCTCCATCCTGGCCTGGCCTCGTGAAGGTGTGTCCACTCTGGGTACCCACCAGCAGCCCAGGGGTGGGGTGGGATGCGGCGGCAGAGTGCCCAGGGCTGCCTGCGCCTGCCCCCACCTGGCCCAGGTGACCACCCAGGTAGTGCCTGGCCCCAGGTGCTCCTCACCCACAGGTCAGACAGGCCTCTCTGTGTAAGAGTCCATTCTGTGGGTCAGAGGCTGGGGTCGGGGAGGACGCCTGAAGGTGGTCACTGGGCACCCCAGGAGCTCACAGCCAGCGGGAGCGTGCAGGGCTGTCCACTCCAGACACACCCCATCACAGGTGGGCAGGCGCGGGGGGTGCCCACCAGGTGAGACACCCACTACCCACTGCGTAGCACTGCCCTGGCACCCAGCTCCGGCTGCCCTAGGTCCCCTTCCCTGACCGAGCTGGTTCAGGGACTGCCCACCCCCTGAGGGCACTGAGGAGGACAATCTGCCCAGTCCTTCTTCCCAGAGAAGGCCCAGCTCCCCCGGCTCTTTCCAGAGCACCCTGGGCTCAAAGGAAAGGACCACACGGCCCATCTGATGCCTCCTCCCCCAGGACACCAGGACGCTGACCAGGGGTGGCCACAGGGAAGACAGAGGGGACAGGCTTCCAGGACCGAGGGACATGAGCAGGCTTTGGTTAAACTGTCCTTCAGCCAACCTCACCCACTGGGCTGAGCCCCCACGTCCCCAGCTACAAGCTCTGAGGCCAGCATCTCTTCCCCAACCCTCCCCAGGCCACGGTGGGGAAGAGACGGAGGACGAGTGGCTTCCCAAGTCAGTCCAGGAAGGGGGCGTGAGCGGTCATCCTCACACGCAGGTCCTTCCCTGACTCTCAGCCTCTGCTGGGCCCAATAATCGACTTCACGGAATCCAGGACACAAGGAAAGAGCAGAATGCATGTCAGACTGCCAGGAGCTGCCGAGGGCCACCGTCTCCATTCCCAAGCACCATCCCCAACAAAGGCAGCCCCTGGAGCCAGGCTGCTGCCCCAGCCCCAGGCGCCAGGCTGCCTGTGCCCACCCCGGCCAGGGAAAAGCCCGGAGGCTTCCAGCAGGGGCTTCTGCTCCCTGCTCAGAAAGGTCCTCCTGGGCTTCCAGGATCTTTAAATAAACAAAGACTCAGCGCTGCATCTGGCCCCAGAACCTGTGGCTTTGGGCTGCTTCCTGGAGACAGCCGTGGGGCCTGCCTGGTGGGGCAGCCGTGCAGCCTCGCCCACGTGACTCGAAATTGCTTCCATCTGTCTGTGGGTCTGGGAGCCATTTTGCCCAGGCGGGGGCCAGCCCCCACCCCACGGCCCCCTCGCTGGCAGTGCGCAGGGGGAGGGTGCCCCCTGAACTCTCCCGCTGCGGCGAGGAAGGGTCCTCCCGGGCTCCAGCGGGCCCCCTCCACAGGCACCAACGTCCACTGCAGAAATTCAGACCAAGCCAAACATCCTGCCCACCAGGGTCCTGCTGAGAAATAATAATAAAAGCAAGAAAGAGCCCCAGCCTCGCTCTCTTGGGGAAGCCTCTGGCCTGCACGTTCCTGCAGCCCCCTCCTAGGAGGCATCCTCCGCCAGAGGCGCCCAGGAGGCCCCTCCCCCACACCTGCCTGGCTAGGGGGGCGCAGGGGAGGCAGGAAACGCTGGCCCTGGGACACTCCAGGAACAGCACCCTCGCTCTTGGGGTGCTGCAGCGGCTGGACGGGGACAGAGTCCACCCACCCATGGCCCGTGCTCACCACCACTCTGGACCCACCTGGTACAACCCCAGGCAATACGGAGCCACGACTTAGAAGTCTGCCATCCTAACCAGTGTCGAGAGCAACTAACCTCAACAAGACCCTGTGTCCATGGGAGAACAGCTCCCCACTCCCGCAGCCCCTGGACCCCCACCCCTCTCTCTTGTCTCTACAAATGTGACGGCTCTAGGGAGCCTGGGTCAGTGGAAATCGCACAGTACTTTGTGTCCTTTGAAATGGGCCTGTGTCACTGCACAACACCCTCAATGTGCACCCACGCTGCAGCACATGCAGAAATCCCCTTCCTTTCTGGGGCCACATGATGTTCTTCATATGTACAGACCGCATTCCATGTGGCCATCAGAGCTGCCGCTGGGCACCACGCTGTGGCAGACGGCTCTTGGGCACGCTGCTCCGACTCTCCTGGGTCCGCGCCCAGCAGTGGGGTAGAGCTGCTGGCTCCCACGGCAGCTCTATTTTTAATTTTTGAGGCTCTGCCACAGTGTGTTCACACGTGACTTCTAGCCCTGCAAATGGCAAGTCCGACGAGGAACTGCTTTTTAATTTAACTAATTTAAATAGCTACATGCCTCCCACGACAACTAAACTGGCCAGCGCCAAATCCTAGCCCAGCCCTCTTTTACAAACTGGGGAGGCGTCCCCCACCCCCAAAACACCACTGGAAATGGTCAGGCCAAAGAGGCCTGGACTGAGTCCATCACCCTGAAAGCTCACATTCCCTCCGTGATGCATGTTGGATACCCAGTCCCCAAACAGACCACGACCCTAGGCCTGGGGAGCAGGCTGCACGTTTCCCAATACCCGTCATCTCCAAGCTCCTGGAAGCCCAAGGCTGTGGCTCATTCAGGGGTATCCCCAACCCTCAGACCAGGGAGGAGCACAAAGCAATTACCCAAGAAACATCTAGCCCAGCACCGTGACACACGCCTGTGATCCCAGCAACTCTGGAGGCTGAGACAGAGGATCGCAAGCTTGAGGCCAGCCTCAGCAACTTAGCAAGACCCTGTTTCAAAGTAAAAATAAAAGGGCTGCGGTGCGGCTCAGTGGGTGAGTGCCCCTCCATGGATCAATGACATGTGGCAAATCCCTGCAATGGAGCTTCCCCAGCCACAGAGAGGAAGAGAGCACTGGCCAGTGCCACACCTGGGTGGCCCCAGAGACACCACTCTCGGTGGAAACAACCAAGCTGCGTGGCTCGTCCCTCCACGCACACAAATCGTCCCCCACGGGTGACTCGAAAGATGGAAAGCAGATTCACGTTGCCAGCGGCTGGGGGGAGGGAGGTACTTTCTGAGTATGGAATATGAGGTGAGAAAATTCTAGAAGTAGACAGAGGTGATGGCTGCACGAGGCTGAGAATAAACGCCTGGAACTACACCTGAGGGGTGGCGGAGGGGCAGGAGGCATCTCTAGCGGAGCTGGACCACAGAGCTGGACCACACCAGCCAGCTGACGGGGCAGAGGACAGCTGAGGCTCACGTGCCAACACTCAGGCCCGACGTGCTGCCAAGCCCCGTCCCTGCAAGCAGCCTGTCACCTCCCAGCAAGGGCGTCTCGGGTGGTGACCAGCCAGAGGTGCCGGTGCAGATTTTGACAGGGTCTCTCTGTAGGTTCCCGTTCTGCTCTCAGGCCCACCTGCCGCTCCCTCCCTCCCCAGGCACCTGTTTTCCCAGAGTCTAAGGCGGGTCCAACTTGAAGAGAAGGCGGCTGCCATCAGTGGAGCCCGGGCCAGTCCCACCTGCCCCCACCCCAGCGCCCACCAAGGACGGCACAATCGAGTCACCCCTGTAGTGGGGAGGGCTGTGGGCCACACGCCTGGCAGAGGTGCCCAGGGGCAGGAAACTCCAGGCCTTCTGGGGTCTCGCACCCCATGCCAGCAGGCTTGCAGGCCAGACCTGGGAACCAGCACCAGGGGACGCCCTCCCGCCCCTGCTGGTCTGGCTGCTCTGAATCCCAGGGGAGTCCACAAGCCTCCTGTCCACACAGCCCCAGGGGCCAAACGCAGAGGCAGCTCTGTCGGGCAACAGCCTCGGCTCCAAGGAAACATCTAGAAGCTGCAGGGTGACAACCAGGGTGACGCCTTTGCCCTGTCTCACGCCCAGGCATGCAACCCCTGCAAACCCGGGAGCCTCCCCCCAGACACGGCCCACACCATGCTCAATAACTGCCCGCGGAGGGCAGCAGAACACAAAGCCAGCCTGCCCCGGACACCTGCAGGGCCCACCAAATGTCAGGGCAGTGGGGACACTGCACCCAGAGACAGCCTCTCACTCACCTGCCAGGCCTCCAGGGGCACTGCAGCCAGCGTCCTCCGGCAGGCTGGCCCTCTGTCAGCAGCGGGGCACACAGGAGAGGGCACACAGGAGAGGCCACACAGGAGAGGCAACCGCCTCCTGGAGATCACCCCCAGGGACTGTGGGCAAGGCTGCCAGGGACATCATCTGCCTGCAGCTGCCTGGCCTGCAGTGAGCCCCGCGGAGCACCCGACTGCAGAAAGGATGTCACACCCCATAAACACGAGATGACCCCGGTCCCCTGCAGAGGGACTTCTTAAAGGTGGCCGTGACCTGGGCACAGGAATGGTGACCAGAGCTGCTGCTCCCTCTTCTCTCACCTCCCCGGTGCCTGCCAAGTCTCCAGGCCCAGGCTCAGCCTTGGGCATCTCCCCACACCCCTGCACCCTCACTCCTGTTCTTCCCGAGCTTGGGGGTCGGCACCAGCACCCTGGGAGTGGGCGCTTATCTATCCCCTCACAGACAGGACACTGAGGCTGATGAGGCTTTGTCACTGCCTGGGGCTGCACGGATAGTGGGGAGTGGAGCCAGGATCTGAAGGGGCAAGTAGCCCTGCAGGCCAGGTCCTTGAGTGGGGTGGAAGGACGGAAGTAGCCCTCCCTGTGTCTCAGCGGGGTGGTCCAGGGGCCAGGCGCTCTGTACTGTAGCCACAGGCTCCGGGCCTCGCAGGCTGGGCCCAGCAGCACAGAGCTGCCAGGAGGCCCTGCCCAGCTGGCTCTGCAGGCCGTGGGCTCTCCCAGGCCTCTCCTGGGCTTTCCCACCTGGATTTCCATGACCTCTAAGAAAAGGCACCTGAGCGCCAAGGGCTGGCCAGTGCTCCCAAGCTCTCCAGCCTGATGACGGCAGACCCTGGTGCACCAGAGGTTCTGGGCCCCCAAACAGGAGGCCAAGCAGGCCCGGTGCCCTGTCAAAGGGCACAGGAATGGTGACCAGAGCTGCTGCTCCCTCTTCTCTCACCTCCCTGGTGCCTGCCAAGTCCCCAGGCCCAAGTAGACAGCGAAATGTCCATCCTCATCTGGAAACTGCACCTCCAGGAGCTCACCCCAGGTCGGGCTGACCAAACCCAAAGGCCCAACTCAGATGACTCCCTCTTCTGGTAGGAGAGTGGGTGGAGGGAGGAGCCGGCAGGAACCAGTTCAGGAAAGAGGTGAAGGAGAGACAGGGAGAGCCAGGGGGCTAGACACCAGACCTGTGCAAGGCCAAGGCGGCAGACCTGGAAGGAACTGCCCTGGAGGAGGTGGTAAACCAACAGCTATAAACAATAACGGGAGAAAACCATCCCGGGCCCCAGTGGGACAGGACCACAAACTTAAGTGTTTTGTAAATATCTATCGCTTCCTTCCTTCCTAATAATAAACCAAAAGATGGCCTCAGATGTCAGTCGCTCTCTATCGCTGTGACCGAATACCCAAGAGCCACAACTAAATGGGTGGAAGACTCATTTGGGCTCAGTTTCAGTCCATGGTCAGCCAGTTCCTTTGCTCTTGGCCCCAGAGGAGGCAGAGTCTCAGGGTAGGGTGGGTGTGGCAGCGCTGAGAGGGAGGGGCTACGGTAGGACACGCCCCCAACCAGGCCCCACCTCCTAGTTTCCACCCGATCCCAGGTTGCCATTAAACTGTGACTCCATCCATGGGTTGATCCCTTGGTGAGGCAGACCCCTCAGGATCCAATCACTTCCATAAAGCTCCACCTCTGTACTCGAGGACCAGGCCTGGGGGACACTGAACACCCAGCCCAAGACTCGAGATCAGGCTGAACGAAAACAGAGGCGGTGCACGGCACCATGGTCATTCGCTCCAGGCAGGTTGCCTGTTGGTTCTTCTGAGGCGCTGGGGACGGAACCCCTGGCCTCACACGGGCGCGCAGCGCTGCGGCGCCGAGCTCCATCCCCAGGCCCCCGAAATTCATGCATTTGAAGATCCATCAGCCAAGCCTTCCAGATGATGCAAGTCCCTTCCAGGTAAGGTGGTCACAGAGGTGCTGGACCTGTGTGTCACCAACCTTATAGAAGCTGATGGAGGGAAAGGACCCTTCAGGGAATGGACAAAGGAGACACACACACACACACACACACACACACACACACACACGGATATCTGGCCAATTCAAAGGGGCCCTGGGCCTGTGAATGAGCCACCAATCTAAAAAACCAACTTGGCCTAAGGGGAATTTAGGACAGAACCGGGTTATCTATCCCTGGATTAAGCTTCAGCACTTGATGAAGTTTTATCAACACACACAAAGTAGTCTTGTGTCCCTGGCTGGAGAAGGACAGGAACACAAAATGACGAGAGGTCAAAGGCCAGAGAAGAAGTCCAAGAAGCGCAGGGGAGTGGAAAGGCTGGGCTCCCGCCAGCTGGGCTGCATCCCTGGGCCTCTGAGGCTGGCGCCTGGGTTGGGCAGAGGTGGGACTGCCGTTCTCTGGAGGGCTCTGGAACCGGGGTCTGTTCTCATGTTCTCAACTCTGCTTGTCACTGAGCCGTGTCCCCATGAACGACCCAAGCCACCCCAAGCTCCTCGTAAATGTCACAAGGGACTTCCTGTTCTTTTCTAAAGATGGAAACACTGAATATAAATGAGCGAATTTTGCAAATTTGCACAGGCCAGGATCAGGGGCCGGATAGTAAAAGCGCGCACGGCTCACACACTGCGGCTCACCTAACGTGGTAAGTAGCTCCACTTGGAACCACACTTCTCACTTTGTCAGGGCGGGAGGTGTCTCCCTGGAGCCGGCTAAGAGCTGGCAAGCCAGAAACCGGAGCCTCTGCCCCCACCTGAGACTGTGTGGAAATCCAACACAAAGGCCCAGAGGGAGCCGGGCCTGCCGGTGCAGGAGGCTGCGCCCAGTTGGGGACTGGAAACTAAATCAGGGATGTGTTTTCGTGAGCGGGTTCTCCTTCTCAGGAGCAGGAGTGGCAGTGTGGGAAGGCCGAGGCCCCCAGGGGCCCCATGCCCTCGGCAGGACCCGGGAGGGGCAGGGTGGCCAGGCTCTGCCCCCACACAACTCTTCCTTTGTTCAGGGGCCCAAGGCGCCCCACTTTCCCCACTCCCACTGCCAGTCTGGCTGCCCCTGCTCTTCCCACCAACCCTCTCCTCCTCCTTTGTCACAAGGAGCCTGCGATCCCGCCAAGACGGTGTCACTGGCCCAGTGCACAAAGTCACATTTGGACCAAGTCCAAGGCGCGGCCCCACCCCCTCCCACCCCCTCGAGGGCTCCCTTTCGGTTCTGCCTCCTCCTCCGGGCCCCTCCTCCCCCTCCTCCTGGGGAGCTGCTGTGATTGAGACATCAATCTTGGGTCAGAACAGGCTGCAACCTGCCAGCCATCCCTAAGCACTTCCCCAAAGTCACGGAGGGGCCCTGACTTCCTGTGTCAGGGGTCCACTCTGCCTCTCAGTTCTCCACTGCCCCCCATCTCCAGCTGGGGCCGGACGGGAATGCCCCCCACGCCTCTCCCGGGGAGCAGGGAATCCACGCAGCAGCTGCACCCCACAAAGCACACCCAAGACCCGGCCCCCACCAGGCTGACCACATCCAGAGGCTGCCATCCAGATTCCTGCAAAGTTCAGAAAAGAGAGTCCCCAACACCCCACCCCCATCCCCGCCAGCAAAATGGTGGCAACTGGCCATTTGTTACAGGGTGGAATTTCCTCTTATCAGGGATGTCCCCCTAGGCGGAGGGGGCTGGGGCCGGGCCTCCTCTCCCCAAACCCTCTCCTATCAGCGCGGCTGTTAGCAGATACACACCAGAGCCCCGTGGTGAGACCGGCCTGAGGTGACCCCACGGCCGGAGGTGACCCCAGGTAGACCAGGGTCTGAGGGGCACCGCAGTTTGTCCCCTGGCAGGACCTCAGCAGACAAGGGCCTTTCCCCAAAGACACCAAGCAAGTCCCTTCTGCACAGACGGGCCCACACTGCCTGAGGCTTCCCGAGGCCCAGGTCACTTCAGAGAGGCTGGGGGCTGAAGGCTGGACCTTCAGGGAGGGGCCCATTCCTGGGCTGTGAGTGGGAGCCTGACCAAAGACCCCCTAAGGAGGGAGAAAGGGGTCTCACACAGCCCTCCGACTGTGTCAGAGGGCCCAGGAGGGGTGGGTGTAGGGGCGGTCACCTGCCCAGGTGGCAGCAGCTGCAGACTGACCACTGAAAGAGCCGGGTGGGTCTCTCCCACCTCAGGACAGGTGGGGAGCTCGGGGAACACGGGCCTGTGGCCTGCGGTGCTGCCATCAGTTCCCTATGGGGCCCCTCGGCTCAGCCCTGCCGGCCTCGGGTCACCTCCCAGCTCGGCTGCTGGCTTCCTGCACGTCTGAAAGACCCTCGCCCGGGGCCACTCCAGTCCCCCTCAAGGGGAGCCAAGCAGCCAGTGGGTGAGCCAGAGGCCGAGAGAGCCTGTGAAGCGTTCCCCAGCACAGAGCTCGGCAAGTCCAAAGGCCTGAGGCAAGGAGGGGGGTCAACGTGGGCAGCTGAGTGGGCAGGAGGGAGGTGAATGAATGAGTGGACGAGGGGCGGAGAGGTGGAGGAGTGGGTAGACGTGTCATCGGGTAGGTGGATGGATGGGGATGGAAGGGTTGTGGATGGAGGGATGGGTATGAGTGGATGGGCAGGTGGGTGGGCAGACAGGTGAATGGACAGGTAGCCTACCCAAGGAATCTCAGAAACACATCACCGCAGGCTCTCCCCCCGCTGCCGGGGCAGTCAGACACCTCCATCACCTCTGGGACGCTCAGGAGAAAAGGCTGCAGACAGGACGTCCTCGCGCCCACGAGCCAGGAACGAGCAGGTGGGCAGCCGGACCCGGTAGGAAGTTGAGCCGCACCTCTGGATTGGAGGCTCTGACCAGGCAGAGCTGCCAGTCCTCCGGAGGTGGAGGACACGGGCCACACCTTCCCCAAGCCAGGGAAATGGGCTCCTGACCGCCTCTCCTCTCCCCTAATTTCCCCCCGGCCTGCGTGCTGACCCCGCTCCATGGGCACCAGCTCTGGCAGAGACAGGCCTGGCTCCCCGCTGACGTCACCCTGCCCGGACGGCTGAACCAACTTCTCCACCCAGATTCCCACACCAGTGCCAGCCTCACAGCTCCGCGAGTCCATGGTGGCTCTGCTCCCGTGTCCCAAGGCCCCTCCGTGCCAGGCCCAGCACCAGGCGCCGCCCTGGTCAAAGCAACACGTGAAAGGCACCTGGAACTGGACAGCCCCACCCGGAGCCCACCCCCCTCCCCACCTCCCCTCAGCAGCCCCAGCCATAAGTGGTCACAGCTGACAGCCAGGCTCCTCCCTTGCCAACACCCCCAGTTCTACCAATTCAGCCCAGTGTCCCCTCACTTGCTGACCATCCCCTGAGGCACTGTCCCAGTCAACCCAGGGGACTTCCTGGTGCTCTGGCGTTGGATACTTACAACTAAGGTGACCCTTTCCCTCCTTGCTACTGTGACTGATGTCCACCGTGGCTAGGGCAGCGGAGTCCTGGGCTCCAGAATTCTGTTCCACTGACAAGCTGTGTGACCCCGAGCCAGCAACCCAACTTCTCTGTGCCTCCACGTTCTTATGTGTGAAATGGGATAATATGTGTGCCGGGAGATGACGAGGATCAGGTCAGATGTTGACAAAGGGTACAGCACTGAGCCCCCTCAGCCAATGCTCTTTGTTAGTAAAATGCCCGACCCGTGTCCGTGTCCGCTCTCCAGAGCCACAGGAGCGCAGCCTCCCTGGCTCCCTCTCAGCCCTTCGAACAAGGCTCCACACAGCCTCCCTGCCCAGAACATTCTCTCCCCTGCTGCTCCTGGGAACTGCCTCTTGTCTTCCCAGAGCTGCGGACCGCAGGGTCTCTCTGTTCTGGGGCCCTGCTCAGTGAGCGGCCGCTTGTTCCTGGGCCTCCCCTGCTGGCTGCGGCACCCGGGGGTCCGTCTGCAGGGTCTGTCTGTCTGCCGGGTCTGTCTGACTGAGAGCACAAAGCCTCACACCCCCCAAACACCTACCAGGAAGCTGCAAATGAGTGGTGGGTCAGCCGGCTGCGCTCTCCTGGGCACCTCCCTTCCTAGAGCGCCCCAGGGCGGCCGCGGCTCCCCAGCGAGCCCAGGTGCCCCTGCTCCCTCCTGGCCTGCGGGCCGGCTGGGTGCTGGCCAGTGTCCTTTCCCACGGCTGCCGTGTGTGTGGCAGCATATGAATGAGATGCTAACAATTTCCGGTTTCCATCATCTGCTGGAGCCCAGAGCAGAGGCGCAGGGAAGGATGGAAGGGCTTCCTGGGGCGGCTGGGGCGGGGGCCGCTGAGGACATGTTCAGGAAATGGCCAGGGGGTGGGGCGGGGCGGAGAATGGGCGGCCTGGCTGGGCCCTAATCCTCCCACACCAACGTGGGGCTCGGGGCTGCGGGCAGTGGGCCAGGGCCTCACCTGGGCCCGCCTCCCCCACAGCCCTCACGACCTGGGAGGACCCCCCGCGGGAGGGGTGGTCACCAGCCCAGGTGAGGCGCGGCCAGGGCAGTGGAGCGCCCATGTCCATGGGGCCCTGACCTGCACGCGCTGGGCCACAGGCAGGCACCCCGGGCCTCAGGCCTGACGCGGGGCCCACGGGGCACAGCGCTTCACGTCCATCGTGGGCCCAGGCCCGTCGCAGGGGCCACATTCCTATGGCAACTGGCTGTGTCTTGAAATCAGCAAACACCGCAGCAAAGTCAGCTCAATGAGGGGCTCTGGGGCCTGCGGCGGGACCCTCCCGGCCGCGTCCCCTCCACCCCGCAGGACCAGGGCCGCCCGGGTTTACCTACGTGGGATTCAAGCAGCGACCTCTGGGGCAACCTCTGGGAACCTGCCGACGATGGCGACGGAGGCTGTGGCCGGATTTTGCAGTCAGTGCGGGGACCTGGAGGCCCGGGAGGGTGGGAGCCAGTCCCCTCCCGGTCCCCTTTCAGCCCAGGCTCCGGGAAGGAGCCACATTCATATGGTAATTTCTCCCAGGAACCAGGAGGGACAGAGGAGGAGGAGGGGGAGGGGCCGTGGCCTTCCTGAGGCTGTGCCCAGTGGGCCTTCCAAGTTGGCTGGAGAGTCCAGTCCCTGAAGAGGACGCAGCCGCACACAGCCCAGGAAGGCAGACCCTGGCGGCCTAGCCAAAGGGAGAGGGCTTTGCTCTGCACACCAGGGGGGCGTTTAGAGTGACCTGGGCTCTCGTTTCTTCTAGAGTTTACCTTTTGTGCCTGAGATGCACAGAACATTCCAGAAACACTATAGCAGGGTGCCCAGCCCTGGAGACCAGTGGGCCGCCCCGCCCCCTCCTGTGCTCACATCCTCCCCCAGGAAGGCCGCTCCTGCCCTGGACTGAGGCTGGCCTGGGGGAGACAATCAGCAAAGTCACTGTCCCAGGCCTTCTGAGGCAGAGCAGGCCAAACCCACCCGCCCCGCCCACCCACTTCCTGTCTCACACTGCAACAGCCCACCCACCCGTGCCCAGCGCCTGCAGATCTCCTGCAGGGAATACACACGACTCCCACTTCCCCTTTCTGACACGGCCTGCCCTGAGCCAGCAGAGGAAGCTAGAAGTCGGCGTCCAGGACCCCACTGCAGACCCAAATGGCCACTCCACACCTCCCACCGGCACCCCAAGTCCTCCACGTTGTGGGAGCAAACCTCAGAGAAACAGCTACAATTAAAGAGAAATAGAAATTAACAGAGGCACTGGCGCTGGGGCTCAGAGGTGGAGCGCTCGCCTGCCATGCCTGGGGCCCTGGGTTCCATCCTCAGCACCACATAACCATAAAATGAAGATGTTGTGTCCACCGAAAACTAAAAATAAATATTTTAACGAATTAACAGAAATGATTAACCATGCTCCCGGCTGGACCAGGATCCGTCCTCTGACACAAATGGACCCAGCAACCACCCCAGGGAGAGAAAACCTGGGTCCCCGTGAAGGCCACGCCAAGACCACGCACGGGAGCTCAGGGCAGCCCAGGGGGCAGCCCAGCGGCCGTCACCTGAGGGTGGTCAGCACAGAGGAACGGAGCGCCAGCTGGGGTGCGGCTTGGTGGCAGAGCGTTGCCTCGCAGGCCGCAGCCCTGGGTCCCGTCCCAGCCCTGAGAACAAGGACGAGGCATGCCCAGGCTAGAGCAAGGACCAACCTCGAAATCACCACTCCAGCCAGACAGAGAAGGTCACGTGATTCCACGATAAAGGCACCTAGAACAGGCAAATGCAGAGCCGGGAAGCAGGTGGGTGGACACCAGGGGCCAGGAGGGGAGGGGACAGAGATAGGCGAAGGGCAGGGCACGTCCAGGAGTCGGGGGTAATGGCTGCACAGTCATGATGGTTATTTTAATGTGTCACCTTGACTGGGCTCCAGGGCCCCCCGGTGTTTGAATCTGTAGGGAGTCTGGGATGAGCTTAGTAAAGCCAGTGTCCCCGATGTGGACGGGCCCTTCCTATCAGGCGAAGGTGACAGGGTTCAGAAGCTGCCCGACGAGGCACCTTGGCATGAGAAATGGCTGGAGCGGAAAGGACTGTGGCCTCTCCCTGCTCCCTTGAAGGAGGTCCTAAGACCCTGGCTTGGTAGGTCCCCTCCACACCTGCAGAAGAGCACCCTCATCTCCCAAGACGAGGCACCTGACGGGCTACAGGCTGCACCCGCTTCCCCAGGCGACCACTCAGCTGACCCAGGTCACCACTGTTCCCATGCTTCGTCCCACCTAGCGCAAACCCCGGGCTCCGCCATTGCTGTGGGGCTGTTTCCTTATAATGTCTTCCGTGTGTCGGGAATTCCGTGTGCCGGTCGGTCTCCTATTCACTCTCCTTCACACTTAAACTGATGCGTCGGGCCATGAACCTCCCACCTCCGAGATCGGGGGAGTGATCCTGACGATAAATCTGGTCTGCACAGGGCCAGCCCCTCTGGGCCCTCCCTCTCCGTGGCTGCAGTCACCCACCGCTGGCCACAGCCTGAACACCCTGACCTGAGCCGCGGGCCACAGGTCAGCAATCCGTTAGTTTGAAATGACCGCTCCTGTGTACTGCACAGCGGTCACTTCCTTGCCCGTGACTGTTAATCTCCTACTGTGTCTGATGAACAAGTCAAGCTTCATCACAGGTAAAATGACCTCTGGGTCCAGGAGCACCTGAGACTCCAGGCAGGGGCACCTTGGGCACCTTGTCCCAAGGGACACAGAGGTTTGCTGTTGACACACACCTCCTGTGGGTCCCATTTCTCTGGGGAACCCTGACTCATACAACTTTGCAAATACACTGAAACCACTGGACGGGATACTTTAAAAGAGTGGATGTCACAACATGTGAATTCCGTCTCCATAAAGCTATTATTAAGGACAATAAAGGCAGCAAAGAGCAGCAAGAAATGTGAACAACCCCCTCCACCCCCCAGAGCAGGGACTGTGGCCTCCGGGCAGGAGCATCCCCGCAGGAGCCTGCAGGGAGGGCCTTCAAGCCCCCCACCCGACCTGCAGCTCCTGGTATCGAGGGTCCTCAGTGGGCTCATCTCTGCCCCCCTTCCTGTTGCTCACCCAACTGCGGCCATCAACATAAAGCTCTCACAGGCATTTTAAAGAGGGCCCCGTTGGTGCAAGGGCTGGAGTCTGCAGAGGAGGCAGGAGCCGCCACATGGAAGGAGAGGCCGCAGCAATAAAAGCAGCCACAGGAAGCCAGGAAGACTGAGCTCGGCTGTCCCCAGTGTCCCTGGGCAGGAGGGACGGGAAGGGAAGCCTTGCCCCAAGACACCCCACTCCCTGGAGCCCAGGCAGAGGGCTGAGGGTGCGGGGGCTGCAGCCTCCCAACAGGGCCCTGCCCGGGCCAGGAGGAAATGACCGCAGGGGCCCCGCTGCTGGGCCAGGACTTCCTGGGCCACCTCTGCCGTACCCACGCCCTCTCTCCATTCAACCAAACCAACAGCACCCGCCAGGGGCCCTGCTGAAGGCAGCCCCAGAGAGAACCCCGTCAAGCCTGATTCGGTGACGCTGGCCCAGAGGGAGTGGCCCCTGGGCTGCTCAGGGTTTAGTTTAATGACAACTTTAGCGTTTGGTCTCCAGCATCACATGGGAGTAGTCTTTGTTCCCAGCAGTCCTTGGAAGATAGCCCGTGGTGAGCCAGGGAGGGCCAGCCGACCCTGGTGTAGTGTCCACACTCCTGCTCCCCCACACACCCAGGTCCCTCACGGGACCCTCCCCCTCCCCAGCCGTGCTCCTACTCTGTGAACTGGGGCCAGTTTCTGCTGCTTAGTCAAGGCACACACAGCAGGGCCATCTGCCTCCCCTCCACACCTCATGGAGGGCCAGGCTGAGGGCTGCACTCTGGGGAGATGGCTGCCATGAGGTCCTCGCAGTCCAGGCCAGGGCCACCATCATGGTGGCATCTCAGTACCTCAAGGCTACCCACAAACGCACAAAGGCACCTTGAGTGGATGCATGAATGAGGACAGAGGTAGCTGTGGGCCCACAGGCACAGGCCCAGGACCCTGGGAGATGGAACCAGGCAGTCCAGCAACCGTGAGCCCTGGGGGCGGGGGGCGGCCATGACAGCTGCGGCCATGGGAAAGGACAGCTGGGGAACCCTTACACTGAGTGGCCTCCCTGTTCCCAGGTGAGCAGGAAGCAGCGGCAGCCTGGAGTGCAGTGTGGGTGGCCTTTGGGGACCAAGGCTGGAGGGACAGTTGTGCAGCAGGCATTGGGTGTGGGGGCTCACCCCTCACTGCCATCGCCTCCTGGATGCTGGGATCCCCTTCCATGTCCCCCGCACGCCCACACCAGGCTCCACTCCCAGAACCAGCACTTCCCAGCCTCCTGGCCCCACTGTTCCCACTGCCACTGTAGCTGGGCCGTCCCCCAGCCCCTGGCAAAGCCCCAGGGCCCAGAGTCCCATCTCCACCACCCCTGGGCATGCCACAGCATTAGGGTAGTCCATCTGACAGCTGCCAGCTGGTTCAGAAGCTTCTGGAAGGCCATGCTCCCCCCACACTCGGCCAGCAGCTGCCATGCAGTTGGAGTTTAACTGCAGATGCAGCCAAGGCCAGTGACCTTCTTTGAAATGGCCCCTGGTCCTCCATTCCTCCCCAGGGTGGCCCTACAATGTGGCCACCACCACTGTCCATTTTGCAGCCAGAAGACCGTGGCTTGGAGGGCAGGAGCCTCGGGGCACGCACGGTGAACACCGCCGCCCTGACCCCTGACCGCCTCCTGCCACGTTTCTGTGAAGCCCACGGGAAAGCAGTCCCAGGCCGAGCAGGACAGGATGGCAGGTCAGGTGCTGGAGGCCATCGAGAGCGTCACCCCTTGGGGACTCACCATGTGGCCCATCAGCAGAGGCAGGGCCCGTGCAAACGGGGCTCCACTGCTCCCAGCTTTTGCCTTCATCTGAGCCTTACAGACAGCCTGGCCTGGCCGGGGACACGCCACCTCTGAGCCTTACAGACAGCCAGGCCTGGCCGGGGACACGCCACCTCTGAGCCTTACAGACAGCCAGGCCTGGCCGGGGACACACCGCCTCTGAGCCTTACAGACAGCCAGGCCTGGCCGGGGACACGCCGCCTCTGAGCCTTACAGACAGCCAGGCCTGGCCGGGGACAAGCCACCTCTGGGAGTGGGGCTGCTCCTGGAGCACTCAGTGGCAGTGGGCAGGGCCGGCTTCCAGAGGGGCTCCCACGCCATCTGAGTAGTTGGCACTCGGTGGGTGTCTCTCCCCACTCTGCCTCTGCCCCTGGGGCCCTGCAGTGCACAGCCTGGACCGAGGGCCAAGCAGCCCACTTCCGAGGTCACTCCCCACCCTGGGAGCCCTTCCCGGGTATGCCCTACACAGGCGGCACTCGGGGGTCTGCTGAGTGAGCCAAGATGTGAGGAAAGGCTGTGGCTGGCACCAGGTGACTTGGCACGAGGAAGACACCAGCCGGGTAGAAGCCACAACCCTCCATGCCCTGCTGGCCCTTCACAGGAGGTGGAGGCGAAGGCTGGCCAGGGCCTGCGGGGGGCGCGGACTCTAACTAGGGCTGCGAGAGGCACTGGGGCATGGCCACGCTGGCCTCGGGACAGGTGGGGGGGTCGAAGGGGTCCAGTGAACCGCTAAAGCCCGTCAGCTCTGAGTAAGTCACGCACATGAGCAAGCGTCACCTGTCCTCTGAGGAGACAGTTACCGAGGCCACTTTCTCACCAACGGGCCACTTCATAGTGACCTCCCAGCTTGCCTCAGCTGTCACGTCTGTGCAATGGGGGCAGGAGCCCAGTTCCCAGAGCATTTACAAGGAAGCCCTGCGGAGGTCTCCAAGTGAGTGGCCAGGGCTCGAGAGAGGACACGCGTTTCCCACGCTCCTCAGACCTCACAGGCTGAGTCCCTACCCGTCCTTCCACCGTGTGTGCCTGTGCGTGTGCCTGTGCCTCTGTGTGTGTGTGTGCGGTGCTGGCCGTGAACCCAGGGCCTCACGCGTGCCCAGCACCTGCTCTACCGCGGAGCCACACGCCAGCCTACTTCCCCCTGTTTAAAACAACCACTGTGAACCGACAGGGGGGGTCTCCAGAGGAAAGGTCAGGAGAAGCCCACAGAAACATGCACCCCCCCGCCCGTTTCCAGCTGCCAGGCGGGGAGGTGACCAAGGTGGCCTAAGGAAACAGGGGAGAGAATGACCAAGCGCCAGAGCTAGCCAAGGCGCACTCGGAACCGCCCAGACCCCCGCCGCACCCTGGGAACAGGAGCGCCCCTCAGCCAGCACCTAACTACCCCTCACAACCACGGTCCTCAAAGACATGGGACCACAGCCCGGCGGACATGGGCAGTGACCCTGAGACACAGGGTGCCCGTCTGCACCAGGCCCTCGGCTGCCATTCTTTACCGTCCCCGTCTAGCTGAGCCTCAGAAGGGCAAAGCGAAGGCACAGGACCCCGTTCGGCCCGTCTGAATCTCAAATCCAGAGGCGCCTGCAGAGACCTCAGCCACCCAGCTCAGAACTGCCCAGTCACCAGGCCAGCTCCATAGTGGCTCCACGCACCCACGCTGTCACGAGGTCCCCAGGGTGTGGCTGACTGTGCCCTCTGGCTCAGGGCCAGGTGCAGGTGAGCGAGGACTCAATCTTGCCTGTTCCTCACGGGTCTCCTGTCCTCCGGTGACCCGACACCCTCCTCTGCCACTTGCCACACTGGGTCTGCCATCCTGCCACGCCTGTCCCCGCCACAGACAGCAGGGATTCTCCCCCCTGCTCGGTCACTGCAGACCCCTCATTACTCTCCGGGCCCACACCTGACACCAGCAATTGGCTGTGTTTTCTTGGGCCTCAGCACACAACCCAGAGAAGCTGTGGCTCCCGTCCTGGAGACCTGCCACTCACACGGAGCCGGAGGCCAGGAAGTCAGAGAAGGCATTCGAACCACCCAGGAACGCTGGGTTGTGATCCTTCGTTTTAAAAGCTCTCCAAGAAGACCTGTAGGAGAGGAAAGCCCAGAGACAGCTCTTCCTCCCGGGGTGGCCTCACCACAAAATATTTGGATAAAAGTTGAAAATCTGCGGTCACCCAAGGCTGACTGTTCATTCAATCAAACATCAATTGAGCAAGCACCTAGGACGTCCAGGAACTGGGGACACAGATGGACGAGTGGTCATCCTTGCACAAGTGCGTGGAGGTGGGGGCCCCAGGGGTGGGTGTGAGTCACTCTCGGGCCTGGTCTTGGCCTGGGGGTCAGGAAATCTTATCTCCTGCTCAGCAGTGACAGGCACCTGGGCCAGAGCCCAGGAGATAAGATTAGAGATAAGGATCTGGGGGGGGGAGGTCCTCCACATTCCCCTGGGGACACAGGCAAGGACAACTGTGCTCACCTCATGACCACTCTCTGATGACCACACTGCTGTGTCCTCAGTGCCTGGCACCCAAAGAGCTGGACGGAAGCTGCAGATCCGGGGGGAGGGGTGCTGAGGGGCCAGGGTGCTGGGACAGACAGCGAGCAGTCCCTCTGCACTGGCCGCACACCAGCTCCCCATGGCCAAAGGGGTCAGGGTCAGCGAGTACTGGGGTCAGCCCCCACAAGCCCAGCCTGGAGCTGGCGTTCCAAGTGCAGCCTGGGACACTCAGGAGCCGGCGTCTTACAGGAACCAGTGACGGAACCAAATTAAAGCATTCACCATGGCCTTCAGAGAGAGGGTCCCATCTGTCACCTTCAGGCACTCTGCACTGGTGACACGGAACCCTCCCACAAACCAAGGCCCAGACCCTCCCCCAGGTGCCAGCAGGGGCCAACTGTCATGAGCAGCTTGTGCAGCGGACCATGAACTCCGCCCTTGGCAGGGGCTGGCAAGGTGCCAGGAGGGCAGACGCAGCAGGACAGTGGAATTGGGCCCTGCACCCCGGGCCTCGGGTGGGGAGCCCTCTTCACTGGCCCTCACAGCCTGGAGGGGTGCAGTTCCCAGGGGGAGAAAGGAGGGAGGATGAGCAGGGGTGAGCTCCCCCGGGTCCCGAGCCTGGTCCCGAGCCTGCTGAGAGCTGGGCAGGCGAGGCCTTGAGCATGGAGCACCTCCCACCGCCCCGGGTGTGGGCAGGAGCCCCTCACTGGCCTGTCGTTAGACCTGCACCTCCCTGCGGACTCCCCATAAAACAAACCCACAGCAGAGCTCTTGTGCATGGCACCGCCTGCCCGCCACCCTCAGGAAGGGTCCTGGGAAAGCTTCCCAAGGCCTCTGCAGCTTCTGAGAACAGGTCCCTACCTGTCCAAGCGGCCAGCCCAGCGCTTACAGACAACCCAAGCTCACACCCAACGGCAGAGTCTGGGGAGAGACCCAGCCAAGGGCTAGAGTCCTGCGGCAAGGGTCTTCCCTGGAGACCCAGGTGTGGGCTCCTGACCAGGGGAGTGGGGCTGACAGGGCAGGCGGTTCCCGTGAGGGGGCACCAGGCCTTCGTCCTCGTGCATTTAAATAAGGTCCCTCTTCCCACACACACAGCCAGCAAGAGAGGGGGCCCAGGAGCTTCCGGGGTGGTGTGGGAAAGCCGTTACGGGCTGCAGTGAGCAGAGGGCAAAGAAAGCGGAAGCTCAGCCCTGGTCACCGGCTCCTGCCCCAGCCCTGAGACCTTTGGCCGCCCCCAGCGCCAGGCCCGCCTGGCCGGGGTCTCCTCTCTGCTGGAGGCGCCTCTCCCCTGCAGAGTGCCCTATCTGACAGGCGCAGCCAGGCTCCTGACACAACAGGAAGCGGGGAGGATGTGGTGGCCAGGGCCTGGGGCGGGGGGGGTCAGTGGTTCTGGTGGCCCAAATGGGTACAGGGTTCTGGGACAAAGGTCCCGGGGAGCCGGCCGGTCCCCACAGCCATGGGCAGTCAATCTGGCGCCCAGAAGAGGACTCTGCGGGCCCCAAGAAGGTCCATCTTGACGTGGAGGAGTGGCTGACCACAGACTTGCCACATTCTGCCCTGTGACTGGGCCTGCAGGGGAGGGCAGCAGGCCTCCACCTTGGGCCTCCCAGGTGCCTCTCACCAGGACAGCCCGCCCTCAGGAGGGTGTGCTTGGGACACACTGGCACAATCTATGGATGGATCAATGTCCCCCAGAAACGGCCAGGGGACAGGAGGGTGGTTATCAGATACAGATGATAAGAAAGGCAGGTCACAAAGAGGCCACCTTCCACAGCCAGGTCTCAGCCCAAAGGAGCCCCAAGAGGAGGAGAGAGGCGTGACTCCCACCTTCCCAAAGAGAGGGCAGGTGGAGTCGGGGCCCACCCGGGTGCCCCCACAAGCACAATCTCCCACCTATTTCCTGAAAAGGAGAGCCCTGGCTGTGGGGGGAGGGTCAGGCTGGTCACCCTGTATCAAGCTTCTGTAAATGCCACAGAGGCCCCCAGGTGTCCCAGGAAGCAGGATGAAGGAGGGGGAAGCCCGCACTGTGGGGAAGGGGCTTTCGCCCACCTCCTCCTCCCACGGGTTTTTCAGCGTGGGATCCAAACCAAATTCCAACTCGGTCCAGCGGGGGCCATCCCCGGTGCCGGAACAGATCTGCCAGAAACCCACTGCCCAGCTGCTTCCGGGTGGTACATTTTTCTCAAAGAAAGGAATTTCAAACTTCTCTTGGAGAGCAGAGGGATGCTGCACGGACCTGGGCCCAGAGAGCGGGCGGCTTTCCTACCAGAAGGGCGCAGGGCAGGGTCAGAGCCAGGCAGACTGGAGGCTGAGTCAGTCCTCAGGGGGTGTTTGGGGTGGAGTGTCAGGAGCAGATGGCATTGCCTCTGTCCCTCCCTGCTAGGGGGTGTGTAGGGACCACACGGTTGGCCACAGGATTTCAGGCTCTCTCAGCCTCTGGGCTGGCTGCAAAGCCCCCTGGACAGCAGGTCGGCCGAGGAGCTGCTTCCTGGCTGGTTCCCCCACACTGCATTCTCCAGCTGGAGCAAATGCGTGCCAGCCCCCCACCCTGCTTGCTCCCAGGAACGCGCTGCACGTCCCAGGCTTGTCCCAGGACCCTGAAGTTGACCCCGCAGCACAAACCCCCTGCTCCCAGCGCGGGGGCTGGGGTCTCTGCTGGCTGCTTCCTCAGTCACGGAGCTCAGGGCCAGCCCGTCTTCGGAGCCTCCCACTCATACGGGCTGAAAAGCCGTGCAGAGAGACTGGAGAGAAGCAATGGCTCATTCCCGCTTCCTCCCGGCCCCTGGAAGTCAGGGCAGCCCCTTGGAGGGAAACCCACTCCAAGACACTCCCAACAGGAGGAGAGCGGAACCACTCGCCTCCTTGGCCAAATATTTACAAAGAGATAGCTGTGGCCACACAAAGCCCTTTTCTTCCATTCCGCCACCAAAAATCTGGTCCCCGCGTGGAGAATGAGCTCCCCGCCGCCCCTCTCCCAGGGACTCTGAGTGTCCTGCTGGCCCCAGGCCCTAGCCAAGGGGCGGTGAGGCTCCGGGCCCCACTGCCATAGCCCCGGGGGCCCACCGGGCAGCCGCACCACCTGAAGGCCCCCGGAGCCAACGGTGCGAGGCTGGGAGAACAAAGAGCAAGGACTCACCCCAGCAGCTGAAAGTCGGGCTGCGCTGGACGCCGGAGAGCCGCGGCCCGCCCACCGGGTCACATGGCTCGGAGCCGAGCAGAGGATCAAAGGGGCTTTGTGGCCGAGGAACAAGGAGCCTCCCAGAGCGCGGGGCAGAGGTAGGAGGGCCCGCGACTGCCTGCCGAGGGAGGCTCGGTGGGGACTGCTCCGAGGGGCAGGGCAGGCAGCAGGAGGCGGGGAGAGGGGTGCAGGCTGCAGGCGCCACAACCACGGGGTGTGTGGCACGTGGGGGCCTTCTCCCTGCACGCAAGACACCCCCCAGATGGAAAGGGACAAGGCTCCTGGGGAAGAGCTACGGGGGCCACTGCCCGGACCTGGACATGCCGCCCTCGCCCTGCATTTGCCAAGTCTGTGCCCATCCTGAGCCACCACCCCCTCCTCTTGGCTGAGACAGGAGAGGTGCCCTCTCCACCCCATGCCTGGCTGGTGCTCCCTCAGCCTGCTCAGATGACAGCCGTGACACCCAGGCTCCCCCGCTGAGCTCTAGCAGGGCCATCCACCCTGAATGCCCCAAAGGTGTCCAGACCCACTGTCCAGATCTGCACCCAGCCGGAAGCCATTGCCCCAGGCTTGGGGGCGGGTGGAGCACAGCCATATCCCCCCCCCCCCCCAGTGCAAGGCTGGCTGTGGCCAGGGGAGAAGGCGTGGGCAGGGGGTGGGGCAGGGCGGGGCCGCTCACCCTAAGCGCTTCTCTCAGGAGCCTCCAGACTCAGGTTCTGATCTGACTCCTGCTTCTCCTGCTGGCCCCTCCTCAAGGCCTGGGCAGTGAGTCACGGGGATCTTCCTCCGCACTCCCTGCAGGCCCTGTGATGTGCTGGGACCCAGCGGGGGATGGGCACGGGGGTCCCCAAGGGGGAGCCCACCCTGCTGGGCTGGGCCTGGGCGCTGGGATCTTCCAGACCCATCCCGATGCCCCCGGCTCTGACCCCAGTGAGTCACTCCCAGGAACAGGCCTGGCCAAGGAGGCCCCACGCCAACTCCCACATGAGTGCTGGGGGGGCTGGTCTGGGAGGTTTGCTAGGGGCCAGGAGCAAACCCTGAGCCTCTGGTGACACCTGGGAAAGGCATCTTAGGGCCCTGGGCTGGGTTCTCCAAGGGACAGCCATCCCTAGCCATGAGGTGTGACTCTAGCCCAGCCCCCAGGACCTCATGCCAAGGCCATTCCAGTCCCACCCTGTGCCTGATGGTCAAGACCCCAGGGCACCCACTCCACTGGCCACACATGGGGACCCAAGGCCCCTGGCTGCCACTCCTGGAATCTGACCTTCCCATCTAGAAAATGGGCACCGTCAAGTGTCAAGTCTGAACTCAAGAAGGAAAGCCAGGCTCAGGTCCAGCCTGGCCCAGCCAGGAGGGGCCCCTCCAAACCCTCGGCTCCTCTTTCCCCCAGGAAGGGAGTTCCCAGGCCCGTCCTCCCCACCACCCGCCCTGGGGCCTCTTCCCCGGTCCTTCACAGGCAGCTCCAGGACCCAGGGAAAGAGCAGGCTGCAGGGGCCCATCTCGGCAGTGTCAGGGCTGACCCAGCCTTGGAGACAGGGCCTGCACGCCGCCTGTGGCCTCCTCCCTTCCCGGTGCTCCCCGCTGAACCTCCTGCTTAGACTCGGGCCTTGTTCTGCCTCCCAGCTTCTGGCCACTCAGGTCATTCCCGGCAAACCTTTCCTGGCCACTCTGGCCAACGGCCTGCTCTCCCCGGGCCTTTTCCCACCCTCCTCCAGATTCCTGGCTTGGGAGGTGGCAGCTTGGATGCTGTGCACAGGTGCCCATCCCTCTTGCAGCTGACCTGCTCTTGTCACCAAATGAAGTTCTCCAGAGCACAAGAGAGGGAACCCCGGGCCACTCAGCTGCTTCTTCAACCTGCAATGCCACCTTGGGCACTTTCTCAGGTCTCTGCCACTCAGCACTCTCACACTCAGTGTCACAGCCTGTCACCTGCATAGGGGCCACCAACCCTCTGGGAGGAACAGAATTCGAGCCACAGCTATAAGCTCAGACCTCCTAGTTGCCAAATTCAGAACACAAGAATGATCGGGCGACACTCATCTTAATACATTTTTACCTCATCTAAGACACGTGATCAACATGAAAACCCTGGAGACACCCCAGTTGCTCTCTCCGTCAATACGGAGACTCTGAAATCCAGGGTGTTTCCCACTTAGGCCCCTCCCAGTTGGCACACATCCCATTCTGCATGCTCAGGAGCCACGCGTGGCCAGGAGCCGCTGTGCTGGACGGTGTGGCCCCAGGCAGTGTCCTTTCGCCCTGGGATCACCCAGGTCCTGGAGAACCCTGGACTGAGAGGCCTCACTGCAGCCCTGAGTCACTTCCAGAACCGTGTCTGCACTTCCGTGCAGAGGTACAAACACAGTGGCCTCGGCTCCAGGAGACGGCTGGCCGCCCATGCTCACATCTTGGATTTCAGTATCAGAGAGAACAGAGCTGCTCTGAGGAAATCCACCAGCTGGACTGAGGCTAGGCATCATCCAGACCTGCCCACCTTGTCTTATTAAACTCACTCCCAGTGCCCAGGGCAGGATGCACCTGAGAGCAGGCGGCTGGCCACTGGCTCGTGGCGTCTGGCTCGGAGGGTGCCCCTAGGCATTGGCGTGGCCCCAGGAGCTGAAGCAGGAGCTTGGCTGGGTGGAGGGCCTGAGGCCGTGGGAAGCTGCCCAGGCCACAGGCAAAGGGAGAGCAGAAAACCCTGGCAGCGCAGGCCGAGACCCGGGCTCCCTCCACCCCTGCCCTTCCGGAGGCGGAGGTGTCCACACGCTGGATCCGCCAACTCACCCCTTCCAACAGCGAGCTCATCAAGCTGGTGTTTATTTATATTAAAGTCACATAGAATTGCACTTAAAGAAGAATTTATGGAGACAGAAAGCAGACCAGTGGCTGCCAAGGCCAAGGGCGAGGGGAGGGAAGGGGACGGCTCTTCGTGGACACGGAGGATGACAGGGTTCTGGAGCTAGACTGACCAACAGCCACGTGACACTGAAGGCACGAGAGGCGACCAGTGGTGCGGCCGACCTTCCGTGTGTCACCACAATAAAATATACCAGGGAAAGGGAGTTTAAAGTTCTCCTTTTTATTTTCTGGACCCAGTTTATTGACATTTTAAAATCAAACTGGCCCTAAGACACATCGTAAGCCCGAGACAGGCTGGCTCTCTGAGAAAGTGACTTCACCTGGCGAGGGGGACTTGGCAGATTTCTCAGGTGGCCCTGGACGCAACCCCAAGTACCAGACAGGGAGACAGAGGCAGGAGAGGCCCAGCCACCAGCCAAGGAATGACAGCGAGCGGCACCCAAGCCCAAGAGGGCAACGTCCTCCCGGGGGACTGAGTCACATCTTCCGGGGCTTGGGAGACTCGGAGCCTGACCTATACCCACTAAGACTCATCCGAGAGCTGAGGAGCCCGAGGGCACCCGGCCTGTGGGCAGCACTTGAAAGAGGGCCCCACAGGGTCCTGGCCACGTGCCCACCTGAGCAGGAGCAGCCCCCACTACCTTCCTGGTGACCATCCCAGCAGAAGGGCTGCCAAGGAGATGGGCAGCAGTGGTGGTCAGTAGGGTCCTGCTCCAGACCTCAGGGGACAATCAGGGTTCCTTCTTCCCAGTCTCGGAGGCCGCCACCTGCCAGGAAGCGCAGGACACCACGTGCCGCCCTCCACGCCTGTGGCCTCCTCGGAAAGAGGATGTGGTTTCCCAGCATGCCCCTCTCTCCTGCACACGCACGTACACACCTGCCCCCATTTCCAGGTCCTACGGTCGCCTTCACGCTCGAGCGCCACAGAGCCGGGCCATGAACACAAAGCTCAGCCTTCCCGCCACCTCCTCCGTCCACCTCACCCCCCAGGCCCCGACCCGGCCCAGATCCCAGGAAACACCCGGCCCTTCCCTCTGGCCACATGTCCCTGGGGCTGGGCTGCTGGGGACCGCCCAAACAGCCCCAAAGGGAAGGCCAAGCCCAGGCTCGGTGGGGAGGGGCTGGTCTGTCACCTTCACTTGACCTTTTCCTTCCGGTTCCCTCCCTTAGCCTAGAAGAGGGTGCGCCTGCCCCATCTCAAAACCCAAACAAGCCAGCCCCCTCCCCTGCTTCCTCCTCAGAGGCCGAGCCCCCTCGGAACAGCTCTTTGGTCGATGCCTGGGCTCCATCCTTCCACCACCCCTGGCTTCTTAGCCTGGGCACCTGGTCTCTGCCCACGGCACAGGGCAGGAAACCAGCTCTGGAGACCCCTCAGTGCCAGTGTCCACTCCCACCCACTGGCTCCAGGGCAGCAGCTGACACTTGGGACCCCCTTAGGGAGGGCAGCTGCCAGCCCCCTCCCTGGCTCCCTCTCTCCCCTTCCCTAAGGCAGCAGTGGAACAGCTCCTAGTCCTCGTCCCTCACCTGGGCCTCCCGGGTGACCTCCCCTCTGCCTGCTCCAGGTCTCAGGGCAGGATCCCTTCCCAGCTCCACCCAGAACTGCAGCTTGCGGGACGGGACCGGGGACAGGGGGGCCTCTCGGCTCTTCCTCTCCTGCTCCCACTGCCTCACCCAGGCCTCAGGCTGCTGCTTCCCAGCGGGGCCAGCGGTCCCTTCCTGCCCAGGCCTGGGTCGTGCCCTGTGGCCACTCCCCGGGAGGACTGCCACTGCCCCTCACTCCTGCCCATTTCCTGTCCTCTCCCCCCAGGATGACCCTGCCCACTCCTTTCCCACAGTTCAGGGGCTCCTCCAGGAGGAGGAGACTCCTCCCTAGCACTGGGGGACCCCTGTGATCTGACCCACCCACGTCTTCCCCTCAGGACGCTGCACCCTTCAGCCAGGCCCCAGAATCTCCCAGAGCCCACTTACAGACAGCCCCCAACATCCTCCAGCCCGTGACCACCGACCGAGTCATGGTGACTCGGAGAACCCGCCGCTGGCTGCCTGACAGCTCTGCCTCCCGCCTGCCCCGTCTCCTAGGTAACAGGTCCCAGGTCCACGGTCCCCAGTAGAAGGGGCTCCCTTTCCTTCCTTTCTTTTTTTATTTCAGTTCTGAGGATGAAACCCAGGGGTGCTCTCCACTGAGTTACCCAGGCTGGTCCTGAACTTATGGTCCTCCTGCCTCAGCCTCCGGAGTCACTGGGACCCCGGCCGGTCTCCTCTTCGCGGCCCCAGCTAGCATCTGCAGTATGCCTCTCCTTTCCCTCACAAAGCCTCCTTCTGTCAACAGTGTGTCCTGTAAATTACTTGATGCTCTCTGAACCTACAGCGCAACCTCCTGGTCTGCAGCCAACGCTGAGATTCACAGGTGATGACCACAGATCAGTGACCGCGGCTGCAGGCACATGTCCAAGCCCACGGCCCCCACCTCACCCCGCCCGGCAGGCCCCTCTCCCATCACGGTGCAGAGACGCCAACTGGGGGCAGACACCAACTCAGGATGCTAAACACCAAGGACAAGACAGACCCAGCCCGAGTCGGCACCCCATAAACCACGCCACGCGGGCCTCCAGGCCTGGGGGGTTCCAGGCGCCTGGTGGGACAGCTTGCCAACCGTCCTGCCTTGAAACAAGGACCCAAACAAACTCTGGGTGGCTTAGGTGTAGACCTGGGGCCTTCAGAGGGGGATCCGGGCTCCCAGGCCAGTGTGGCGGGAGGGAGAAAGCAAAAAGGACACATGTTGGCGGGGCTCCTGGAGGGGGGCGGTGAAGCCAAGGGCTCTCAATCCTGGCAGCGGGGGACCGTCCCCAGGGGAGCCTCTGAAGAATGAAGAGGGCCCACCCAGACCCACCCAGTGACTCTAACTGGACTCATGGGGCGGTCCATATTTACAGAGATTCTGGAGGGGACTCTCACGTGCAGCTGGGGTTCAGAACTGCGGGTCAGCACTGAAAGACAGGCACATGGACACCCCCCTTGGCTGCTTCCCGGCTGCTGGGACTGTGCTGCCTCCCTCCGTCACACCCTCCAGCACGAAGCGCTGCCTCACCTGGGCCCAGAGCAGTGGAGTCGGCCCATCAGGACTGACCCCCCGAACCTCTGGAATCATCAACAGAACCCACTTTCCCTCCCCTGAGTGATTCCTGTCAGGTGTTCTGGTCCCGGCCTTGAGAACCCAACACAAGGCCCGTGTCTCTGTCCCTGCTCCAGCCAGGCATCGGACAGACCCCTTCTCTCTGGACACGCTGGGCAGGCAGAGGCAAGAAGCCCCACAGGTAGGAGGGCCCACCTGGGCAGCCTCAGGTCTGGGAGTATTGTTTTAAAATCCACAAATTCCTATACCAAGGGGGGGGGGATGGTCCCTGCAGTGTGGTTCATTAAAATAAAATTTAAAAATCAGCATGGAGATGGAGATGGGTGACAGTGGCGAAAGCCAAACGTCCAGAGCAATAGATAGGCCGCCCACGAACGGCTAACTCGCAGGCACCAAAGGTAAGCTACGGGGCTGGGGATGTGGCTCAAGCGGTAGTGCGCTCGCCTGGCATGCGTGCGGCCCGGGTTCGATCCTCAGCACCACATACAAAGATATTGTATACGCCGAGAACTAAAAAATAAATGTTATTAAATTCTCTCTCTCTCTCTCTCTCTCTCTCTCTTAAAAAAACAAAAAGGTAAGCTACGGGCAGGGGCCAGCCACGCCAGCTCTGTGACCGCAGAACAAGGCGGAGCATCGCCCGGCACCCGTGGCAGGAAGGCGCTGGGCAGGCTGGGACAGGAGGCGGGCGGGCAGGGGCCTCCTGTCGGATGGCACCTGGTGTTCACTGAGACGGTGCCTGTTTTTAAAAACTGGAAGAAAAGATCTTGGCGGGCCACGGTGTGAGAGGCAGTGAGCGTTTCCCTAGGCACCGGGCTGGGTGGCCTGGGAGACCCGTCGGGGCCACCGGAGCCCACTTTCCTTACCTGTAACTGGAGGGCCAGGAAACGGGGCTGCTGGGGAGGCGGCTGTCCACGCTTCCTGCCCTCCCTGGCGGGTTTGGGGAGGATCACGTGAGCTAACATGAAAGAGCTCTGAAAACCACAGGAAGGTCTCGGGGAGTGGGGCCGGGCGTCTCCAGGCCTGTTTTCTTGAGCAGGCAGAAAACGCCCCAGTCGGGGAGCCTTGTCCCCCGGCCCCCGGGGCAGGCGGCCCAGTGGGCGACCCCACGGAGGCGCTGGGCCACTCCTCCCTCTGCACAAACCTGGGGCAGGGAGAATCATGGACGGTGGCAAACTAAGCGGCGGGGTCTGACTTGAGCCCCAACCAGCCCAGCCCTCTGTCTCCTCCTCCTCCCCTCCCAGAACTGATCCCCAGAATCGGGGAGACGGGGTCGGGGGTGAGCTGGTGGAACAGCACCTCTTGATGTTTATCCACAGAAGGGGGCATCTACCACCTCCCTGGGTGGCTCTGGCCAGACCCTCCCGGTCCCAGCAGTTCCTGTCCCCGAGCCACCCAGGGTCTCAGGCCCCACCACCAGACCTCCTGCCTCATCCAGGCGACAGGCCGGGACAGCAGGAAGGATCCAATCTGGCACAGGTGGAGTGACGGGCAAATTCTTTCCTTCCTTCCTCCCTCCCTCCCCCTCCCCCAAAATGCCAGGCGAGCCCTCTACCCCGAGCCACACCCCAGTCCTGGGCCAGTGTCTTTACCTCTGGGGAAGAGTTTTCTCATCTGCAGAGCTGGGAGGGAGGACACAAGCACAGACTGGCACCTGGCGGGCCCCAGGCAGAGGAGCCAGCAGAGCTGAGGGCGTGGGCGCTCGGCAGCAGGAGGAAGGAGCGGCTGTCAGCCTTGGGCACAGACGCCACCGCCCAAGGACTGGGAAGTGAGGAAAGGAAAGAGCCAAGCTGCTCCCTGCCCACGAGGCGCTGGGTCTGCTTTAAGGCAACCACCCTGTGTCCAAAGATCCTCCAGGCAAGGTCTTTAAAAGGTGCCTTGGAGGGGCTGGGGCTCAGCAGCAGAGCGCTCGCCTGGCACGTGCGCGGCCCTGGGTTCCATCCTCAGCACCACGTACAAACAAACAAACAAAGGTATCCTGTCCACCTACAACTAAAGAATTTTTTTTTTTTTAACAAAGTGCATTAGAGGCGTAAAATGCCATGAGTATTTCTCACAATCGGCAAGTCAGCAACACAAGCAGATGGCTTCACACGGGGGCATCTGACCTCCGCCACGGAGTCCCTTCACACGGACCCCTGGGTGCCGCACTGGCCAGGGCTAGGACCCAGGTGCCTCCTGGTGCACACAGCCCTGCCTGCTCAGGCCTCAGGGTCAGGAGGAGACACAAGGGGTAGGGGGGGCCGACCAGGGCGACCTGGCAGCACATGGCCAGGGCCTGTGGCACCTAGGAACAGCCCAGAGTCCTAAAGGGACCACTCCTAGGAATGCAGGACCCAAGAGGCAAAGGCCTGGAGGTGGGCCCCAGGGGAGCTGTGTCAAGAGGACGGCAGATGAGGCAGAGGGACATGCCAGGAGGCCGCAGACACGGATGCTCCTAAGGTGCCACCAAGTGTCATCTGGGCTGTTTCCTGCCAGGAACGGAATGACCCCAAGGGCTGGGATGCAGGGATTCGCTCACCCATCCCCTGTTCAGCTCAGAAAAAGACTTTCATGTGGACAGGCCAGGCCTGGCTAGAGCAAGCTGCTGACCACACAGGGGCTGCTGGGGCAGGTGGACCCCAGGTCCAAGGTCTCCGGGGCCCTGGGCAGCCCAGAGCTCCGGTGGCGGGTGCTGGGCTCACTCTCCACCTCCTGGCCGAGTCCTCGCCTCCTGACAGAGTGTCTCCAGGTCCCTGGGCCCTGAAGGTGGCAGATCACCTGGCCACTGTGGTCCAGGAGGCCTGCTCAGCCTGCTCCACGCTCTGTAACCTGCCCTGCCACCCGGGAGGTAGCTTCTGGGGACCAGGAGGGGGAAATTGGTCTTGAGCTCCCTCCACGGGCCTCGTGGAGCCTCTGAATGTCCTGGGGTCCATCTCCTTACTACCCTCACGTCTCTTTCAGCTCCAGAATTCCACACCTGCATCTACGCAAAGGGGACAGTTTCGTCCTCTTTCCCAGCAGGTTTGGAGGGGAGTGTCCCCAGAAGCTCACACTTGAGGTGTGAGGGGTCTTGGAGGGGAAATGGCTGGGTTCTGAGAGCCTGACCCAACCAGTGAGTTCACCCCACGGGATTAACTGGGTGGAGACTGCAGGCCGCGGGTGTGGCTGGGGGAGGTGGGCACTGGGCATGGCTTTGGGGACCCACCTCCCTCCCCCCAACGCTCAGCCTGTCCTCCAGCCCCGAGGAGTGGTCCCTCCCCCCAACGCTCAGCCTGTCCTCCAGCCCCGAGGAGTGGGGCGGCCGCCTATGGACTGAGACTTCTGAAACCGCGAGCCGCCAACCAGCTCTCCCTCCTCTCAGGTTGCTGTGGTCCCTCAGCCACACGGTGAAAGACAGGACTGACGGGCATCCTCGGACTGCAGCCCTGGGGGTCCGCAGGCACCTGGAACCTTCCGGGCCCAGAAGCACCAGGGAATTCCTCCGGATCCTTGCAGATCCTCTCTCCCCTTCCCGCCCTGCAGGCAGGAAGCTAATCGTGACCAAGACGCCACTCCTCCTGGCTGGTCAGGGTGTCCCCAAGCCCTTCAGGGGCTCCAGGGGAGAGTGGCTGGCTGGCCTCTCCTGCCGCCTGCATCTGGTGGCCGCAGGCTTCCTCCTCCTTCTCCTGCTTCACGACCCCGGCCGGCTTTTGCCACTTTGAAGGACCCTGGTGGTCACACGGGGTTCATGCGGATTATCCAGGAAAAAAAATCTCCCCATTTGAAGACGGCCGATTAGCAACCTTGACTCCAGCTCAACCTGAATGGCCCCTGCCATGTCCCCTCACGCGCTCCCAGATTCTGGGGACTGGACTCTCCGGAGCCACGCCAACCCCACCAAGCCTGGTCCTGGACTTGCTCTCTGTAAGGGGGGACGGAGGCACCTGCCATGCTGTCCTGTGGGGCAAGGGACGGCGTGTGCTGGACGCTGGAGCAGCGCTCAGCAGGTGAGGGGACCTGTGACCATCTGTCCCTTCTTCACCAAGTGACCTCATCCAGAGGGACTTTCAAATCTCTCAGCGCTTCCTGGCCACCAGGCTGGAGCCTGTCTGCAGGTGCCTCCCAGGGCCACCCAAGTCCCTGACCCCTGAACGGTCACATCCCACACACAGAGCTCTGAGTAGATGCTGTGAGCTCGTCACCTGTGCCCGGCCACAGAGATGCCAGGATGAAGCCACCTTGGTGTGCACACAGCTCAAGCCAGGGGCCCCCAGTGTCACCTCTGACCCAGGGTAGGGCCCAGGCCCTGTGGCTCTGGACAAGCAAGTCCCCAGTCCCTGTGACTCTCCTAGTGGGACATCTGGCCACCCCAGAAGGGTGATGAATAGGCCAGGGCCACAGGCAAGGAGGTGGCTCACCTACCCGTGGTCCCCACCCCAGGACCAGGAGCAATCAGGAGTGGTCAACACCCCTCGCCTCGTCCCTGATGGGCCAGGAGGCCTCCCACCTGACTGAGGGTCCCCCAGGAGGACAGGGCCTCCCATGTGGTCTCCACAAGATGACCTCCTCTGGGTGAGCCACAGGAGGTCCTGGGCAGGGGGAGGGTGGGAGGGGTGTCCCTGCCCGGGAGGAGAGGGGCAGCAGGCCTGGCTGCATGTGGGCTCGGGAGGTGGCTGGGCCTCTCTGGGGCTCTTCTCCAGGGGACGTGCACACTCTGTGTCTGAGGCTTGTCCAGGGGCCTCCGTCCTGCAGGTCCACCTGCTCCAGAGCTAGGCTTCTGGACCACTCACTCCTGGGAAGGAGCACTGGGGACGTCCCCGAGGCCTTCCCTCTGGTGTCACCGCTAGGGTGGCTCTCAGTCAGACAGGAGGAGGCCAGGGGGGTCCCTCCAGGAGGGACAGGGACCAGGGACGGAAGAAAGCCTCTGGCGAGGATCTGGGGGAAGGGCAGCTGCAGACAAAGGGGACAGGAAGCAGGCGCCCCTCCCACTCCCACTGGGGGATGGAGGGGGTCTGTCTACAGCCCGCTCCCCAGCTGGCTGCAGCCCAGACGCCTCGACTCCAGGAGGACCCAGCGCCCCCCCGTCTGGGGGAGAGGGAAGTGAGGGTCTTGGCTTTGCCAAGTCCCAGTAATGAATCCCACATTCACTGCGCCTCGCTGCCTGGAGAGCCGCCCTCCACCTTCTGGCTGTGTGCTGAACAGCTGGCCCGCAGAAGAGGCGGGGACCGCGCACGCGGAGGTGCCTGTGCAGGGCCCTCTGTCCCCCACCCACCCCTTCCTCTGCAGATAAGGCCTCTCTGTTCTGGCTGTTTCCCTGGGAAAGCAGGCGGCGGGCAGGAAGCGGATCCACCATCAACCCTTCCTGCAGGCCAGCATCCCCAGCCCTCCCACGTGGGCTCCCAGTGGCTCTGCAGGTTGCAAGCCCTAGCCTGGGTGCTACCTGGGTGCCATCTGGGCGCAGAGCCAGGTGGAGGTTTTGCAGGTGGAAGAAGGGAAGCCCCAAGAGGTCCAGGTCTGTCAGGCCCTGCACAGGCCCCGCCCAAGCCAATGTTCCCGTGTCCACCTAAAACACACAAGAGCCCCACAACAGGGGTCACTAGCTGACCGCCCTCACACAGCACAAGCCCTCCAAGGGAGAGGGAAAGACCACAGCAGAGACAGCCTAAAGCCACCCCTAGGCCAGGTACACACTATGCCGGTGATCCCAGAGACCAGGAGGCTGAGTCGAGAGGATCACAGGTTGGGGCCGGCCTCAGAGATTCAGTGAGGACCGATGTCAAAAGATGAGAAAGGGCTGGGGATGTGGCTCAGTGGTAAAGCGCCCGGGTTCAATCCCCAGGACCAAAAAAATGAAGATCACCAACCAAGGACTTCCAGGCCCTGGGGCCCCGCCTGGAGTGACAACCGCCTTTCAGGAAGGATGAGGTGAGGGTCAGCTGCTCCGACCAGCCCCTGCAGCCTCACCCAAGGACACGCCATCTGCTTCCAATCAGGGCCTGGCCAGGTGGGCCTCGGTGGCCCTGCTTCCCCTGCCTGGGCAAGGACCCCACAGGTAAGAGGAGGGGAGGGGGCGGAGCGACCGCGAGGGCAGAGGCTGCTTCCTGGGCCTGAGGACCACTCCAGCTTGTCACCGACCTGCTGTGTGACCTTGCCCTGATCACTGCACCTGCATCTTCTACCCTAGGAGGGAACTAACATGAGGGACAATGGAAGGGGCCCATATTCAAATTTCCGTCACACCCAGGAGACGTGTGACTTTGGCAGCGTCCTTCAGGGCTCTCAGGGACAGCTGGGTTTGAGGCGTGACTGATGGAGAGGCCACGCGCTGCCTGCACACCTGGAGAGAATATGGGGCTCTCTGCATCCAACGGACGAGAAAAGAATTTGCAAACCATGCAGAGCCCTGGAGACCTGAGATGGCATCGGCAAGACACCAGCAGCCCGCAGGGACAGTGCCCCTCCACCCACACTGGCCATGTGACACTCCAGCTGGCCCTGAGAGGTGGGGTGCAATGACACACAGAGAGGTTAAGGGACATGCCCTAGGAGTGCACAGCGGACAAGCACTCGGTGGCGAGACCAGCCTGGGCTCCGGCCGAGTTCTAGAGAACCTTCTACAAAGCCAACGTGCAGCTGCCCAGATTGAGGGGAGGGGTCCTGTGTCGGCCCAGGGTCCCCCGGAAACAGGTACCCTGAAGGAGCAGCAGCCACAGACACAACCCGGGCCTTGGACGGGCGAGAATGTGGACGACGCAGGTGCGGAGAGGCCTGCAGCTCGGCTCCGCAGATGCCTGGACACACACAAACGCCGGGGTCTGAGGGCACTGGTCACCCAGGAGCAAAGGGCAGTACCCTTCAGACTCAGGGGTCGGGCAGCTGCCCCCTGCTGCAGACTTACCCTTCGGGCGCCTCAGTGCCCACAGCCCAACACTCCAGCCCCTGCCCAACGCCCCTTAGCCCTGGAGAGCTGGCCGGCCACTGCCACAGGGCACACTGCTGTTCCCGAGAGGCCGGCCAGCTTGGGGCTGCTGGTCCAGCAGGGAGCTTGGCTCCTCTGGCTGTCACGGGCAGGCAGCTCGAGGACACAGGTGCCACGTGTCCGCCCCGGCTCTCTGCAGACAAAAGGCTCTGAAGGGTGTCTCCCTGTCCCACTGCCAAAAGAGGGCCACAGGGTGGGGGTGCTGCTCCCTGGTCCAGCTCCGCCTGCTCTGCCTGGGGCCACAGCATCCAGGCAGGAGCCACCAGGACCAGACTCAGGAACACACACAGCTGGGGGCTGAGCTGCCTGGTGACCCTGCGGGAGGGCAGTGTTTCCTGAAAGGTCTCCGGCCCCCTCCAAGGGTCTCTGGAGGAGGGGGACGCAGGCAGGAGACCTGGATGTGGAGAGGGCCTGGCAGGACCCTGTGATAGTGGGGACACAGTGGCCGGGATGGTAGGATGGGCTCCTCCAAGCCCCAGGCACCCCGTTTTGTGCAAGAGGACATTCTCCCTGGGCACAGTGGCACACCCCTGTAATCCCAGTGCCTTGGGAGGCTGAGGCAGGAGGATCGTGAGTTCAAAGCCAGCCTCAGCAATGGCGAGGCCCTAAGCAACTCAGTGAGACCCTGTCTCTAAATAGAATACAAAACAGGGCTGGGGTGTGGCTCAGTGGTTGAGTGTCCCTGAGCTCAATCCCTGGTTCCTCTCCCTCCAAAAAAGAGTAGTTGTCCTGAGCACTAAGCCCGAGGAGCTGGGTTTCCGTTACTTGAAAGCAGAGGGTCCTGTGAACAGCGGAGTTTCCTGACCTGAAAATCAGCACCTGCTTCTCCAGCCGAGGGGGCAGGCTGCAGGGGGCCGGGCAGGAGGCTGCTCCCCTGTGAACAGGGCTGCAGCCTGGCCATGGCTCACAAGTCAGTGACTCTGTCCACAACCACAGCCGCCGCCCTCTGATGGCTTTCCAGAGAAAGCATCCCACCCCGTCGGTGCCCCAAGATCCCAGAATGTCCTCAGAGTGGCGAGTGACAAGGACCCACGCTGGGTTCCCAGCTCCTCCCCACGGCTCCCCAGGCCTCCCAGGACCACGGGGCCCTCCCATTCCTCTCCCCACCACCCAGGAACTGGGTGGCCAGGCTCAGACCATGAGCAGCGCCTCCCTGGGTCCCCAGGGGATGGCGCGATGGCACAGCAGGTGACCAGCCTCTGCACCCTCAACCTCAGCTCCAGGCCTAGCACAGAATTAATGAAGGAAGGAAGGAATGCAGGCCTGGGACAAAGGACAAGAGAGGTGGCCAACAAGAACACGGGGGGACACAACAGAAGGGGCTTCTGAGCTGGGCACGGTGGACACCTCTGACCCAGCACCTGGGAGACTGAGGCAGGAGGACCCAAGTGGGCCCAGGCGGGGCAGCAAAACCTGTCTCGAAACCCAAAGATTCAAAGGTGAGGGCAGAGGCTGCGGACGTGGCTGGGTGGCAAAGCATCCCTGGCCCGTCCCCAGTACCACCGACCAGGCGCTTTGCCAGGCTGAGCCAGCGGACGCCCGGCCCTCACTGTGCCAGGCCAAGCCACGGCAGGTCCCGTGGCCCTACTTCTCGTCACGGTCTCTGCGGGGGTCTATGAGCCCACCTAGCGGAGGGGAAGGCTCGTCCAGGGCCGCACTGCCAGGAAGTCCCGGCCAGGCGTGGAGGCCGGGCAGCTCCCTGGCGGGGGTCTCGCTCACAGGGCACAGACCACCCCCTGCGACAGGAAGGGAAACCCTGGGGCAGGTCCTGCCACCGCCCCAGGCTGGGGCTGCGGCCTCTGCACAAACCGCCCCTGTTCCCAGCCTCGAGGTGGCCTTCCCCCCCTGTCCCCCCGACAGCAGCTGGGCCTTGGGCACAGGTGGAGAGCAAACAGAGTGATGGGGTCTCCGTCCCCAGCAGGGACAAGCACCGACCTCGCTCTCCTTAGGAATCCCTTTTTGAAGCCACATTAAGCTCCACGTAGGAGAAACGAAGCTCCCAGATGCGTCCGCGGGGAGTTTCAGGTGGAACTCGATATTCCCGATGCACATTTCCTAATCAGACTCTTTTTGCCACGAGGAGGCGTGATTGTTCTCCGGCCAGGAGGCGGGTCCAGCGGCCCGGCCGGCATCGCTGACCCCGGGAAGGACGTCAGGGAGCCTGGGCTGCAGCTCTTCCCGGGCAGCGCTGGGGGCCACAAGGCCCTGCAGTGAGGTCACCTCCTCGGCCCCAACGCATCGGCTGCTGGCTGTGGGGAGCACGCGGTGCAGCCAGGGCTTGTGTCCAGCCCTCAGCTCCCACCCCCATGACCACCCCAGGAACAACGTAGGCAGAGAGGAAGCCACTGGGCTGCAGCAGAGACTCTCCAGGGACAGATCTGTGAAAACGCGCCCTGCCGAGTCCTCTCCAAGGACTCCTGAGACCTCTGCTGGCCCCCCTGGCTGGCCGCAGCTCGGGGAGAGGAGGACAGGGGCAGAGAACCAGCGGGGCCTGGCGGGAGGCAGGGGAGGCACCCCAGCACCCCAAGACAGGCCGGACAGGGCGGCCTCGCCAGCTGGCTGGCGGCTGTGGAATCTCCACCCGTGGCCGGGAATGGGCGCCTCGTTCAGGGAAAAGCTGCCCTGCCTGGATGGGCACCCACGGTCACTCTGCCCTTCCTGGATGGGCACCTGCAGTCACCCATCCCCGCAGAGCCAGCTCCAGGGCCTGTCCTCACGTGAAGGACAGCATGGCCACAGATGTCCTGTACCACTGACCCCTGCCCAGCCCACGACAGGCCCACTGTCCCTGAATCTCCACTGAGGGCCCCCGTCCAGCTTGGGGGAGGACTGTTAGCTCTGTGTTCTAGACGAGGAAGCTGGAAGGTTCCAGAAGGCACTCGAGGTCACCCAGTTTGCAAGTGGGCAGGGGAGACACAGGGCACAGAGCCCCGTCTCTCCACTGTCTGTCTCCCCAAGTGAGGGCACCACACCCATGGCCGGCACTCTGCAGCCAGGTCGGCCTGTATCAGAGTGGCCGTGTTGGCAGGCTGCCAGCCCCCCCTGGACTCTGTCTGAGACACCTGGCTTCTTTGCCAGTGTCCTGCCGGAGGCTCTGCAAAGGCCCTGGAGTCAGAGACCTGGCCTGAACTCTGGCACAACCCGGTACTTGCTGGGTGACTATGGGCCAGCAACCCGACCTCTCTGTGCCCCTGGTAGCTGTGAGGATGACCGAGGTATGGAGGGGACTGAGCTCACGGCTAGCACACTGGGAAAGCTGGTTAGATGGCAGCTGTGGGGTCAGGATGCCAGCAACGATGACAGACTCTACAGTGACTTGTGCCTGGGTTGGGGTGCCAGTCACAGACACCAGCTGACGGGGTGCTCTGCCGGGTTGGGCAGGCAGGGCCAGCTCCAATGGCAGCCGGGCACTGAGTGCCTAGGGAGCGACGGGGACCAGTGGGGTCCCAGCAGAACTGAGCAGACGGCAGGGCTTGGGCCCCACAGGCGGGCAGAGCAGGAACGCCCAGGGGCTGCCAGCCCCCTGGCCCCACCGTCCACCTGCGCTGGACCAGCACCCTAGAAACAGCCTCCCCACGGCGCCCGCTGACCTGGTCTGAGTGTGGGGTTGGTCCAGTCGCTGCCCCGTGCCCACGGCGCCAGTCCCACTGTGGCCCAGGCCCAGGCCGCCCCCAGCAGCTCAGGCCAGAGGCAGGCACAGGTAGCCAGCTGCGGCCATCCCTCAGCACCAGCCCTCAGCGCCCCCCGACGGCAGTCTCAGCGGCTTGTGGCCAGGTCACGACAGTGTCCCCTGCTTGTATCTGACTGTCCACATGCAGACCTGCTGCTCCCGCCAGGAAGTCTCCCCGACCCTCCCCGAGGCTGCCCCGGAGCCGGCCCTGCCCCACACTGCCCACAGGCATTCACTGAGCGCCTGCGACCCAAACCTGGGTCCCTGAAGCAGCCCGGCCAGGGGGCTGGACACCAGTGACAGTGGGTGCCAGGAGCGGCCACCCCGACCAGAGCAGAAGATGTGTGACGGGAAGCTGCCAGCGTGCCGTGTGCCACCACCGCACACCTCCAGGGGGCGCCACTGCACACTACCATGTGCAGGAGAGCTCCTGGGGGGCACCGTGGAGGGTAGGCAGGCTGCAGGGCAGGGGGTCATTTCTGGAGGGACGGCAAACTTGCAGACAGGGACAGGGAGGGCGGGGCAGAGCGCTCCAGTACCGCAGCTGCAGCTGGGCGGGCAGGGGCTGCGGGCTGGGCAGGGGGCTGTGGACTGGGCAGCTGCAGCTGGGTGGGCAGGGGCTGTGGGCTGGGCAGGGGGCTGCGATCTGGGCAGGGGGCTATGGGCTGGGCAGGGGGCTGCGATCTGGGCAGGGGCTGCGGGCTGGGCAGGGGGCCGTGGGCTGGGCCGGGGTCTATGGGCTGGGCAGGGGCTGCGGGCCAGCCTGGCTGGGAGATGCAGGAGGCCTCGTGTGAATCAGGGGTCGGCCGGGCCTCAGGGCGGCCTTGGAGGTCCCCTGCTCCCCACGCCCAGACCTCTAGCCGTCCTGACCCCTTAGGTGGCCTGTCCGCAGGCAGAGCCCTCCAGCTGTGACTTCCCACCTCAGCACAGGGACGCTGACCCTCCCCGGGAGGTCCCTGTGGCTCCAGGAGGTGGGGTCCCCAGCCGCCCTGAGACCGGCCCTGAGACCGGCCCTGAGACCGGCCCTGAGGCTCGGGCAGCACTGGCTCTGCCCTGCACAGAGCCTAAGCAGGCAGGGAAGGACTTTCCCCCTCAGCCTCCACAAGCACGCTCCACGTCCCTCAGGGGAGGGGACACTGAGGAGCAATGGAGGCGAGCACAGACCCCGGGGCCAGGGCTCAGGCCCTTCCCTGGACGGGCAGCATCCCCCCGGTGGGCACCAGAGACAGGTCCCCTTGGCTGGCACAGGGACAGGAAGAGGTGTGGCCATGTCCCCAGAGTGGCGCTCCCGGGGAGCAGCCACCCTGGGGACATGGCCACACCCCTGATGGGTCCTCTGAGTCCACAGGTGAGGGCCGGGGTCTGGGCTGCAGCAGGAGGCCCCAGCACCACCCCCAAAGTCCAGCCTGCCAAGCAGAGGTCCAGGGCTCCGGCGACCGGCCAGCACCCTGCTCAGCTGGCCTTCCCTGTGAGCACTCCCTGCACAGCTCCGGCCCACGACCTCCCACCGCTGGGCCACCTCCCATGGCTGGGCCACCTTCCCATGGCTGGGTCATGTGGTACGGGTCAGTGGGACTCAGCGGGGGGACGGGGTGCCAAGAACAGCCTGGGGTGTAGCTTTGGCCTGGTGCCCACCGTGGGTGGCAGGGACTAGCCCTCCAATCCTGCGTGGGTCCTGGTGGCCCTTGCCACTGGTGGGAACCTCAGGTCCCGAGGGGACAGGGAACTGGGTTCCCAGCTCTGGGGTCCCCAACCCCTCCTGTGCTGGGCCAGCACCTGCCCTGGGCACCCGGCTCAGAGGGACCCAGCAAACCACGGCAGAATCTCGCACTTGGTTCTCCCAAAACCCTTGGAGGAGGATGGACGCTGCTCAACCCATTTTATAGCAAAGCCACTGAGTCACAAAGTGACCTGCCACACAGTAGACATCACGGAGTCACAGAACAGCACTGCTCTGTGATCCCGCCCTGACGGGCCTGCTGGGGCCCAGTGTCCTCACAAGCAGACACAGACCGGGGTCCACAGCTCGGTGACCAGCCTCACACTACCCTTGAGGGGCATCTTGAAGGTCAAGTTGTTGGGCCCAAACGGGGTGACTGCTCCCTGTCACCACCATCTCCTCCCAAAGCCCTTCCCTGCCCAACCAGAAGGACCGCACAAGTATCTGTAGGGTCTGACGGAGCATCCTGTGGGCAGAGAGGCTGACAGAAGTTGTCCCTGTGACTCAGAACCACAAATCTCATTACCATGGAGCCAGAGCTTGGAGTCAGACAGCCCTGTATTCAAAGCTAGAGTCTCCTGATGTAGCTGTGTGGCCTGGGGCCAGTTGCTCAGCCTCTCTGGGCCTCCACACGTTCTTCTCTAGGAGAAGAGCAGTGACTGTTTCCCCAGGTCTGGAGCCCAGCGCTGGAGTGTGTCAGCAGTAAGGGGGGGTCACTTAGGATTAATGAATCACCGCCGGGAGCTGTCCCTAAAATGGAAACAAAATCGCTCCACTCCCCAAGTAGAGAAGCCAGGGGCAGGCGCCCAGGCAGGGCCCGGGGCCGGCGGCCACCTCCAGATGACTTCATAGCTGGCACCTGCTCCCAGAGCACGTGTGTGGACTTCCCAGATCTCCCCTGCCCTTCCCCTGGCCTCGCTCTCTGGGCAGTCCTCCTTCTCACTCCCCCTTCCTCTCACTGCTGCTCAGAAACAAGCCGTGGAGGCCAACTGGCCTGGAACCGTCCCCCCACAGCAGGGACGGGAGGGGGTGGCCTGAAGGGAGAGGACGACTCTGTGCAGTCAGGAGGGGGAGGCCCAGGGGTGGGGGACCCAGCCCACAGGAGGCAGCTCAGGGCACCTCGCCCCTGTCCGCCTGGTGGTCCCAGCTTCCCCAGCCTCGGGTGGCCGCTGGCCCGGCTCCCTGGTCAGGGTGGGCCTGGTGGTGAGGGGAAATGGATTTCCGTCTTTCCGGCCACTGTCACCCAGTGTCCTCGGCCTCAGTCCCCAGCCAGAGCTCCGGAGGCCTGACCCAGCTCTGGAGCCAGAAAGGAGGGGACAGGGCCACGGCCCCTCCTGCCCTGGGCCACGCTGCCTCCCAGGAAGCCACACCAGATCCCCCTGTTCCGGCCACCAGCCCAGCCCAGCCCCGGGGCCCTGACGGCCAGAAACCCACCTGCTCCTCCACCTGCAGCCAGGCTGGAGCCTCAGGGGCAGCTCAGGACCCTGCTGTCCAGGCCAGGGACATTCAGAGCAGAGCCCAGGGCTGGCACCAGGAAGCGCCCAGGACAGGGTGAGAGGAGCCAGGAGCTGTCAACCCCTGGGGCCATCGCTGGCCACTCGCGGTCCACACCCTGGCACTTGGGGCAGACGGGCTCCCGGACCCCATCCCACTCCTTGGCACCTGGCTCTGCCCAATCAGATGGTGGAAGAGTCGGTCCCAGCTCCCAGGAGAACGACCAGTCGGCTCGGCAAGCCGTCCAGCAGCCGTCCCTGCACACCAGGGCCCTCCAGGACAAGTAGATGCCCCCCCACCCTGGGGACACGGAGGAGAGGGCGGACATGACAGCCCAGGGTCTCTGCTGTTCCCAGAGCCAGCCTAGAGGTCAAGGGGCCAGAAGAGTCCATCTGGACTCCCCCTCAACTGAGGAGGACGAGCCCCCAGCCCCCTCATGCCGGCCTAGCCATCCTGCCGGGGCCTCCAGCAGAGGTCAGCCCTGGTCCTGGAGGACGAGCCTGGCGGGGCAGCGGGCGGCGCTGCTCTTGGGCTTCCCACCTGTGCCTGCTCAGCTAGGAGCAGCAGGACCACGTGGTCCCTCCTTCCTAACGGGCACTTCGCCCTCTCGGGGCACCTTGCAGGGGAAGGACACAGACACAGGGCCCTGCAGTCATAGGGCTGGCCCTCCCCCTGGGGGGGGTCAGCAATGGCAGAGGACTCTGCCCCCACCACTGCCCACCTGCCAGGCTCCCCAGCGCCCAGCTCTCCACACTAAGTGCTGTGGGGCGTTGGGCAAGTGGCTGAAGGTCTCTGGGCCCTGGCCGCCTACCCTGGAGTCCAGGCAGGACGGGGAAGCTGACGGCATTAGGATGGTCACTTGCTGCCTTTCTCCACCCCCTGAGATGAGGCCCGAAAGGCCCGACCCAGAACCCTGGGAAGTCACCCAGTTCCTGAGCCCAGAGACCAGGAAGGTCCCGGGCCAGCTGCTGCTGCTGCGAGGGAGACGGAAGGAGGCGGCTGGTGGGCCCCCAGACCCCGTGTTGGGACACAGTCACCTATAGTGGGATGAACTGTCCCCCGAGGCTTGTGGGCACAGTGTTTAATGTGGGCAGGTCCCGTGGCCAGAGGGCCCCGGCCGCCCTTGGCTGAATAGGCAAAGACTTAGCCATGGTGACTGGGCTTCAGACCCACTGGCCAGGGCTTCTTGCCTGAGCAGAAAGCCCCTTGACCGAGTGAGTCACCAGAGGAAGCCATTGGGCAAAGCGAGGTATGGACTCCAGGTCGCCCTGCAGTCTGACCAATGGCCACTCACCCTCCTCGGAGACACAGGATGGGCCCCACTGCCCCAGAGCTACAGGGACAGGTGGCTGTAGAGGGTACGAGGGTCTCTAGGCAAGGGGGTGCCCCCATCAGGGAGAAGCCTGCCAAGCCAGCACACAGGCCGAGGAAGGGACCAGGGAACAGAGAGGGGAGGGACGGGCCACCCTCCTCCCCCACCAGGGGCCTGGCTCCTCCTCCACCACACCCTCCCCATCCTCTCCCCACCCCAGAAAGCCACTGCACCCAGCCCACAGGTCCACCTGGCCCAGTGACACCAGCCTGCTGACATGACTTGGGCCTGAAGCCCAGGTGGTCAGTGGGAGAGTGGGGCTGCCCTGCCTGGGCCTCCGCAGCCCAGCCCAGCCCAGCCCAGCCATGGCGGCAGACTGGCACTCCCTCTCTATCGGGCATCGCACAAGCACTGGGCAGAGCCCAGGCCTGGGGAGGCCTGAGATTAGTCCACAGGGACAGGCTCTGAGAGTAATCCCCTTCCTCCTGGGCTGTCCAGTGCCCACTGTCCTGTCCAGCCCCGGGGCAAGCAGGCAGGGTCCGTCTAGGATCAAGCACTGCTAGGTCACCAGCGCAGTGGATGCTGCCCTCTAGCTGGTCCCAGTCCACGCGCGTGAAGAGACAGACACGCCGGCCAGCACCCCCACCCCCAGGCCCGGGGAGAAGCCCATTCTGCGGGAGCAGGAGGCTGGGTCTACACGTGTGACCCTCCCTGGGGAGGGACACGAGAAACCCAGCAGACCCCACGGCCCCCCAGGGCCCCCATGGCCCCCCACGGCCTTCTGTGAAAGCAGCAGCCTCCTCGGGAACCTGGGGGGCTCCTATCCCTGCCCAGCCAGGGCCCAGGAACATCAAAACCGAGAGGACAGATGACCCGGAAAGCAAGCTCCCTCCAGCCCTTCCCACCAAGCAGCCGCGGGAGCCTCCCGCCGTGGCCCCCAGGTAGCGGCCACCTTCACCCCTTTCTATCCCTCAGCTCAGACCAGACTCGCCCAAGACTGGGTTTCAGTCCAACCTGGGAGCAGGGCCACACGAGTCTCAAATGACCGCCTGCACAGTGATCCCAAAAGGGCCCTTCGGCCAGCCCAGGGAGCTCCCGGGGGAAGGTGGCTTTGGGGGAGCATCTGGAGGCTTGGATGGGGGCAAGGAAAGGACCCACCAGGCGCACAGGGCAGGTCAGCTGCAAGTTCTGTTGGCCGAGGGCCATGGCCAAAGAGGGAGCAAAGCCCTTGTCAGGGCTGCCTTCCTGGCGACCCAAGGGACAAGGCCCGCCCAGACCCAAGGCCTCTGCTGACCTGTTCCCTAGGTGCCACCAGCCCCAGACACCCAGGGTGCAGGGAAACGCAGCAGCGGGCAAAGCTCGGGCAGCCAGGGTTGTCACCTGCACTCCTGGACGGAGCAGGGGATGGCCCCTGACCAGGCCCGGCAGCAGCTGTTCCCAGGGGGACGGGGTCTGCCTTTCCTTAAAATTCTCACCTCTGCTCACCAAACGGGGTCTGGGCATAAGGCGGGTCTTCAAGAAGCATCGTGTGAACGAGCTGCGCGGAGAGCGGAGCATGCGCCCGGGGAGGGGCGGGGCCTGAGAGGGGCGGGGCCCGAGAGGGGCGGGGCCTGAGAGGGGCAGGGCCTGAGAGGGGCGGGGCCTGGGAGGGCGGGGCCTGGGAGGGGCGGGGTCGGCGCCTGGGGAGGTGCGGACCGGCGCCCGGCTAGATCGGCCGTGGGCTCCATCCCCAGCACCGCCGAAAATGAAGCTTTGAAATACTTGGGACCCCCTTAAACTCTGCTCGGGGGGACGGCCTCGCTCACTCACCCTCACTGGCCCTGTCCTCACCTTCTCTCAGTGACCTCCAGGTGCCCTCTCAGTGACCTCAAGCCTCCAGCCTGGCACCACGCCTGGCACCACGGGAGCGCCCTGTCCAGCTGCTTCTCCGGTTTCATCTGCAGCCCTCCTGCCACCCTCCACCCCACACCCCAGGTAAGCACGGAGCTCCCTGGGGACACTGTCCGCGGCGGACTCCCCAGAGCCCCCAACATGCCTTCCATGCAGCAGCTCTCGTGTGACTTTTCTTTGTTAACCTTCCGTATCTTTTTAGTATTTGAATCTCACGTCACCAATCCCAACAAGGATCCCAGATCAGAGAGAAGTGCAACCTACATCCTGACACATGCCTTCCCCAGTGGGGCTCCACCCGGGCCCAGCCACAGGGACAGGGCGGAGACAGGGATCCTGCCTCCGTCACACGTTGGATGACATGATCAAAGTTCCACAAGTTCTCCTGGCATTTGCTTCATGGGTGCGGGTGAGAACATGGCGCAGCCCCCGACCGAGCCTTTCGATAAGGGAACACCAGACTCGCGTTGGAAGGCGGTCATTTCAAAGTCTGGAGAGCAATGCAAAGAACTGGAAATCAACAATAAATTCAAGGTCAAAAGGGAAAATGTTGTCATTGATAAGTTCGTTGGACACTTCTGCAGTGGGACAGCAACCCCTGCCCTACACGGTGAAGATTCCACTGTGACGTCTGGGAACCTGTCACAAGATTAATACAACGTTTCCAATGTTTGCTGCCCCCACAAATCACAAAAGATAGTTCAGCATATGATCCTTGGAAAACTAGACAAGTCTTCAAATCATAAGAGCCCAGTGCAAGGGCAGAGGCCACGGGTGGACAGGAGTCGGCCGTGTGATACTGTGGACCCAGCGTCCCAAGGTCCCCTGCGTTCCAACGCACGCCGACTCCCCTGGGAGGCTCTGTTTAGCGGCTCTTGGGCTCTGGAGACAATTTTCAAGATGGGTGCATCTTCTCCTTTGGATTTACTTAACCAACAAGCAGTGAGCAAATAAGCACACACTCCTGACACAGGCCTTTTAGCAGATCTGCTCAGGCCTGGCTTACACCACAGACACACCATACACACCACACACACAGACACCGCAGCTCCACCCCGGAGGTTGCATGGGATCTGGCTTCAAGCACCTAGGGACCAGCTACGCATCCCATCTGCTAGCCCAGCACATCCCACAGCGGGTCCAAGGAACAACATCCCACCAACAGCACTTTTTCCTCTAAACAGAAAATATTCATAAAAGCCAAACAGTAGCAATAGCCCTGCATCTGTCACCTTGTGAGTGCAGAGACCCCAAAAGTGATCCACCCATACTGGAATATCATTCAGCCATGAAAAAGAGTGGAGCACCAACAGATGCTACCAGGATGAACCTTGAAGATGTCACACCAAGTCCACCAAGCCACCCAGTGCAGGGCGCCATCCTAAGGAACGCCAGATGTCAGCCACTGCTTAGGGCTGGGGAAGCGCTAAAGGGAAGGGGTTTCTTTCTTTTTCTTCTCTGTTTTTATTTTTTTTGGGGGGTGGGGGGTACTGGGGATTTAATCCAGGGGCATTTTACCACCGAGCCACATCCCCAGTAAGTTGCTGAGGCCGGCCTTGAACTTGAGATCCTGCAGCCTCCGTCTTCCTATTCACTGGGATCACAGGTGTGCTTCCTGGTGCACCACACCACACAAACTCACACACACACCCCACCCCACACCACAGACACACACACCTCACACCACACCACACAGACACACACACCCCACCCCACAGACACACACACCCCACACCACACACGCACACCACCCCATACCACACACACACCCCACACCACACACGCACACCACCCCACCCCACACCACACACACACCCCACACCACACACACACCCCACCCCACACCACACACGCACACCACCCCACACCACAGACACACACACACCACAGACACACACACCCCACCCCACACCACAGACACACACACACACCACCCCACCCCACAGACACACACACACACCACCCCACCCCACAGACACACACACCCCACACCACACCACACAGACACACACACCCCACCCCACACCACACACACACCCCACCCCACACCATACACGCACACCACCCCACACCACAGACACACACACACCACAGACACACACACACCACAGACACACACACCCCACCCCACACCACAGACACACACACCCCACCCCACACCACAGACACACACACCCCACCCCACACCACAGACACACACACACCACACAGACACACACACATGCCACAGACACACACACACCACCCCACACCACACACACACACCACCCCACACCACACACACACACACCCCACCCCACACCAGACACACACACCACCCCACACCACACAGACACACACACCACACAGACACACACACACCACAGACACACAGACACCACAGACACACACACCCCACCCCACACCACAGACACACACACCCCACCCCACACCACAGACACACACACACCACACAGACACACACACATGCCACAGACACACACACACCACCCCACACCACACACACACACCACCCCACACCACACCAGACACACACACCCCACCCCACACCACACACACACACCACCCCACACCACACACACACACCACCCCACACCACACAGACACACACACCACACAGACACACACACACCACAGACACACACACCCCACCCCACACCACACACACACACACCCCACCCCACACCACACACACACACACACCACACAGACACACACACATGCCACAGACACACACACACCACCCCACACCACAGACACACACACCCCACCCCACACCACAGACACACACACACCACACAGACACACACACATGCCACAGACACACACACCCCACCCCACACCAGACACACACATCCCACCCCACACCACACAGACACACACACCACACACATGCTACAGACACACCCCACACCACAGACACACACACATACCCCACACCACACCACACACACACACCGCGCACACACACACCGCACACATACACACACTACAATTCAGACACACATACACCACACACATGCCACATATACAGACACACACTCCCCCCCCACACACACACCCCACACACCACACACACACACACTCATACACACCACACACCACACACACTCCTACAGGTATGTGTGCCCTGGTCGTGGTGTGAAATGAGCCTCATGACCCACTTTCTGGAACCTTCCGCGACCCCAGACCTCTCGTGACTCCTGAGGCCTGACAGGCTTCTCCTGCCTGGACCCTGTGCCCCCTCAAGGCCCAGCTCCCTGGTCACCAGCTCCTCTGGGGCTGCAGCAGTGAGCACGGGCGCTCTCTCCTCCGGGTGCAGGGTCCCCTGGACGCGTCCCTCTCCGCACACGTCACACTGCCCGCGTGTGTGGCCCGGCCGGTCTCTGTGTGCCCCTCTGCCACAGCACCAGGCTCCGGGGAGCTGCTGGGCACACACGTGGCGGCAGGGACTGTCCCCTCTGGTGCCGTCCTTGCTGACTGTGCTACAGCTAGTGGCCCAGGGACCTCTGAATGCCAAGAGGTGATTTTCTAGGGAAATAAATACACTTGGAGGAGGAGGAGGAGGAGGAATACCCCCAACTCACAGCTCTGAGTTTTTAAAGTACTAGATGCCGGCAGAAGTCTCCAGCTCAGATGGTTTCACTGGTGGATTCTTTACAAGTTCCATGGAGGAGATGATTGTGTCACTGTGAAGAGGTTCCAGCACGGGGGGGGGGGGGGGGGGGGGGGGGGGTGAAGGAGCCCATCCAACTGCTCGGCTCAGCCAGCAGTCACTGACACTAGAGATGATAAAAATAGCACACCCCACGCTGCGGGGCACGCTCACTGAGGGACGCCTGGGGCGCTGCTTCAGCCGGAATCACTTCCAATGGAGTAATGACTTCAATACATGGAAATCACACCACAGAAGCACTAGAAGAAAATGCGGGTGAGGTTCTTTGCTGTGATTGTGGAATGCAGGAAGACACAAATTCCAAAGCTAAAAGTAACCGGAGGAATCTGACTACATGAGCCTTAAAATTCTGTTTGGGAGAACACACCATCAACGACAAAGTCCACAACTAGGAGTGGGATGCAGCGGTGCATGCCGGTAATCCCAATGACTGGGGAGGCCGAGGCAGGAGGATCGAAAGGCTGAGGCTGGCCTGGGAACTTAGAGAGGCCCTGTCTCAGACACAGAAAGGGCTGGGGGTGCAGCTCAGCAGCAGAGCACCCCAAGTTCATTCCCTAGTGACCATAAAAAATAGAAAAAAATTAACAACTAAGGAAAGACAATTGTACCAGCTATGACAAAGGGGTCTTCAAAGAAATCAGCAAGACGGACCCCAGACTGAAAGGGTAGCAGAGGGACCTATAAAGGTAACTTCTCTCACTCAAGACGGACGGCTCCAGGGCTGGGGATGTGGCTCAAGCGGTAGCGCACTCGCCTGGCATGCGTGCGGCCCGGGTTCGATCCTCAGCACCACATACCAACAAAGATGTTGTGTCCACCGAAAACTAAAAATAAATATCAAAAATTCTCTCTATAAATAAATAAATAAATAAGACGGGCGGCTCCAGTTTGCATAAAGCCCAGGTGAAAGGCTGGGTCCCCGGGGAGCGGAGGTCTTGAGGGAGTCTGGGGCCCCCGAAGGGAACCCTGGGGCCTTGCAGGCTGTGCTTCCCGAGGCAGGATGCAAGCCCTTGGGCTCCACCTCAAGGTGACCAAGACAGCCAGGTGACAGACCCTCCAGAAGGTGAGCCTCCAGAAGGTGGGCCTCCAGAAGGTGGGCCTCCAGAAGGTGGGCCTCCAGACAGTGAGCTTCCAGAAGGTGGGCCTCCAGAAGGTGGGCCTCCAGAAGGAGAGCCTCCAGAAGGTGGGCCTCCAGAAGGTGAGCCTCCAGAAGGTGCCAACACAAGCCCCGCCTCCACAAGTGGCCTCCTCCAAAGCTGGGTGATGTGGGCCCCCATAAGACGCCCGTGGGAGCGCTTCTACCCCACCACCCGCGAGGGCTCGGGGTCTTGCCGTCATCACTAAAAGGGCTGTGACCACTTTAGGGACAGTTTGGAAGCTGGATCAGAATCTAAGACGCACACAGCCCTGAATGCCACACCCCTCCTGGGGACTGATGGCAGTCACAGGGCACAAAGGCCAGCGTGGACGCTCAGGGCTGCTCTCAGGGCCTCCTTCACTGCGACCAGCTGGACAGAAACCAGGGGCCTGCGACAGCCTGGACGCGGCGGCCAAGAGGAACCCACTGCCGCCCGCCTGCGTGAGGCCCTGCGCCACCCGCAGGAGGAAGAGAAGCCAGGAACAGAGTCACCCTAGTGTCCTTAGGAGGCACCAGGGCTTCCGTCCCCTTCCTCCCTCTGCAGGGCTGGGTGGAGCCGGCGTCTTGCTCCTGCTAGAAACTGCTCTACCCCCGAGCCCACCCGGCCCTGCCAGCCCACCCCGGCCCCGTCGCGCCCACCGCGGCCCAGGACACAGACGTTTTGACCGAGTCCTGACAGCACATGGGGAAATCCTGAGGGACAACGGCACGACGCGCTGTCAACAGCGGCCACCTCGGGGACGGGCGAGGAGAGGCTGGGTTCCCTCTCCTCCTACTCAGGTGGGCACTTTGCTACCTACCGTGGCCAGGCAGCGCCTTCTGGAAGGAAGAAGAAAGGAGGAGCGTGAGAGCAGCTCCCGCAGGACGGGGCAGAGCAGCTGGCCGTGCAGACCCTGGGGCCGCAGCTACCGAAGGGGCCACACCAGAAGGCGCTGCACGGGGACTTTGGACAGCGCTGCCCTTTGCCCGGTCACACCTGGTCTTCACCTAGGGGCTTGTTCCCGGGGGCCGGAAGCAGTCTACCAAGTCACCACTTCTGGTGACACCAGGCAAGAGGAATTGTCACCTTGACCGCGGGGAGACGGGCCACAGCACACATCCTCAGGCCCAGGGCAGGGCAGGAGAGGGAGCCCAGCAGAACAGGGCAAAGTGCACGTCCACAGCCGCGGCCCTTCCCCAGACAGGGGCCAAGGCCCCGGGGTGGCCACATGCACTGCGCTTCTGAACTGGAGCCTCTGGGCCATTTGGAAGCAGGGAGTGGAACCGGTCGTGACCAGAGCCACGTCGGTTCCAAGTGGCAGATGGGGACAGACGCAGTGGAGGAGGGTTTCCATCAGAGGCCACTGGAATCCAGCTCAAGCCAGGGGAAAGAGGCTGTGTGACCGTGGACCAGTCACCTTCCCTCTCTGGACAGCACTGGGTAAGAGCAGGGATCTCCATACTGGGTTCCTCCGAGTCCCTGGGCTGCAGAGGTGAACCCCAGCAGGGTGGGCAGGGACCCCACCATCTCCTCTGAGCCCGGGAAGGCCCAGCCGTGGGCCCTGCTGCTTGGCCTCTCAGCCACATCCCAGGCTGCAGGAGCCCGGGCTGGGGAGGTCACCTAGTCACCCCCGGGAGCCCCAGAGAGGAAGCGGGGCCTGGCCTGGGAAGAGCCTCCTGCAGCCCTAAGACAGGAGGCCAGGGGGACACGGCTGTCCAGCCAGTGTGGGTGCAGCCATCCTCCCAGGCCCGCCCGCTGGAACCCAGGGTCTGGTCAGGGCCTGCCCACACTTTGGGGTGCAAGGCGGGGAGTCTGCAGGCTCCCCAGGGCGGGATGTGCCTCTGTGCACGAGTGCGGCTGCCCGGCTGGCTCGAGGCCCGACAGCCGCCCCTCCGTGCAAACCCTGGGTCCCAGCAGCTGTCCCGGGTCTGGAGGCCGCGGACGCGGCTGTGGCACGGCTCCTCTGACAGCTGCTCCGCCTTCCTGCACCCGGGACAGGCCTCACCCAGGGCCATGTGCCTGGGGCCTAGGCTGGGTGGTCAGGGCCGGGCCCACAGAGGCAGAGGGGCGCAGCCTCCTTGCCCCACCCGCCCTGCAGCTGCGCGGCTCTATTTAAGGCTTTCTGCAGCTGCCTGGCGCATTCCCTGGGCGGCCTGGCTCCCCTCCCGCGCACACGGGGCTTGGCGGACAGCTGGGCCACCGGCCAGCCAGGGGAGGGGCTCTTTGTCCTAAACCACAGAGACAGGCTCTGTCCTCGCTGTCCCCACCCTGGAGACCCACCTGGCCTGGCCCGTCCCCCACAGGTCTCCCTGTCCCCCAGGTCAGGGCTTCCCCTGCAGACCAGGCAGCTCAGGAGGCGGGCCTCGGAGCAGGGGAGGGAAGGCCCGTCACAGGGTCATGGGGTGTCGGTGCCCCTGGGGCGGGTCAGGAAAACTGGAGGGGCTCGGAGCAGAGGGCTGTCTTCCCGGTAAGAGTCCAGCAGGATGCCCCTCCTGGACACAGGCTGTGTCTCTGGCCGGTGCCGGGGACTGCCCAGGCCAGGGATGGCCCACAGGGCACCCCGCAGAATGTGGCGTCCTACAAATTCAGGGGACTGCAAAGGGGCTCTGAGGCAGGGACACTTCCTCCCTAAGTCCTGGGGCCACCCTCTCCCCACTTCGCTCTCTGACCCCACGCAGTGCTGGGCACCCTGAGTCCTCCCAGGCGGGGCCAGGTACACAGTCCACGTCCCCTGGCTGGTGACTCCACTCCTCAGACCCCCCAGTCCCCTCCGGTGGTCCCAGGGAACCCTCTGCTGGTGAGCCCACTCAGCACCTCACTGTCCTGCAGCCCCCTCGGCCCCCCGCCCTGCACACAGGCCTGGTGAGGACATCCCCACGTCCCTCAGCGGGGACCTGAGTGCCCCTCCTGCAGCCGCACCCATGCTGTTCCCCAAGGTTTGGAGTCACAGGGCCACGCCTGCCCACCCCTGGCCTCCCTCACACGCAGCCCCTGGCACCAGCAGGGCCACCCACTGGCAGCGGAGCCCACGCCGCTCTCGGCCTGGCCTGGGGCCCACCATCCACACCCTCCTCACTGACAGCTTCAAAAACAGAGGCCTGGAGGGTAGGAGCTCAGGGTTCCTGGGTGGAGCCGGACGCACCCAGGAACTCAGCCCAGAGAAGGCACCATCACAGTCGCGCAGGGAGCGCACCTTATAAGGCCGCAGGGAGCCCGGGAGCCTGGCCCGGGAGGGACCCAGCCAGCAGCCCGACAGCCCAGCCCTACCCACAGACAGATGGACCAGGGATGACCCTGAAAAGGATGAAGTCCCTTCTGAGAGAGGACAGCAAGCAGGGGCCAAGGGACAGGGCCAGGGCCAGACTCGGGAAACACAGAGTCCAGCGCAGCACAAGCTCAGGCCTCGACAGCCCTGGGCCGGGAGGAGCAAGGCGGCCGCTGCCCTCAGCTGCCCGCGCTCCTCGAGCTCCTCTTCACCACCCCCAGCCCACTGCAGCCCCTGAAAGCCCACCCTTCCAGGACCACCCCGCGTCACGCGCTCAAAACCTGCAGCAAGCCCTGCGAGTCCTCCGCGACCACCTGCCCCAGCACCCGGGAGACCCCAGCACCCGGGAGACCCCAGCCGGCCGGCAAGCAGGTACCCCGGGCCGGCAAGCAGGTACCCCAGGCGAAGTCGGCAGGAAAAGCATCTGCCCAGTCCTGGGTCCCCGAGAGATCCGTAGGGTCCCTGCGCCACCTGCAAGAGCCACGAAAAGCCAGCTCATGTCGGCACCCGTGGGCCACTGCGTGGGCCACTCCCACACGGTCAGTGGAGCACCTGCGGGGCCAAGTCCCTCACCAGCCGTCTGGTGGGATTCTCCCAAACCAAAGGCAACAGCCCACCTTCCAGGGACCTAGAGGCCCCTGGGGGCAGGAAGGATCCTGAAGAGCGTCCAGGAAAATGCTCAAGAGCACGCACGCCCGCCCGGCTGAGGGGCTTCCCTCTGCTGCCTGTGATCTCTGCGTTCTAAGGAAGGAGAGCGGTTACTTTTTATAACCTGAAAAAACACTTTTCCATTGAAAAAACACATCCAGCCGAGAAAAGAAGGTTCATACCCAAAGAGCTTAGATCCCAAGCCAGATATCAGGTATTTCACAGGAGAAAGAGCAAAATGGACAGAGGATGCTAAGGAGTCGCAGGGACACAGAGGAGTCGCAGGGACGCGCAGGAGTCGCAGGGACGCGCAGGAGTCACAGGGACACACAGGAGTCACAGGGACACGCAGGAGTCGCAGGGACACACAGGAGTCGCAGGGACACGCAGGAGTCACAGGGACACACAGGGACACACAGGAGTCGCAGGGACACAGAGGAGTCGCAGGGACACGCAGGAGTCGCAGGGACACACAGGAGTCGCAGGGACGCGCAGGAGTCGCAGGGACGCGCAGGAGTCACAGGGACACACAGGAGTCACAGGGACACGCAGGAGTCACAGGGACACGCAGGAGTCGCAGGGACACACAGGAGTCACAGGGACACGCAGGAGTCACAGGGACACACAGGGACACACAGGAGTCGCAGGGACACAGAGGAGTCGCAGGGACACGCAGGAGTCGCAGGGACACGCAGGAGTCGCAGGGACACGCAGGAGTCACAGGGACACAGAGGAGTCGCAGGGACACAGAGGAGTCACAGGGACACGCAGGAGTCGCAGGGACACGCAGGAGTCGCAGGGACACGCAGGGACGTGCAGGAGTCGCAGGGACACACAGGAGTCGCAGGGACACGCAGGAGTCACAGGGACACGCAGGAGTCGCAGGGACACGCAGGAGTTGCAGGGACACGCAGGAGTCGCAGGGACACGCAGGAGTCACAGGGACACGCAGGAGTCGCAGGGACACAGAGGAGTCGCAGGGACACAGAGGAGTCGCAGGGACACGCAGGAGTCACAGGGACACGCAGGAGTCGCAGGGACACGCAGGAGTCGCAGGGACACGCAGGGACGTGCAGGAGTCGCAGGGACACACAGGAGTCGCAGGGACACGCAGGAGTCACAGGGACACGCAGGAGTCGCAGGGACACGCAGGAGTTGCAGGGACACGCAGGAGTCGCAGGGACACGCAGGAGTCACAGGGACACGCAGGAGTCGCAGGGACACAGAGGAGTCGCAGGGACACAGAGGAGTCGCAGGGACACGCAGGAGTCGCAGGGACACGCAGGAGTCACAGGGACACACAGGACTTCCACAAAGCAGTGATGGGGGCGGGGCCCAGGGGGCAGGGCCTGTGGTTGTGAGGAACAGTGAGGAGACCAGAGAAAAGCTGGAGCGCGAGCCCCAGGTGGGAGTGGACCTCACTGCTGTGCCCTTCGGGGCCTGGGTCTGGAAGCAGCTGGGCCCTGGAGACCCCACCCTGGAGGCAGCGGCCAGGGGCTGAGTGCCTAAGGAGCTCGCTCCCTCCAGGTCCTTCCTCCCACCACCCAGCTGGCCCTCGGGCTCAGGGGGCAGCTTGGTGTGAGTCTGCAGGGGACTCTGGTCTCTCCCAACCTGGTCCCCCATGAGGTGGAAGGGGACAGCGAGCTGGGTCTACAGGACAGACGGGAGAGAGGGCCAGTCTGTGTCCAGAGGCACAGGTCAGGCTGTGAACAGGTGAGGGGACCTTGAGGGGGGCCAGGGATTTCAGGAACACGGCTCCCTCAGGAAGGCTCTGCCCTCCCTGTCTCCTGCCCTTGCTCCACGCGGACAGAGGAGCACAGGACACAGGAGCACAGGACACAGGAGCACAGGACACAGGAGCACAGGACACAGGAGCACAGGCCGTGGCCCTCCCCACAGGAGCTGGGCTCCCAGGCCGGGCCCTCAGTGGCCGGGGCATCTGGGAAGCCGTGAGAGCAACTACTCCCCGGGGCTCTGTGCAGCCCCCAGGCCCCACCAAGGGGCCTTTCCCTCCCGCCCTCCCAGGCAGGCCCCCCGCTCTGCCCTCAGCCCCCGTCCACCCACCACCCTTCCTGCGGCTTGGCCAGCTTCGGGGGGCAGAGGCCACAGGACTGCCCCTGTGCCCCCTGGGCCCCAGCGCCTGGCACAGTCTCTGTTTACAGCGGGGCTGAGCTGTCTGTGCCGGGGAAGACTGGCACCCCGGGGCACTTCCTTGGCAGTGCCACCCTGAGCGGAAGCTGCAGAGCCAGGACCCCTCCTGGTGCGCCCAGCACCAGCTGTCGCAGGATCTGGGCGGCCTGCTGCCTCCCCACCACATCCTGTCTGACTCAGCGGAGCGTGAACACCTCTTCCCAGGAGCGGGTGCACACGGTGGCACAGCCAACCAGGACGTGGACCAAAGGAGACTGGGGGTGGGGGACACAGCCCCACCACCCTGCCCACCCGGGGCAGCCCTGGACGTCCGGCCGGGTGGATGGAGGGGGTGGGGAGGACTCTGCAGGGTCAAGTTTAGAGAGACAGACTCACACCCCGGGCTGGAGGAACCTTCAAAGGTCGCCACAGCCTCACAACTCAGGGCAGCCCAGGCACGGTCGGAAACGCAGAGCCCCAGGACCCCAGGCCTGCTGAGCTAAAGGAGCGTGTGCAAGGGCAAGTGGCAAGGGTGTGGCCTGCACATCCTTCCCCACCTGACCCCGGGAGGGCCTCATTCCAGAAGGAAAACCAAGGAGAACCAAAAGCAGGTACTGAAAGAGCTGCAGGGCACCCAGGCTCACAGCAGCATTACCCAGAGGCCCCGGGAAGCAGAACAAAATGCAGCATATACACACACGGAGTAGTATTCAGCCCTGAAAAGGAAGGAGATGGTGACCCGGTGACCCTCAAGGACATCATACTGAGTGAAATAAGCCAGCCACAAAAAGACCAGTACGGTGAGATGCACTTCCAGAGAGACACGGCCCTGTGGGCTACCCAACTCCTGAGACAGACAGGAGGGCCTCGGGGAGCAGAGAGGGGTTGGGAGTGGTTTGAAGGAGACAGAGATGTAAAATTATGGAGAAGCCGGGACAACAGCCTAAAAGCAGCTGAAACAGTCGGTTTTACGCTGCTGTGTTCACCACAGTTAAAAATTACGAAAAGCCAGGTGCTGGCTCACGCCTGTGACCCCGGCAGCCCGTTCGGGTTGTCTAACCACAGAACAGCATGGGACACGGGCGAGTTCCGAGTCCTGCGCCCCACACTCAGCTTTGAGGGGCCCATGACCCAGCACCCCTTCACGGGCGCTTCTCACTGGGAGCCCGGGAAGGGCCGGGTTGGGACAGGCACACTTCTGAGGACCACAGTGCCCCCGGCCCCAGCACGCCCCCCCAGGCCTGGCCCGCCTCCCCGTGGCTGCTCTGAGAGGACCACAGAGAGAGCACCCCCAGATGAAGGTGGGTGCAGGTACCACAGCCCCCTGGGCCCAGGGACTCTGCCCAGGGGCCTGGGCCATTTCCCCAGCAGGCAGTGGCCAAGGTGCTTGCTCTCCTGGCTGCTGGCCACGGCCATCCCTCCCCAGAGGAGGAGGGGGAGGGAGGGAGGCCAGGCACAGAGTCAGCAGGAGAGGGCCTCCCCAGCAAGCCCAGGAGGACAAGGGAGCCTGCCTCCCCACTGGGCACTTCCAGGCCCTGTGGTCCCTGTTGGCAGGACCTCCCCAGCAGCCAGGGGCTGCAGGCCCACCTGCGGCTCTCCACCCGACCCCGTCCAGCGCTAACCACTCTTCTCCAAACCTCCGGCCCCCAGGATCACGGCGCAGAGTCCTGCCACAGCCCATGGGGACCCACGAGGGGGTTCCCTGGCAACCCACGGACTGTTTCCAGATCCAAGACCTCACGCATCTTGGGGCGGTCCCAGGGGTCAGGGAGCCAGGCACCGCCCGAGCGCTGGGACGCTGCCCGGCGTGTCCAGCTCCTCCATCTCCACAGAGCGTCTCCCCCACGTGAGCGGCTCCCCCAGTGACCCCACGTCACGCCCCTCCCCTCCTGCACAGGCTGGAGGACCCAGCCCCAGATACTCACCCTCCGGGCTCCTGGGCAGGGCCTCGGCCAGCGGGGGCTTGGGCTCCAGCCTGCTCTGCAGCTGGGACGTCAGGGCAGGCTCTGAATTCTCCAGGGTCTGGGGTGGGAGGGGACAGGCAGGAGCCTCGGCCGGCTTGGGCACCTGGATCTCCACCCTCTTGGGGGCTGCGTCGACGGCAGGGCTGGCAGGCACCTCGGGGGTCTTGGAGGCAGGGGCCTCCATCCTGCGGTGGGCTGGCTCCGGGGGCTTGACGATGGTGATCTCCGTCCTCCGAGGGGTCGGGTCTGGGGTCTTGTGGCCCAGCGCCTCGGCCCTCTTGAGCCCGAACCGGGCCGGCCCAGGGGTGGCCGCGCTCTCCACCTGCTTGGACGAGATGTCGATGGAGAGCTCCGTGCGTCGGGACACAGGTTCAGGCACCTTGGACCCCGCGAGCTCCACCCTCCGCAGGGCGGGCTTGGGCGAGCGCTGGCCCAGGGGGTCTACATGGCGGGCGGAGGGCTCTGAGTTCTTCACACCCAGGTCCTGGAACTTCTGGGTGGAGCTGGCCACAGTGGCACGGAGCAGGGGCGTCTGGACCCGCCGGGGCGGGGTGGAGTTGGGTGGCTCGACCTCCTCGACCTCGAAGGACCTCTTCAAGGCTGAAAGACAGAGGGGGACGTGGTGAGTGGCCGCAGGGGACGCGAGGCAAGGGTGTGCTTTGGGCTAAGGAAGCGTCCAAGAAGGTAAGGTGGCTGGACCACAGGGGACTAAGAGAAAGGACAGGCCCCTCCCAGAGGTCTCCCAGGGCACCAGCAATCAAGAGTTCTGGGGACAAAGACAATGGAGCAGGGTGGACACTGCCCCGCCAAGGCCACGGCTTGGGGGCCCATCTACGGAATGTTCCGGCTCGCGGGGGCCTGGACTTCTTCTAGGTGTGGCTTTCTGGCTCCCCCTCGCCCCCCCACAGCAGGCACTCAGACACCACCAGCAAACACTCCCGCGGCCAGAGGAGGACGCGTCCCCCGGGAACAAACTGCAACCACAACGGATCCGAATCAGGACAGGACACAAAGACCCCGTGGACAACGGTGGACGCCGCAACTTCTACACAGCACTGGGCTCACCGGCCCAGGCACACCTAGGGCCCCCGACAACCCGTGACGGAGAGAACATTCTCCCCCTGACACAGACAGGGAAACCGAGGCAGGAGGCACCTCCGCCACGGGCCGATGGCGTGGAGAGCAAGTGGCAGAGCCAGGCTGCTGGTCAGCCCTGTCTCCCCCTTGCTTGTCCAGTTCCCCAGCCGGGTCCACGCTGGCCAGCTCCTCAGTCCTCTCCCTCCCCCACACGTTCTCCATCCTGTATGTCTGGCCCCGAGGGACGCGGACCACTGACCCCACCCTGAAGCCCAGCACCCAGCTCTCCGGCCCCCTCCACCGGGTCCGCTGCCTTGAGGCAGCGGGTGGTGCCTGCAAAGCCGCCCTCCCCCACCCTGCAGCCTCCCACCAAATGAGAACCAGCTGCCTGGTTACGGCCAGCAGGGAGAGGCCCACGTGGCAGGAGCCCTCCCCAGCTCCTTCCCCGAGCGACCCAGCCTCTCCCCACCCTCCTCTGCCCCCAGCCCCCAGAGCCCAGGACTTCACGGGACCCCACAGCCTCCTCCCCTCCCCACAGGGAAAAGGGCCGACAGCCGGTCCCGGCACTCAGCGACAGCTCGGCAAGAAGAGTTCCTGTGTCTGCAGGGCCAGCACCTCCTTCGGAAGACCAGGGGCTGGTGGGTGCTGGAGAGGCAGGGGCCAGGGGGCAGGGAGCGGGTGGCAGGGAGGTGGGAGGCAGAGGCGGCCCCGGCTCTGAAGCCTGACCATGGAGCCTTCCAGCTTCCCAGACACGACACTCACATGAGGACCGTTAGCCCTGGGCATCCCTCCCTCACTTGTCCTGAGGCCCGACAGGGAGATGTCAGCTGAGTGGCAGGTGTGACCAGGTAGTGACAGGTGCTAATAGCCATCTCTGCCCTGCAGGAACAGGGGCCCAGGGTGGCCAGAGCTTCTGCACTTCTACATGATACCTCCTGATCCTTCAATGCCGGCCCGAAGCAGAACAAGCCCTTTGAAAGATCACACTGCAGCCAGACACGGAGGTGCACATGGTAGCTGATCCCAGCTACTTGGGGGGCTGAGGCAGGAGGATCCCAAGTTCGAGGCTTGGGGCTGGGGCTGTCGCTCAGTGGTGGGGGACCTGCCTAGCATGGGCAAGAGCCTGGGTTCCGTCCCCAGCACTGCAAAGTAAATAAACGGTGAGAACCAGGTGCAGCGCAGCCCAACGAGATCACACCCACAAGCCTCAGCTGTTCACAGGCCCAGCCTCCGTGATCATGTGGCCACTGGGCGCAGGGTCCTGAGCCAGGGGGTGCCAGCTCCAGATTCCAACTTGGTGCAGCTCTCCCTGCCACTGGGCCAGCAGGGGATTCACCCTGCGTGCACACTGCATGATAGGCTGGGGTGAAGGTCACCCCGGCCAGGAAGTCCAAGGCTCGGAACTGCACCCCGTGTACTCCCCTGAGTCGCCTGAGGTCACCTGGTCTACCCCAGCCTCCAGTGCGTGGTCCCAACTGCCCCGGATGGGGTGCCCTGTGCTATGAACCCCCCCCACCTCGTGCCCTTGTTCCTCGCGGCCAGCAGACACTGGGTGAGGGGAGACCGTGACCAGGCTTGCCCCAGGGAGGAAGCAGAGCCTGCCCTCAGAGTCCCGGTGAGTCTGTGCCCCCATCTGGAGAGCCCCTCCCTGGGAGCCCACCTGGAGGCACCCACCGCACAGCGTCTCGGGTGGAGTACCATGTGGTGACCCGGCCAGGGCCGCCCCTGCACACACACCCTGTCCACGCTGCTCATCTGGGTCAGCAGCCTCCTGCCAGTCCCAGCTGCCCTCACTTTCTGTGCTGCATCCCTTCAAGGCTCAGGTCACCGCCGTCCTCGAGCACACCCTAGTGACCTCTGTGCTCACGGCCTGGCTGTTACCTACCAGGAGTCCGCTACCCTGCATCACCCGGTCCTCACTGGGGGAGCCGCCCTGCCATCAGGATGGTGACCATCAGGACCAGGGGGAGTTAAGCCCAGGAGCTCGCTGTCTCTGAGCTACACCCCCAGCCCTTTCTGTTTTGGGACAGGGTCGACGTAAGCTGCCCAGGCTGGCCTTGAACTTGTGATCCTCAGCCTCCTGAGTGGCTGGCATCCCAGGCCTGTGCCACCATGCTGGCTGAGTTATTCTTGATGGCAGTGGTGACACAGATCACCGCACTCTAAGAGCAGCTAAAAGGAGCAGCAGGAGGAGAAGCCCCTCCGTGCTGGGGAGCGACCCCTTCCCCAAGGAAACCGTGTTCCAACCACTCCCAACCCTCCCTGCTCCCGGAGGCCCTCCTGTGTGTCTCAGAAGGCCATACCTGAATAGAGAGGGGCCAGCCGGGCCAGGCCAGCCCCCACCAGCACTCCTCCTCCTCCTCCTCCTCCTGAACCACCCCCCAAATCAGTCTCACTGTGGCCTCCTCCCAACCTGCCGGGTGCCCACGTGGTCCACACCCCTCCCTCCCACACCAGTGGCTTCAGGGAGAGTGTGTGGGCGCTCTGGGAGCAGAGCTGGACACTGCCTACTCCCAGCCCTTCCGGGAGCTGGGGACTTCTCTGGAACTCACCACCGGCTGAAACACAAGTGTTTAGCTTGGGCAGAGAGCCCAGAGGAGCCTCAGAAGACAGGCCTTGGGAACAGAGAAGGAACAGTCTTTTTTTTTCTTTCTTTCTTTTTTTTTTTTTTTTTTTGGTACTGGGGATTGAACCCAGGGGCACTTACTACTGAGCCACATCCCCAGCCCCATTTTTGTATTTTATTGAGAGACAGGGCCTCACTGAGTTGCTCGGGGCCTCACTAAGTTGCTGAGGCTGGCTTCTAACTTGAAATCCTCCTGCCTCAGCCTCCTGACCCGCTGGGATGACAGACGTGCATCACCACACTGGGTGCAACAGTCTCCTTTTTTCAACCTGAGACCCCACTTTCCTCTAAGGTTCCTTAAGGGCTTGAAGGTCTTCAAAAGAGACGTGTCCACCAGGTGACGTGGTGCACACCTGTAATCCCAGCAGATCGGGAGGCTGAGGCAGGAAGATCACAAATTAGAGACCAGACTCAGCAACTTGGCAAAGCCTTAAGCAGCTTAGCAAGACCTCGTTTCCAAATAAAAAATTGAAAGGGCTGGGGACGTGGCTCAGTGGCTAAGCACCCCGGGTTCAATTCCCAGGACCAAAAAAAAAACGACCCATAGAAGACATGCCCCATGCCAACCTCAGAACTGGGAAGGAGGGACTTGTTTGGAAAAGGTCTCTGGGATGGAATCAAGTTAAGGATCCTGAGAATGAGAATTGACGAGGGACACCAACAAGTGTCCTTTTAGTAAAAAGGCAGAGGGAGATTTCAGAGCCAGAGGCCCAGAGGAGGAGGCCACGTAAAGACCAAGGCAGAGACTGGAGGACACAGCCCAAGCTGAGGGACCTAGGGTCCCCTACCCTGGGCTGCTGGGAGGGAGCAAGGCCCGACCGACTCCTGGAACTCAGCCTTCTGGGCCCCGTGAAGCCGCCCGGTTTCCAGTGATTAGTTGCGGTGGCCACAGGACACAGACACAGGCCCCACTGCGGGCACAGGCCCTCCCAGTGTCTCCACCAGCCCCAGCCCTGCCCCCCCCCTCAGCAGGGCCCCACAGGCTGCCTCCCCTCCCTCCCAGAGTCACCAAGGCCCCAGATGGTGGAGGGTCCCTGGGGAGGGAGGGCAGCCCTGCCCTAGATTCACAGTGGGACATTTGGCGAGGAGACCAGATTTCTGTCTAAGGCAGGGACGCCCGTGTGCCACGGCCCCCCACGGAGGGCCTCATGGAGAGCACCCAGCCCGGGTCCTCGGGCACCTCTGCCCTGTCAGGGTCCTAAAATCACCCCTAGGCCCTACGTGAACATGCCCTAGAGAAGCCCCCACCCCGGGACCCCCGCCCCCCAACAGGTCACTAGATGTGTCCTCCCTCCCCAGATGCCAGCAAGGGTTTTCGCCAGCTCCTTACTTTGCAGATCTCAGACCCCATGACCGCACATCACTTCCTCTTCTGTCTGCTAGGAGTTGATGCTACACAGGGAGCAGGAGACGCCCCACTGGACCTCACAGACTTCCACTGCTACACAGTATCAGGCAAACATGGGCCTGGCTGGCCTTGAAGGGTGAGCCTCCTGCCTCAGCCTCCTGAGTCGCTGGGATTATAGTCCCTGCCGCTGGGAGGTAAGACGGAGAGGGAAGGCTCTCTTCTGCCCACCTTCCCGGCCTCTACAGATTCTCGGACTCCAAAGCCAGCTCAAATCTTCCCGGCCTCCACCCTCCCCAACTTGCAGCCAGACCCTGAAGATGGATCCTGTCTTTGGCCCACTTCTGGGAATCTAACCCAAGGAAACAATCAGAAGTACGGAAAGATTTATGCATGGGGCCATCTGCATCAGCACTACCACTGCAAACACTGGAAATGATTCAGATTCATGCAGATTTTTCTAAACCCATGTGCTGAAGTCCCACAGAGTCATCAAAATCACGCTTCAGAAGATGAGAAATGCTGAGGATATTAAATAAAAATAGCAGGAAGCAAGATGTCTACCAAGATCCTAATCCCCCGTCACACACGCGTGCAGTTCACACGCACGCACGCATGCACACACTCACCCTCGCGGAGAAGGACCGGCTCCAGACAGAACCACAGTGGGTGTCATTAGACCCCCTGCCTCCCTCTGATAGGCCAACGATGAACGCACTCACTGCAGACTTCCAGGGCCCGACACAACGGGCACTCTAAGAAACGCACCTTGCGGCAGACAAGCTGGAGGGTGGGCATGACTGTGCGCGCCAGCCCACGACCCCTCCCAGGAGAGCATTTCCAGGCGGGCTTCTTTCCCAGGCTGGGCACAGGGCCACCCTCTCCTGTCCATCAAGCACCTACAGCCTCAGCTGCTCCACAAAGAGGCCAGAGTGGCCTCCCTCCAGATGCAAACCCGGCCGCCTGTGCCCGTGGGGGGCCGAATCAGGAGCGGCCTGGATCTGGGCCTGTTGGGGGAGGAATGCGCCCTGCACAAGGGGCCATTGTGAAGGCCCTGCTCTGACCGCAGGCTGCAAGCCTCTCCCGGCTCCTGAAACCTGATCGAGCACTTCCTGGTGCACAGATGGGCCTGGTCGGGGGAGGCAGCATCAGGAGAGCCAGGAAGCCCTGCCCAGCCCGGGACAGATGTCCTGTACAGAAATGCTACAGCCCAAGGTCAAAAGAAACCCGGTGCCCGGGAGGGGGTGGGCAGAGAGACAGGAGGGAGCAGCGGGAATTCTGCGCTAGGCTCTGGGACACCCGCCTTGGTCAGAGTCCCCTGCTGCAGCACAGCAGGTCTGTCCCTGAAGACACTGGCTGCCCAGGAGCCAGGGCCTGACCAGAGACCCCAGCACATAGAGCAGGAGCAGGAGACAAGGCCCAGTGTGCTGTCCTGGCCCACAGGGACCCCACCCACAGCTAAAGCATGTGGAGGGAGGTCCCGGGCACATGGCCACAGCCTCAGTTCACCTCTGCCCCATTCTGTCTCCTCCGAGGGCTGCCCTGCAAGGGTGGTGGGCAACGAGCAGGGCCTTGGCCTTTGCTGCCTGACTGTGAGGCTCTCCTGCTCCCCCTTGCCCGAGCTCCTGGGGCGATCGATGCAAAGCCACAGGCAGCGAAGGCCCAAGAAGCACCTCAGCATGTGGCTTGAACTTCAAAGAAGGGATGAGCCCAAAAAAACCAAGACCTGGTCTGGAGGTTTGGGTGTCAGGGGACGTGGGCAGTGAGACAGGGGGCAGAGGCAGGTCCGGGCGTCTGCGTCACGTCACGTGCTATCGGAGTTATCAGGGCAAGACAGCACGGGCGCCGGGGCGGCCCACAGCAGTATGGCTCGGCTGGCACAAGTGCCCTCTGCTGAGCGTGAGCCGCGGGAGGCCAGGCACGCTGACACGTGCCCACCTGGCCTCACCGGGCCTGATTCTGCTTCTCTGCACAGGGCCTTCCCTGGCACCCGCCTGGTGCCCACCCCTACAGAAGGCAGGAAGGACTCAACACTGGGCCCTGGCCCCCCAGGGGACCCCCAGCACCCAGCTCCCTCCCCCACGCAGGTGGGACAGCCCTGGGCTCCAGCAGGGCTGAGCTCAGCTGCCCACAGGGCTCCACTGTGCTCCCTTCTCATCCCCACACGGGGATCCCAGGGGTCACCTCCCGCTTGGACCGCGGTCTCACAATCTGCGCCAGGAGGCCTGGGCGGCTGGGTGGAGGAGGAAGGTGGATGCCGGGCAGGTGGAGGGAGGGAGGCCTTCGCAGACAGAGGGGGGAGGCAGATGGGGTGCTGGAGGGGTGCTCAGGAAGCAGGACAGCCCAAGGAAGGGCTTAAAGATAGCCACCGTGGAGCCCGCTTGGGAGGGCAGTAAACACCCTGGGCTCCCCGGGAGGGTCACACTGTGTAACAAGAGCAGGACAGGGGGCCAAGCCCACATGCAGGAGGTGCTCCCTCCTTCAAGAGTCCCAGCAACACCTCAAACCTGCTGAGGTGTGAAGGAGAACAAGGGTGGCGGCACCCACGGCTCAGGATCCCCACTCTGCCCCCCTCCTCGCCGTCCCCAAAGCCAGGCTTGGCAGGGCCATCAGAGGCCAGAAGCAGCCATCTCTAGTGCCAACCCACTCTGCAAGGGGCTCCGGCTCTGGACCAGGAGGCCAGCACGGCGGCCCGGGGCTCGGGCACCCTGGGCCTATCTGCACATGGGGCCTGGGGAGACCAGGGGTCATGGTCCACGAACCCCTGCTCCCTGCCTCTCACCAGACCACGCCTGCCTTCAGGCCAGGACGATGGCACAGAGGTCCCCGCCTGTGTCCCCCGGACAAGGAGGAACAGGCTAGGCATCTCCATCTGCTCCTAGGAGGGGCACAGGTAGCGTCACGGGGAACCCTGATTCTGCCTGGAGGGTCCAGCTCCTGGAGAGGACCAGGGAAGGCCGTTCAGCCCCGACTGTAATGTCCACCTCTCGGATTTATTCCAAGGACTTTAGAAGGAGGCTTCTTCCTCTCTGTGGTCAGCACCCTTGGGCCAGGAAGACATGGAGTCCTTCCTGCCTGTCACAGCCCCCACCCGGGAGGCCTGGCCGGCTCTGGAATGACGATGTGAGAACAAGCAGGTCTACCACGTCACGTGCCTGCGGCTGGATTTCCCAGATGAGGCCAAAAGAAATAAACAAGCCGGCTCCCTTCCTCCCCCTCCGTGCAAGGGACCCTCCCCTCAGCTCCGCCTGGCTGGGGGGCGTGGCGGTCCCCAGCTTTCCTTCCAAAACCTGGGCTCAGAAACCCTGGGTCCCTGAAGGCAGGACACAAACAGGTGGACAGCCCAGTGGCCGCTGTGGTCAACACTGCTCTTGAGACATAAGAAGTACTGGGCAGGGAACCCAGGGCCTTGGGCATGCTGGGCAAGGGCTCTACCTGAGCTACACCCCCACCCCTTCATTATGGTCACCTGTCCCTGGAATAAAACTCTAATGACCTGGGAAACAAGGACTCAGGCTGAACAGCACCTCCCCAGCCTGGCCACACCACCTCCTCCACCCAGGAGGACCAGGAGTTCCATCAGATTCCCTTACCACTGCCTCCAAGATCTGCTACAGTGTCTGAAGGACAGGGACTCCACCCTGGGTTTGCCAAAAGTGGGATGAATCGTGTCCCCGCCCCTGAGACACCCAGGGCTAGCTCCTGGGGCCAGTGAGTGTGACCTTAGCTGGAAAAGGATCTCCAGGTGCCATGAAGGTGAGAATCTGAGCCGGAGACGCAGGGATCATGGGGGAACCTCTCTCATCTCCCGGAGGCTGGAGAGGCGTGGAAGAGAGAGGGTCCCTCAGGCCCCTAGGAGGGACCCCGCCAAGACACCTTGATGTCGGACTCTGGGCTCCACAGCCATGGGCTCCCGGGCACCAAGAGAAAATGGGAAAGAAAGGGGACAAGGGGTCGGCTCAGTGACACAAGCATAAAATCCCAGCGACTCTGGAGGCTGAGACGGGAGGATGGCAAGTTCAAAGCCAGGCTCAGCAACGGCGAGGTGCTGAGCAGCTGGATGAGACCCCGTCTCCAAATGAAATACAGAATAGGGCCGGGAGGTGGCTCAGGGGCTGAGTGCCTGAGCTCAATCCCTGGTGTCCAAAATAAAAAGAAGAAAGGGGACAGGGGGCGGGGGTGCAGCTCTGTGGCCATGCCTGTGAGGCCCTGGTTCGTGCCCAGCACCACGGGGAGTCAGTGAAATAGGAAGGGGCGGGTCTCACGCCCACATGGCCCTCCCCATCCAGCTCAACCTCTTGGCCTTGGGTTCAGCCTGAAGCCACTCTTTGCCTCTGATCCAACGGTGCTTAGAAGGGACACCGGTGCCACCTGGCAGGAGGAGCCTCCGTCCCCTGGGCCCTCGCCGGCCCACCAGCTGCCACCAGGCTTCACACCTGTCCCCCTGCATCCCTTCTGCTGCTTGGCCCCCGGTTGCCACCAACCCTCCCCCACATCAAGGTGTCCATGTGTATCCCCTACCTGGGAAGTTCCCGGCTCGCAGTGGCCACCCTGCCGACATGGTCACAGCTCCTCCTAGGGGTCCCAGGGGGCCATAAGTCACGTGGTCATCCCCCTGTGGCAGGTAGGACTCCCCAACTGAGAAGGGCCTTCAGCCTGGACAGACCCCGCCCGACAGTCAAGCCCAGCTCCCGATTCTGCAAGTCCCTTCACCCAGCACAGAGCTGCTGGCCTCCGGGCACAGGCTCCCTCCGTGCTGCCTCCTGCCTCCTGCGGCCCCCATCTGGCAGCCTCAGGGTCATTCCAGGCTGACGGTAAACAGGGCTCTAAGAAGCAGGACTCCCTTTCTTCTCTCCTAAATTACAGATTGGGGAACGTGAGCACATCTGGAACAACTGGCTGCAACGCCTGGACGGGTCCTACCCTCCCCCTTTCAAGCCAGCTGCGGGCCATCTCCCCAGGATCAGGAGGAGGGAAGTGGGCTGGAGCTGCAGCAAGAAGACAGATGTGGGGTAGATAAGGCGAAGAACTTCCTGGCTCAGGGTGGGGCGGCTGGGTGAGAGGGCAGCTCAGAGCAGAAGTGAAGATCTCTGGGTGTGGCCGGCCTCCGAGAGGGAGGGCTTCAACTCCAGCCTGAGCCCTGAGGCTACCAAGGTCACAGGTCCCAGGGGAGAGCAGGTTTCCTGAGCTTTAATCCACCCACATCCTCCGGGCAGCCCAGAAACCCCGCCAGGGTCCTGCCTGTGGCCCTCAGTCCTTCTGGGGAGAGAGAACTGAGCCCCAAGGAGGGTCCGGCCACGGTCCTCCTCCCACCCCCTGCAGTCCAGTGCTTCCACTTCCCAGGCCCCTCTGCAGCCCAGGGAGCCAGGACACGGGCCCTGAGGAAGGTGACCTCGGCCCGTTTCCACCCAAGCACCGGACAGCGCCAGTGTGCAGGCCAAGCGGCCCAGTGTGCAGGCCAAGCTGTGCCTCCTCCTCTGTTCCCAGCCTGGTCACTGGTCACGGCTGGTGGCAGCCACTCCTAATGTGCAAGGAGGCCATGCTCCCTCTTCTCCTGACCAGCTACTGGGAAAATGTTAGAAGCACTTTAAAAATGAAGGGGAAAAAAGGCCTAGCAGCAGGGGCCCTGGGCCAGGTGGAGGCCTCCATCAATCACCCAGCCAGGGGCACCGAGGGCCAGATGGCTCTGTGTTGTGGCCTGGAGGCCCAGGCCAGTATGAGCTGCGACCTAATTACAGGGGACGGTGACCCTGGGGAGCGGAGTTCAGGCTCCGGTCAGAGCAGTGCCCAGGACAGCCAGCCTGGGAGCCAGGGAAGGGGCAGGGCCAGCCCTCAGTGAGCAGACCCAGGCTCTCCACGCTGCGCGGAGGTGGGACAGAGCTGTGAGTGCCCAGCCCTGCGCCTGTCCAACCAGCCTCACCGGTCGCAGTTCGAGGGCTGGGTGGGCTTGGTTGCCACCCTCAAAAACTAGAGGGGGTTGCCAAAGAAGGGGGTCCCAGAAACCCAAAGGAGGAGATGGAGGGCTGCGTGGGACAGGCCACGGCTGGACACTGAGAAGAGTCCAGAAGGGGCTGCCAGGGAGGGAGAGCCTGGGCATTCCAAATGGCCCAGGGGTGGGGGCTGGGCAAGGCCCGGGGTTCCTCCTGCTGAGACCCTCCTGGCTCCCCTCACAGCTCTGGGAAACCCCACAAAGCCATCCAAGGGCACCCGCAAAGAGCAGGTGAGGCTCTGGGCCAGGCGGGAAGCCTGAACTCCCCGGGACTGCGCGGAAGGAGGAGCCCAGAGGTGAGGAGCAGCCACAGGGACCCGGGGAGAGGGTGTCTGCCTGCAGGGGAGGCGGAGCTCTGCCTGTGGCAGAGCTGGGAGGGGAGTCTGGCAGAGGCTGGATGTCCCCGCAGTGGCAGAGGCTGGATGTCCCCCGCAGTGGCAGAGGCTGGATGTCCCCACAGTGGCAGAGGCTGGATGTCCCCGCAGTGGCAGAGGCTGGACGGGGCAGGAATCTGCCCACAGAGACAACGAGTGCCCATTCCCACACTCTCCCAGGGAGAGCGGCGGGGACCTGGGCCCTGGACCAAGCAGGGTTCTGCAGGGGGCAGGTAGACAGGGGGAAGGGCCTAGGTCCACCTGCACCAGCCGCCGCCTCAGGCAGCAGCCATCAAAGGATCAGAGAGAGGAGGACCACCTGGCCCTGTTAGGCAGGCCAGGCAGCCAGTGGTCACCCCAGCCCCACAACGTGGCACGTCCGGGCCTGATTTCCTAATCCGCTTCAGGGCTCCCCCAGCCCCGAACACTCTGCTCCCCCGAGATCAGCTGCTGCCACAGACGGAACAGTGGCCCTAAAATGCATGTCCAAGTCCTACCCCTGGGCACCTGAGTGACCTTGGTGGGAAACAGGGCCTTTGAAGACGCGCTGAGGGACCTCAAGAAGAGACCATCCTGGGTTTGGGTGGGCTCCAAACCCAGTCACAAGCGTCCCGCCGCTTGTTAAGGACAGGAGACACGGAGACACAGAAAGGATGGAGCAGAGGTTGGAGGACTCCTGCACACCCCGAGGGAAGATGGGGTGCCGAGAGCCGGCGAGGCTGGGGGGCTGCCCGTCAGAGCCCCGGGGGGTGTGCCCGTGTTCCCTCTGCTGAGCCTTGCCCAAAGCTACCACGCCCTGGAGCCTCGCGGGTGGGTCCGCTGTCCCCAGACCCTTCCACATCTCACACAGCGGTTCTGCTCGTCTGTTGGCCCTCAACACCCGGTCCCCATCCGAGGGCCGAACAGTTCACTCCCTTCTCTCTGTGTTTACTCTCTGAGCCTCTGAGCACCCGGCTGTCACCACCAGAGGCTGGAGGAAACGCTCCTGAGGCAGAAGACCCTGTGTCCCCAGCCGCACAGAGGGGCCCGGCTCAGTGACCACCCGCGGACTCGCTTTCTTTCCAAGAGGGAAGGCCCAGAGCCAGCCTGCGGGGCAGGACGGAGGGAGGCCTTGGCTACCTGCCTGCTCGGCTCCCATGGACAGGTAAGCGCCCGTCCCAGGCCACACACCATCCACAGATGACCCCTCATTGTGCTTGTACCCTGTGAAACAGCAGTGGACAGCAAGCTCCCACCCTCTGTACGGAGAGCCCTCCGGCTGACCCAGGCACCCTCAGCCCCAGGATCTGACGTGCCTGCGGCAGCAGGGACACCAAGCCTGCCAATCACCACCTCCAAAGCTCCATCCCTGAAGCCCCCAGGCTGCCAGGCCCTTCCCTCCACCAGCAGGAGAGTCAGGCGCTCTGAGGACTGGCTGGAACCGGGGGGACCATGGGGCACAGCGTGGAGGAGTCACAAGGCCACCTGTGCTCCACTGGAGCCAGGCAGACGACTTCTCTGTCCTCTGCTTCCTGGAGAGGACTGGAGAGCTGGGCTGAAGGTCCCTTCTGTCCTGGGCATGGTACCCCAACACCAGCTCCAGTGTACTCTTGATCCTGAACCAACCAGGTCCAAACATGGCGCACAGCAGGAGGGGTCTGGCCAGCAGTGCACCAGCAGGGCCAGAGGCCCACCCTTCTGGGTCAAGGTGGCGCACCCAGCTCTAGTCCACATTCCTGTGGACAGAATGCCATGGGCAGCAGAGCCCACAGAGGCCCCCACACAGCCTGCACCAGGGAGCCAAGGGGGATCACGGTACCCAGAACCCGACCCGGAACTGGAGAGAACCAGCTGGGTCTCGGGCACCCTGGCTCTCCACCGTCCAGGCCGCCACCCCTCAGCTCTCATGCCGAGCTGAGAGGTTTGTCTGGGTGAGTAACTTTTCTGACAATGAACTTCTAAAAATAACATTTGTTGCTTTTTTCTTATAAAAGCATCGGAGGCAGAAAACAAAGGTGGGGGAATGATCGAACGCACACCCAGAAACCGTTGGCACCTCCACAAATATCCTCCCCCTCCAGGGAGCACGGTGTAGCTAGGACCCCACACCTGGACCCTCCTCTGGACTCCCCTGCAGCTCTGAAGTCCGGATCCGGGTCAACCTTCACAGCTGGGGGTCACAATCATTTCAGGAGCTGGTGAAAAGCAGACTGTTGGGGCTGGGATGGGCTCGGGGCAGGGGCTTGCCTGCCACCGGCGAGGGCCTGGGTTGCATCCCCAAAACCCCCCAAAAAAAGACTTCGGTCCCCCCACTCCTGGTGGTTCTAGCTGAGCCAGGCTGGAGGTGGGGGCAGCCAGGTGTGGACCCCGCCCTCCCATGGGCTCCCTGCCTCACGGAGACCACCCCGCTCTGGGAATCCCGTAAGCAGCCCACGAGACACTCAGCGGAAGCAGCTCTGCTGAGAGACCCAGCTCCGCAGCCCCAGCCTGCCCCCACCTTCCTGGCAGTCACCCCAGGACAATGTCCAGCTTCAGCCACCACCACTCAGCCCCCTGGGGAAGTCACCGACCGAAGGACGCGCACTGCTGGGAAAGAGGGGGTGTGCCGGTCACAGGGTCCCAAAACTGTGTCACCTCAGAAAGAGCAGGTCCCACAGCAGGGCCTGGGAGACTCACGATGAAACCTGGCTCCGCGCACTTGGTGTCCCCCACCCACGACAGGACACACGGGGGCAGAGCAAACTCCAGCCACCCCCACGCGAACCTCCCTGCCCCGGGTCCTGGCCCGCAGCCCGGCGGCAGCTGTGGCCCTCCCCCTGCTGACGGTCACCCTCCTGGGGCAGGAGCCAGGCCTGCTCCTTGCTGTCCCCTGAGAAGGACTCGCCACACGGAATCTCCGACGGGCACTACCGAGTCCTCACCCAGGCCACCTGGACCCTCAGGACCACCCACAGACAGGGATGCACTCCTGTCCCCATTTGACAGATGGGGACCGAGGCAGAGAGAGGCTAAGGACTCACCCCACATTGCAGCGTGGAGAAGAGTGAAGCCTGAGCTGAGCCACACGCTGCCCTCGGGGCCCACGAGGCCCTCTGAGAGCAGGGAGCCTACGAAGCCCGGAGCACCCACGTGGGTCTCTCCGTTGGAGGCAGACGCCACCCACCAGACCCCAGGCCTGGGAGCCTGGCTGTCCCCTGCAGGGGCAAGCAGGAGCCAGCAAAGACAAGCCAGCGGAGGGCGGCACCAGGCAGGGCCAGCAGAAGGCCACAGCGGCAGGTGACACCAGCTGCAGGCAGGGGGCATGGACCTGGGCTTCCTGCGTCCAGTGCTGGGCTCTCTGGAGGGCTAAAGTAGGTGCTCAACCAAAGGAAGTGGTTCTGATTGCCCAGGGTGGGCTGGGCCAGAGCAGGCTCCTGTGGGCCAGAGGGGAGCAGCTGAAGGGCTGGGACTTGGGTCAGAGACAAAGAACACCCGAGGAGAGGGAGGCCACAGCCACCCACAGCTGGCCCGGGGCTCCTGACAGCTGTGTGCAGGAGCCTGGCCTCGTCATCAAACACTGCCAGCCTGACCTCACTGTGGGCCTGGAGGGCTGCTCCCTCACCAGGGTCCCCATCCTGTCCCCCAGCTACCCCAAGACTTGGCTTCCCTGGGCTGGGTAGGCAGGTGGGGACAGTCACCCAGCAGGGAGGGGAAGGGGCCGCCCCAGGGTGAACGAAGCCCCTCCTCCCATCACCAGCCCCCAACCCTTGATCAAGGGTCTTCTTTAGTCCAGAAATAAAAACCAGAGTAGCTCTTCAAAGGCTTCCTGAGGGGCCAGCGCTCCGAGCTCCCCACTGCCAACCTGCAGCTGCCCTTGCCCCAGTCCCCCGCCCCCGCTCAGGTGACACAGAGTTAACCTAACCAGGGACCCCCGCCCACCCGACTCTCCGCACCACCACGTTCCTCTAGGCTCCCTGGGCCTCCGGGAAAGGAGCGAGATGCGGAGCCTGAATCCCTGGACAGGGGGCCCCTGGACAAGCTGGGAGCAGGACCCAGGGCGGGGAGGTCCACATGGGGAGCGCCTTAGTGCGGGGGGCACCCGTGCTGGGTATGGCACCCACGGGGTTCTGCACGGGAGTCAAGCGGAGCGACGGCAAGGGAAGTCGGCACTTCATGTGGAGCTCAAGGGAAAAACCAAGCCCCAGCTGACTTCCAGAGAACGCCGTTCCTGGCCTTCCAGGGGACAGCAGGCAGGGGACAGCAGAGAACATGGCCCCTCCAGGCCTGGTGTGGAGCCAGGAAAACTTGTCCGCTTTTACTACAGATAATATCAGTCTCTAAGGGACACAGGGCAGGGGCCTGGCCTGCCCGCACAGGGAAACTGGCCACCCACGTGGAAAGTAGGGCTCGTAGCCTGCTTAGAGCCGGCTTCCTGCCCCAGGAAGGGGCGAGACCCGGCCCGGAAAGCTAGGAACCCACAGACCAGCCACCACCAACAGAACCAGAAACCTCACGTCTTCCAGGCTGGGCCAGGGGACGGGGGCTGGCACGGAGGCCCATCTGAACAGACTCCCCGTGCTGGGGACAGCCGCTCTCCTCCTGCCACAAGAAAGTGAGACTGGTCCATCCACTGACCTCTTGGAGGCAGAGAGGGGGCTCCTGGCCCAGCTGGCTCCTCCCACCATGCTCAGGGGGTCTCTCCCAGGCCCTGCTTCAGGGGATCAGCAAGGACAGCCCCCAGCTGGGCTCCAGGAGGCCAGAAAACGGGAATCCACAAACCCTTACGCAGGCCGCAAAGGGTTCCAGAAAGTTCCAGGCCCTCAGGGGAGAAGCACCGTGGAAGGGGACAGGGAGAGGCCAGCTGGCTGCCCCACCTGAAGCTGAAGAGCCACCCCACCCAGACGGCGTCCCCAGGCGCCCACCTCAGGCAGGGGCCGGCGATTCTGCCAGGAAGGGCTGCAGCGAGGGCCTCCAAGGTCTCACCGCCCCGGAGGCCAGGTCCCCTGAGTTCCTGGACTTTAGGCCAGAGACGCCAAGGGGACTGCAGAGAGAGACCCGGGAGATCCGTGGGGCAAGGGTAGACAGAGAAAAGCTCAAAGAGGCGGAAGGAAAGGGGTCTCATCCTGACCACCAGGGCCAGTTCCCAGGGTGCTGGCCGCTGGTCCCCGCAGCGCCTACGCCAGCCCCAGCAGAGTGCAGGGCGCCTGGGGGCTCCCTGTTTATGTTCCCCGCTAAACCGAGGTCATCCTCTGGTCCCTCCATCTAAATTTCTGGGCATTGGCAGCACTTTCAAAAATGACAACAAACTTGAAGTTTCTAGAAAGTCTGCTGGTCCCGTCTGAGCGGAGCCTCCGGGCTCTGTCCAGACCAGATTAAACAGCCCGATCCCAGAAATGCCCTCCGGGCGCCTGGGGGTGTCCAGAGGCCAACTGGTGGGTCTGTCTGGCTGGAGGGATGACAAGTCCTTGGGCTTCTTGGACTGGGTTCCAGAGAATTCTGGACCATTCCGTCTCGTAAGCAGCTGAGAGAGCCTCCAAATTTGGGAAAAACCAAGAGGGCTTTGGAAAGAGAGCCACTGCTTAGCCACCCGCCTCGGGGGCCAAGAGAAAGCACCGGGTACTACTTCCAAGCTGGGTGTTCTGGGATGAGTCAGGAGGTGCCCCGACCCACTACAGGTCTCCAGCCAAGCAGCCTGGCACCCTGGCCCACCCCGCCACCCCATCCTGAGGGCCTGGCTTGCAGAACACGCGCCCCGCACCACGCTGGCCATGGAGGCCCCCAAGCCAGGGGCAAGTGCCCAGGACTCCGTCCTGGGTTTGGGGGTCAACCCAGACTCCTAGAGCAGCAGGCCATCCCAGCCCCCCAGAGTGAGGGTCACTGAGTGGACACAAAGGATAATGGGTAGTAACGAGACTCCGGCCCAAACCCCGGTGACCTTCCCCGCTTCCAGGCATGCGAGAAGTGGGAGGTGGAGAAAGGAGGGGACCCCAGCTCTGTTCCCCTGCCACCAAGATGACAGGGCTCGGCACATCTGGAGCAGTGGATAGAGACCACAAGTCACGAGGCTGGGAGACCCCGCTGCCACAGGTGAGCACACACCTGCACATTCGTATTTCCCTGGGCGATGCCTATCCCGAGGGCAGGGGCCCCTGCCCCCCACCATGAGCATGGCAGAGCAAGTGCCACTCCACACAATGCGCTGCGCTGGCACCAAGTTCCCCAGCCCCCACCCCAGGCCCAGGCTCGCCAGGCCTCTGCGATAGATGGGCCTGAGGCGACCAAGGAGCACTCAGCTTTGGCCTCAGAGCCCTTGCGCTCCCCACTGGCCCAGGGTGGGTCTGTCCCGGCTCAGGGCCACTCTCCACCATGCACAATTTGGCACTTGCAAAGGGCTGAGGCCAAGGATGCTCTGGCCCCCCTGCGCCCCCTGACCCGGGTTCCTGCTTTTCCGTCTGCAGGCCTCTGCTCTAGTCAGAGTCCGGCCACTTAGTGCCTGCCCCCATGGCTGTCAGCACTGGGCCCTAGAAACAGGCACGTGGTCCATCTGTCCATGGACAGAGAGGAGCCCTGCCCCCCACATGACTCCAGCTTCCAGGGAGAGAACCCCAGAATGTCAGCCACATGGGAGGAGGGGTCCTCCAGCTTTGCCAGGAGGCTGGGAATCTGCTGCATGCAAGAGACAACCCCCCCACCCCCGCAGGCTCTCCAAGTCTGCAGGACTGGCCATCTCTAGTGGTGACCATGCTGTCCGGCCTATGGGATCAGGTGACCTCCCATCACCCAGGACCTAGCTGTCCAGTTCCAGCAGCTGCAGCCACGCTCCAAACCCTGCTCAGCACCACTGTCTGCATCCTGAGTCCCCCAGCAAGAAGAGCCGTCCAGAGCCCCAGTAACCCAGGAGCGAGCAGAGGGGCTGGAGTGGGCCAGACGCCTACCCGAGGCTCAAGGTTCTCCAACAGCAGAGCAGGCTGCCCACCACCCTGCAAGGCCTCTCCCTCCGGATGCAAACTGCCCACCAGCCTCTCAAAACCTCCCTGGAAAGACGCAGGCCCCAGAAAGCATTTCCAGATAGATCTCCTCAGAAGGGTGTCCCTGTCTTCCGGAGATGTCTGGCCAGGGTATCCCCCGTCCAGCTGCAGGACCATCACAGCAGTGCCTGCATCCCCCTCCACCTAAGAACTTGCTCACTGTGAGGTGGCAGGCTTGCCCGTGCCAGGCTCTGGACACACAGAGCACTACGTCAGCGATGCCAACAGCCGTGGGTCCATGGAAGACACCCGCTCCTCTCAGCTGCAGGGCACACCCACCACAGAATCCCCGGCTCCACGAGGTCCTGCTGGGCACCTTCACTAGCACCGTCAGCCTCAGAGGTGCAAACCACAGGGAGACCGCGTTCCCAGGAGCCTCAAGAGGCAGGAGCTACAGGCAGGAGCCCCACTGGTACTAATCAGGGACAGGTCTGAAGCCACCTCCCTGGAAGAACGTGGCACCCAGATCCTGGCATTGCCAACACCCGTGTCCCAGAGGTATCTGCATGATCCCTTCTCACTCAGGAGCCCTACCCTACCCTCTTGGCCGGCTCTCCTGCTGGGGTGCAGGGCCACCACAGCTTCCAGGACACAGCTTAGAGGGTCCCCCCTGGGGAACAGCGGAGGGCCCCAGACAAGGGCCAATGCCACCCAGCTCCGGAGTCAGTGTCTGGGTCTCAGGCCAGGTCTGTTCCAACAATCAAGGACTTAGGGGACTCTTTCTGGGCGTGCAAATCTGGTTACGGCTAACGCTGCAGAGGGTAGGAGGCCAGCAGCCGGCTCTTGGAAGGGCTCGTGACACAAAGACCCAAGTTGTAGCTGTGTCTGCGATAACAGATGGGGCCTGCAGTCACCCAGGAGCACGCGACCCAACCGCCCTGTGCCTCCGCTGGCCCCGAGCGAGACAGAGGACAAGGTCAGCATTCTTGATATGTGTCACCAGGGAGTGGTGGGTGCCACAGTCACCTCAAGGCCTTTTGTGCCGGGAAGTGGGAAAATAGGAAACTTCGGAGAAGGGGAATATCACCAGGGCGTGGGACGGGAGGTCCAAACCGCATCACAAAATAGGAAACGTTCTCCTTGCCCTTACGTGAGGAGTCCCCACAGAGCTCCAGGACCTTCCTTGAAGGGGGTGGGGGGCTGAAGAGGGATGCAGGAAGTACATGGGGAAGGGGGAGGGGGAGGTAAGGGGAAGACAGACTGGAAATGAAGAAGATAAAAAGGCAGTAATTCCAACCACTCAGGAGGCTGAGGCAGGAGGATCAAAAATTCAAGGCCAGCCTGGACAACTTACGGAGACCCTGTCTCAAAATAAAAAATAAAAAGGGCTGGGGCTGGGGCTCAGTGATAGAGCCTCCCAGGTTCAGTCACCAGTACTGGGCAAAAAATTAAAAAAAGCAAACAGAAGGGTGCTGTCCAGGGAGGGAGGGGGGAGAGATGCCCAGAATGTGGGGCCTCTGCAGAATTTGCCCACGCACACCGAGAGATGGCTGCCCCTCTGCCCTGCAGGGTGCGCTGCTCTGGCCTGACCCACCCACCCAGTTGCTGGATTCCAGGGTGGGCCGACTGCTCGGCTGGAAAATCCCCCAGAGACTCCATGGCTCGAGCCTGCCCTGCTGTGGGGGTGGCCTTCAGAGCCTCCACCCTCGGCAGCTACCCGTGCTTCAGGACTGTCAGCCTCAGGGAGGAACCCGGGCTGCTGGGGACGCCGAAGAGGACTTGGCCTTTTCCTCCTCCCCTTGCGACCTCCGCGGGGAAGCCTGGACACCAGGTGACGCCCCATCGGAGGCTCCCACCCACTCCTCCAGACCAGCCGAGGGGCGCCCGGATACTTCCAGCAGACTGGCCCACGGGTATCAGGGTGCCTGGCCCCTCCCCACACCCCAGCCCTCAATGGGCCAGCTCATTCCAACCTCCCACTACTGCCTGGGCTGGCTGCAAAGCTCTCCTCCTTCCTCCTGCAATCAAATTCCTACTTCCACTCAAGGTCCGCCTCCTCCATCACTCCCCGTTAGCCAGAACTGACCTTATTCTGCCCTGACGTGGAGGCTGCGGGCTCCTATCACCCATGGCTGGGCCGTCACATGCTCCCCTCCTCCCCAGCCACGCCTTCCCATGTCCCACCGTCTGTCTGTCTGTCTCAGGCTGTTCACCTTCCACATGTGCATCCTCCCCATTCTCCAACTCCACTCCAAGTTCCTGGGGCCCAGGGAGGGATGTCTGAAGGGGGCGGTGTGGGCCTCACATCCAGGCCATGGGGCAGGACGTGCATACCCACCACGCGTCTACCCGGGATGCCTCGGGCTCTGGGGCCCAACCACTGCACGGCTGAAGTTTTCAGGACACACAGTGGGGGAGACTGATGCACACAGGGAACTAGAAGAACAGAGGCCATGCTCCCCAAGACTGAGGAGCCTTCCTCCAGAGTCAAAGGGCCTCCGACCATTGCACCAGGATGCTCTCAATGAGGCCCTTGTCTTGGATAAAACTTGAGCGTCAGAAGCTGACTTGGGAGGCACCCAGAGGCCACCAGATGGAGTTACACGCAAGGACCCGGAGGCAGGAGCACTAGCAGCCTCCACAGTGCACTGTGCCAGATGATAAGACCAACACCACACCAAACTTCTGCCTCCGCTGCCACCAAAGGACTCCAGGTGGAGACCCCTACATTCACCATAAATCCCACCTTCAACTTAGCGCCTGGTATCAGGGAATGAAAGCAAAGACCCCAATTCACAGGCCAAAAGAGAGAAGAGCCGGGAGCACAGGACCTGAAGGGGGCAGCATCTTTCTCCATCAGTGCCTGCAGGAAAGGCATCCCACTGCTGACTGGCCAAGTGGACCTTCGGGAGGAAGAAATGGCCCAAGGAGGAGCTGTGGAGGAGATGCCCGGGTAGAGAGGGCTACAGGAGGGCCGCGCTATGCCAGGTGGCCAGAGGGCAACTTGTAACAAAGCAGACCTGGGGAGACCCCGGGACAAGCCTGGCCCCTGAAAGACTCAGATGGTCAGATGGTCGGGGCACAAGAGTCAGCTCTGCAAACCCAGAACGCCCCTTGTTCTTGAGAAACACGATGCAAGATGCTAGAATCTGAAAATCTGCGGCAGCCACTGAGTTGACCAAGCGGATGTGCCATGCCAGGCTTTGCTCAGTCTGTGCCACCACCAGACGGTGGGTCCCCCCTGAGTGTCCACCCCCATCTCACCCGGTTCCCACCAAACACAGCCAAAGCTCTGGTCCCAAGAAGTCACCTCCACTCAAAGATGAGGCTGACCACAGATGAGCTGTGAGGGCGCTGGGCTCGGGACACCCAGATTCTAGCCTGGTTCTGGCCACGGAGGGTGGAGGGCCTCAGACTGGTCACCTCCAGGCGTGGCCTGGCACCTGGCCGCCGAAACTCCTTTGAGCTCAGCCTCTCCCCCTCGCGGGCTCTGCCCCAGGCTGCTCAGAGCCGCTCCGAGGGGCGGGGGCTCCGGCCGGCAGAGACAGGCCCGCCCTCAGAAAGCCAGTCCCAGAACCGCCGAGACCATTGTGTGCGCCTCCCTTCCCACCGCTTTATTTACTCCTGAGGACACAGGACACAGGGCCACGGCACCGGCAGTCACGAGGCCCCGCGAAAGCGCGCGCACACACAGGCCGGGGCGGGGGCGCCAGACTCAGCCCGGGAGGGAGCACCCCCCCCAGGTCTCCCTACTTTATAAACTCCGAAGGGAGGAAGAGCCAAAGTGCTCCCCTTACCCTCACGCAAGCCCCCTCTGCCCGCACCGCCCTACTCTTGGAGGCGGACGAGGTTGTCCCCAGGCCTGGATGGGGGCCAGGGGACGCCCCACGCCGAACACCAACGCAGCGGGAGCAGTGTCCGCTCGGCTGTGCCCGACCCTGCGGGCTGCGCGACTTGGCGGCCCTCCCCAGCCCGGATTCGGCTCAGCCCCGGCCCAGAAGCTGGCGTGGGGGAGGGGAAAGCTGTCCACCGGCAGGACGCGGCCGCCCACTCGGTCCGAGGCGGGGGACTAAGTCCCTAGCCAGCCGCCAGGCCCGAGGGGCCGAGAGCATCGGGCCAGCGGCTGATTTTCGGGAGTCGAAGTACTCGGTAGTTCCGGGGACGCCCCGCGAGCCCTCGAGGAGGTGGCTGTCGCTGGGCAAACACAAACAACAATAAAAGGAAGGAAACTCGGGCGGCAGCGCGCAGCGCGAGCTCTGAGTCCCGTGCGGGTCCCTCCAAAGGGGGCCTCCACTTCGGCGACGCGGGGCCGGGCGCGCGCGGCGCTCCTGGCTGGAGGGCGACCATCGGGGGTCCCGTCTGCTCTCCGCGCACTCCCGTCCCGCCGTCCCGCGCCAGGCCCGCCGAGGGTCCTGCCCAGCTCGCCCGCGGCGGCAGCAGCCAGCCCGGCACCCACCTTCGAAGTCCGAAATGATCCCGTCCAGCTGCGCGTTGACCGCGGGGTCGGACATGGTGGCTGGTGGGCAGGGAGTCGCGCAGAGGGCGGCGGCGAGGAAGCGCCCCCGGCCGGGCCCGAGCCCTGCGCGCTGGCTGGGGCGCCGCGCCCGCGCTCCTGCAGTGCAGAGATCGCCGCCGGAGCCCCTCGGCCCCCAGGATCGGCTGAATGAATGGGGGAGGAAGGCGGGCGCCGGCCCCTCCCCGCTCGCCGCCCCCGCCCGCCGCCTCGGCCCCCGCCCCGCCCCCGCCTCCCGGGCGGATCAGGTTCCCGCACCGCCGGCCTCCCCGGCTCGCACTGGCTACTCCGCCCGCCTGTCAAGGCCCGGCCTGGGGGGCTGGGGCCAGAGCGGGCGCAGCAGGGACCGCGGAGCCCTGGGCACACGACCCGCGCGCCCCCCTTCTCCCGGCCTGGCCTGCGCCCAGGGACAGCGACCGACCCGGCCTCGGCCCCTCCCCCCCGGACGCCCCGCTGCGACCAGATGTGGGCGGATGTGGAGGCCGGGCCGCGGCGCAGGGGCGGGCGCCGAGGGGGACGAGATTCCTCCCCTTTCCCGGGACGTAGGTTTCCTTCTGCGGGAGGTTTTATTTACGCAGCCAAAGTTCGCCGGCGCCTGCTTTGCGCGCCCAGCGCCTGCTTTGCGCGCCCAGCGCCTGCAAGGGTTAAGCGGGGGCGCGCGGCGAGATCCGAGCTCTGGGTACCAGAGCCAGGGACGCGGGGCGACCGCGCGAGTCCACAGCATCCTACGGACTGAAGGCAACTGGCTCCCTGGCCGGGGTCGCCGCTGCACCCGCTGGGTGGCCTCTACGGAAGGCGCTGGCCCAGTGCAGGGGCGTGCGCCGGGATGGCGGACCCTGTCACCAGAGCCCCGGGACACGTTCCAACTCCACATCCCCTGCTCAGCAAAGAGTAGACCCGGGGCTCCCCCCCCAGAGAGTAGACGGTTTGTAGTATCTGAAGGAGGATAGGGCACTGGGAGAAAGGGCAGTGGTGGGCTTCCTCTCCCGCTGGGCCCGAAGGCGAACCGCTCCCACTCGGCCTTTCTCTGGGTCAGTAGTCTCCACTCCTCCAACCACTGGGCAAACGTGATCAAACCCCACTGCACACCGTGGACAAGGGTGAGCTAGAGGCCAGACAGAAGGGGCAGGAAGTAGTCCCCTGGAAGGGCCCCGGGGTTCCCCCAAGGGAGAGGGGTGATCTCCCACTCTGCCTGGGCCGCGGGCTGTATGCTCCTGCCCTTACCTTAGGCCCAGGGCCTCTGCCTAGGCCGGTGAGGACCCAGCGAAAAACACCCCTCCAGAGTGGGTGGGCAGGGGCCTGAAGCAGGCAGGGCGAATGAGCACCTGGGCTCATCCTGGATCAGGGACTGGCCCCTGGCCACTGCCCCTCCCTCCCCACACCCACCTTTATGAAAGATCCAGAGTGTGCAGGGATCCTGACCCCTGAGCGCGAGGCCGAGGCCGGGTTGCAGGGGTCCCTGGAGGAGAGGGTCCTGGGTTTGGTGGGCCTTTCAAGTTGCTGGAAATCAGGTCCTGGGTAAGAAAAGCGGTCCCGCCCCTTCATGCCTTGGATGTTTTGAACTGTTTTCCACCAAGTGAGTTCGGGGACAGGGAACTGCAAAACCACAGTCAGCTCAGATGGAGCACGCCCTCATCTGCCTGGGAGCCTGGGGGACAGGATGGGGTTGTCACTGCCATCACAGCACCCTGATGGCCTCCACACCAGCAGTCCAACCCTGCTGGGTCACCTGCCCACCCACCTCTGGGGATTTAAGTCCTCTCAACAGCACAGCCCTCCAGAAGATGCCAGGCTCAAGGCTGGGCCGAAGCATTATTCTCCAGGGTTTTTATGGAAAGCACCTGTTGAGTGGAGACCCACCCATGAGATTGCTCTCCTTGTGCCCTGAGTCCCGACGCACAGCAGGGACAAGCCGACTTGGGTGTATTTCCTTGGGAAGCCCAGCCAGGGTGCAGGACTCACTGAAATGCCCCCATGGGAATCTGAAGGACAATGGCAGGAGGAAGGCAGTTTCCCAGGCCTGTTGTGACCTGGCTCAAGAGCCCAGGCACCACCCCCTGCTGCCATCCCCCTTCACCTTAACCACAGCCCTTATTACCAGGCCTCTGCTCCCTCAGGAAAGCCAAGCTGGGTTTGGCCACACTCCCAGCAGGAAGTTCACCCTGGTGTCTAACCAACTGCTCTAATTGTACATCATGATTTCCTCCCTTTTCTGCTGACCTCGGAGGAGATGGGAAACAGTTGGGTACCTCCCTTCACATCATAATCACCTCCAAACTCCAGGCACTCTGCCTGCCCCTCGGCCTCTGTCTCTCAGCTCACACTGCCCTCCTCTAGCCCTGTAGGCACCGCCCTTTGATCACTCTCTGGGATGCTCCCGTCCGGGGCTAGGGGGCTTTCACCAGGCCAGATGGCCACAGTGGGGGGGGGCCTTCTGGACCCCTCTCCCCAGGTCTAGGCTGGACAAATGGTCCTGGTGAGGGCCCTGGGCAGGTGAGGTGAGCAGCGGGTGAGAGAGAGAGAGGCTTAGGTCTAGCCAGGGAGAGGACGGGGCTCTGCCCTCTGTGACGGTGACCGGTGGCAGGGCCACCTGCAGGCCTGGCCAAAGGGGAAGGTGTGCTCAGAGGGACACCAGAAACCCCCTCCCAGGTGCACCCAGACCTAGCGGGGGCCAGTTCTGCCCCCAAGACGTCCCCAGGCTCAGACGGCAGCCTGGCCTGGGACAGGGCCTCGGCTGGTGGACTTCAGGTCAGCCTCTCCGGTCAGCAGCTCCTCCTGCGCCAGGGCAGGCCCTGCACCCCGAGGGGGTTCCTCAAAGGGGACCGAAGGGCACAGAGACGGAGAAGAGACCAGAATCACGTGGCCACAGGCCAAGGGTGGCTGGGTCCCCAGAAGCTGGGCGCTAGGAAGGACCCTCCCCAGAGCCTGCAGAGGGACAGGGCCCTGTGACCCGGGGAGTCAGCCCGGTGGCCCCCAGAAAGGGGAGTGACCACCCTTGTGCTGCGCCAGGCGGGTGCGTGGCCGAGCGTGTGGCCATCCTCACAGCCCAGACCCCAGTCCCGGTCGGGATCTCTAGGTCAGCACTCCTCACCTGTCAGGGGGCTGACCCCGGGCACCTCTGTCCTGGGGGGGTCAGCCCTGAGGGGGGTCAGCCCTGGGGGGGGTCAGACAGCAGCGAGTTTTAAGGAGAAGCTAAAAGCAGGGCAGGTGAGGAGTGGGAGGAAGCCCTCGGGGCCTGGCTGGTAACGGGAGGGAGGGCCTGGGAGAAGCCACGGGTCCCTTCCAGCCAGAGGGACAGAGGGACGGAGGGACGTCAACCACAGTGTGGGAAAAGAGGGCGGAGGAAACGCGGGGCGGAAACAGCCGTTGGGCGTGACTTGGGGACAGTGACCCCTGTGCGCCCAGGTACAGCCGTGGGAAGCTGCTGGCCCGGAAGCAGCTCGGCAGTGGGGCCTGGAGCAGGGCGTCAATGGCACTGGGCCCAGCCACTGCGCCTGGACAGGACACCAGCGAGCAGTCTCCTCCCTCGAGGGGGCTCCTCTCCGCCTGGACCTGGCACACAGTAGGACCGCACTGAGCTCCGGGGCCTCAGTCCAGCGGCAGCCAGGCCTCCCTCAGCCCATCCCAAAGAGAGGCACCCTGTGCGCCCCGCGGCCCAAGCCCAAAGCCACCACCTCCGGCACCCCCCCTCCCCCACCGAAACAGCTGGTCACCCCCGCAGGCTGACCACAACCCGCCACCCTCCAACACACAGTAGGGCCCTGGACTCAGCATGCCTGTGGCTGGGGCAGCTCCACCTTGGACAAGCTCAGCTCCCCAAGGCGACATCGCCAGTGAGCGGGAAAGCTGCCCTCCGGCCACCAGACCTCAAGGGCAGGACAGGAGGCCCTGGTAGAGCCTCGGAGGTGCGGCCCGGCCATCCCCAGCAGCACACACGTGGGGACACATAAATGTAGACAGAAAACCAACACTAGGACCTGCTGGGCTCCGCACCTCTCACCGCTGTTTAAATACGACTTAACTGTTACATACGCATAGTATGCCACTTGATTTTATAACATTTTTCTAATTAAGGCACTTTCACTGTGATCACACACGTTTACACACAAAACAGGAGCCTCCCACTGACCACGTTAGCCGTCTCCAGGCCACCACCGCCGTCCAAGTCCAGTTCTTTCCATCTTCCCAAAGTGGAACTCTGCACCCATTAAACAATGACGCCCCAACTCCAGCAGCCATGGAGTGGAATCATACAATCCTTTGTGACTGGCCTGCTTCCCTTGGCAGAGTGTCTCAAGGTGCAGGGTTTATCCACGTCACAGCACGTGGCAGAATTTCCTTCTTAAAGGCTAAATAATATTCCACTGTGTGGACGTACCACATTTTGTCTACCCATTGATCCCTCGATGGACATTTGAGTTGCCCCCAGCTTTTGGCCGCTTTGAGTAATGCTGCGTGAATGTGGATATGCACATATCTGTTTAAGTTCCTGTTTTAGTTCCCCGAAGTATAATGGCTGGATCCTATGGTCATTAATTTAATTTCAAACAATGTTTTATATGTAATTTGTTTTTAATATATTTACTTTTATATATGATGATCATGTGTATAGTTTTATATTATGTAAGTTCTGTATAATTTAATTTTTGATAACAACCACTTTGCCAGATTCCTCGCGGTTTACCCATCTGCTCTGGGTCTCCGTGCCCTCTCTGCTGTGTTCCTGCAGTACACTGCCTGCCTGCCTGCGCTCTGGTTCTCTCCTCGAGCCCTCGCGGTGACCAGACCATGTCAACTCCCTCTGCCTTGCTCACTCTTCAGGTGCCAACTCCTCCCCTGCGTCTGCCCGTTTCCAGAGCCAAGTGACCTCATTCAGCCCCAGGCCTCCTTCCTGTTCTTCACACTGCCTTCTGCCCCAGGACATTTGCACAAGCCCTTCCCTGGGCCTGAACGGCTTCCCCGTCTTCTCCTGGTGGCTCTCTGTCTATCATTTCAGTCTTCAATATGAGAGCCCCCACCCCAGGGTTCCCCGTGAGACACAGTTGCTTCCTCACCTCTAGGCAAGTATCAGGGGCTCCCCTAGTTCCTGTTCAGTGCCACAGAGTGATAAAGTGCAGGATCATGGGGACTTCTGATGGGGAGTCAGCCCCGGAGGACAGCAGGGGTCGTAACCCACGTGGACTCTGCCCTCCCGCCAGCACCAGAGGCAGGCGCTGCTACACGGGGACCCAGCCTCCAGGACCCGCCTCCCTGCCAGCCCCTGCCTGGGCAGCCACCCAGACTCCACCACTGACTGCCTTACAGGCTGCCAGATTGTCAACGCTCATGTGACAGTGGGGACAGCTGACATTCACCCAGAGTGCAGCTCAAAGCCCATCACACCATCTGCCCGGAGGGTCTCACTTCAGAGAGCACATGACTGGCGGCCTGCTTGTGCAGAACGGCGTGAACCCTGCCCCAGGCCCCCGCTCTTATCTCTAAACAGTGTGAGGCAGAGGAGGCTCCTGGCCTTGGAGCCCCAGACACTCTGCCCCCGGCCCCTGGTCCCCAGCTCCAGTGCACAGGGCTGCGCAGGCTCAGTGGGCCTGGAGTCCCCGGGCTGCTGGCTCTGGTGACCGGACCTGACGTGACCTGAGGTGACCTGACCGCAGCGCCACCTGGCCCTCCCATGACAGTGACCTTAGACCTGCTAGGAACCAGGGAGCACTGGCTGGTGAAGCCAGGGCCTGCCGTGCCAGCGCTGGCCTTGGTGACAACCCCCACACGGCAGGGGGGGAGGGACACTCTTCTCCCCATGGCCACCGCTTTCTTACTGACCAGTTTCATCTTGACACGGTCCCTCGACGCCTGGTGCGACCCTGGTCCCCAAGACACAGCTTTGGAACCGCCTCAAGCCCCCAGTATCCTGGCCACCACCTGGGGCTGGAGAGCAGAGGCAGGGGACACCATGCGCTCCAGAGAGTGGAGACACCGCCTCTGACCCTCCTGGGCTCCGCGAGGGGCTGAGAGGAGTGGCCAGGCTGGTCCTGACCCCGCCGGAGGTGCACAGCTCGTCCTCTGGCTGTCCAGCCCGCAGACACCTCAGGCGGCTTCCAGGACACTTGGACACATGCCTGCCCCCAGGGACAAGGGACGAGGGACAGGCTGTTCCCAGGGCCTTCAGTGTCCTGGCCTCCCCACCACTTTTCCCAAGCAGGCACCCTGCTCGTGGGTCTGGGGCAGGACCAGGGCTGAGTCACCAGCCTGCTGAGTCCACGTCAGCAGGAACAGCAGGGACCGAGCTGAGAAGAAAGCACTTGTTCAAAGTCACCACAGTGGCCGTCCCCAGGGAGCGCCCCTCCCTGCCGGCTGCAGCCACAGGCTGGAGAACCCCTGCCCACCAGGCTGCCAGGACCCAGCAGGTGGAGGCCAGAGGGCGGAGGAGTGGCCGGGGCAGAACCCTCTCCCCCTCTCACCCCTGACAGGGTCCTGGCCACCGGCACCACAGCCCCCAGCCCGGCCTCCTACAGGCTCCTCACCCGCCCTCGAGCTCTTCCCGACAGGGAGCTCAGCACCCAACGCCTCTCACCCTTTCTTTGGACTGTTTAGAAACACCCGGAGGCTGGGGTGCGGCTCAGAGGCCAGGCACCTGCCCAGCGCCCACCCTGCGCTCCCCCAGCAATGCACAGCCACACGCATAAAAACTGAAACGAGACAAAGACGGGGCTGGGGACATGGCTCAGCTGGTACAGTGCTTGGCTCGCGTGCACGGCCCGGGTTCAACCCTGAGCACCACAAAAAATAATGACAATAATAAAGGTAGATGGGGGAGGGGGAGGGGGCAGGGTGGGGGAGGGGAGAGGGGTGGGGGAGGGGAGAGGGAGGGGGAGAGGGGCAGAGGGGAGGGGGCAGGGAGAAGGGGGGAGAGGGGCTGGAGGGGGAGAGAGTGGGGAGGAAAACAGGGAGGGGTCAGCCTGGTGGAGCACTGGCCACCAAGTGAGTGTCCACTTCAGCTCCTTCTGGAATAGGACGTGGGGTGGGGGTTGGGGTGGGGTGGGGGTTAGGGTCACCGGCAGCTGGTTCTGGGGGCTGGAGTTGGCAGCATCAGTGCCTCAGTTTGGAGAAAGAGGCTAAGGCCTCGCCGTCCACAGGGAGACTGGCCGGGTCGGGGCTGGGACGCAGCCTCCTCTGTCCCCGGAAGAGGAGGGAAAGGCTTGGGGTCCTGGAGGAGGACAGTGGCTTCCCTCCCCCCGGCACCAGGCTGCAGACACAGACACGGGCTGACGGTGGTTCCCACAGGCTCTGCTCCCACCGCGGCTAGTGTGGCTGGGGACTGAGGTGTCCCCGAGAGGCTCCGTTCCCGCAGGGGTCCTCAGAGGGTAAGTGGGGACCGTGAGGGCTGCACCTGGCCAGCCCCTGGCTGGGATGGACCCATGGGGGTAACTGGGCAGGGGCCATGGCTGGGAGGGGTCCCTGGGGTCATGCCCTGGGAGGGGGATCTCCCCGGCCCTCCCCCTCCCTCTCCCTGGCGCCAGGAGTGGAGCAGCTTCCCTGCCACACTGCCCCACCAGGACCTGCACCTCGCCCAGGCCCACAGCAATGGAGCCGTCGGGGACAGACCGCTGGAGCCCGTGGGGGACAGACCGCTGGAGCCCGTCGGGGACAGACCACTGGAGCCCTTCAGGGACAGACCGCTGGAGCCCTTCAGGGACAGACCGCTGGAGCCCGTCGGGGACAGACCACTGGAGCCCTTCAGGGACAGACCGCTGGAGCCCGTCGGGGACAGACCGCTGGAGCCCTTCGGGGACAGACCTCTGGAGCCCTTCAGGGACAGACCTCTGGAGCCCGTGGGGGACAGACCTCTGGAGCCCGTGGGGGACAGACCTCTGGAGCCCTTTGGGGACAGACCGCTGGAGTCGTAGGGGACAGACTGCTGGAGCCCTTTGGGGACAGACCGCTGGAGTCGTAGGGGACAGACCGCTGGAGCCCATCGGGGACAGAGCTCTGGAGCCTGTCGGGGACAGACCTCTGGAGCCGCGGGGGACAGACCGCTGGAGCCAGAGCTAAAGCAAGCTCCCTCCTCCCAGTTGTTCCTGTCAGGTATTTTGGTCACCAAGCCAACACGGCCAGTGACCCCAGGACCCCCGAGTGCTCTGGCGCATCCCCCAGAGGACAGGTCAGGGGTCCACTTGTGCCCATGTCTGTGCCAGGCTCTGGTGACCTCAGTGGAGCCCCAGATATTAGGGGGCAGCACGGTGAGCGGGCAGGTCCCCAGGCCTGGCCTTTCCTCTCCTCCTCCCTCCCATGTCCCTGGCTGGGCTCTGCAGGGCTCCCTCAGCAGGAGCAGGGAGGGACTTCAGCTTCTGCGTGGGCTGAGTTCTCTCCCTTCCCAGTCCACCAGGAGCTGAGGGAGGCTCCACTTAAGTAGAAGCCCGGTGCCGTCACTTGCAACTGTATCCCAGCTACTGGGGAGGCCGAGGCAGGAGGATCGCAAGTTCAAGGCCAGTCTCAGCAATCTAGCAAGACGCTGCCTCAAAATGAAAAGGGCAAGGATGTGGCTCAGTGGCAAAGTGGCCCTGTATCCAGTCCCCAGTACCAAAGACCAAAAGGCAAAAAACAGTGCCCTAGCTCACAGTGACCCCTGGGGTGGGGGTGGGGGGCGGGCAGCCGCTCTACCTGAGAGGCGGCCTTGGGGCTGGCCCTGCGCCTGGGGACACAGTGCTCTCTGGATGGAGGCAGAAGAGTGGCCGCTGGCCGGCCCCCCTGGCCAGTCTGGATAATGGAATCTTCCCAGCTCTGAGTGTGCTGGAAGCAGCAGCCAGAGTCACCCAGTGAACCACTTGTCCCCAGCGAGGCGCCGGGCACCACACAGCCGGTCTCTCGCTGGCCCGATTCTCCCCGCAACATGAGTCACTGGGCCAGGATGACTCGGCCCAGACAGGGCCCTGCCAGGGCCTCGCCAGCTCTGGCCAGGCCTCGGGCGGGGAGAGAGGAGCCAAAGGCCCGACAGAAACCCGGGGCCTGCGTGGAGGCCCCGGCACTGCCCCCGGGGTCCAGAGCCAAGGGAGGCCTCTCTGGCCGCCTCCAGCAGCTGCGCCCCTGCCCCTGTGGGCACAGACGGCCTTTCAGAGCCTCGGTGACAGCCAGCAGAGTGACCTCATGTGGAAACAGGCCAGGAAGGGCGTGAGCGAGACAGGCCCGAGGCCCCGGGTCAGTCGACACCTTCCTGCCCCGGGTGGCAAAGCCCCGACCGGGCCACGTCAGGGACAGGCTCTGGGGGTGGCTTTGATTTTCATTAAGAATAAAAACGCGGCTCCCTCCCCACAGCCCGGGCTTCACCAGGACCTGCCCCTCCCGGCTCAGGTGCGCCCACCTGGGCTCCAAGGTGGAAGGACCTTCCTAAAGTGCGACAGTCCCGGGGGCGTCCCTTCACCTGCTGGGCCCAGAGGGGGCCACTCAGCCTCCCCTCCCGGGCTTCTCCCTGCCCTCAGGTCCCCCCAGCTCTCGCGGGACCCCATGAGCCCCATTCTACTCCCCCTGCCCGGTCCCTGCTCCCTGACTCCTCCCCTCTACTCCTGCAGGCTTCAGCTCAGAGCCACTTCTTCCAGGAAGCCTTCCAGGGCCCCAGGGGAGGCTTCTCCTCTGGGCCTGCTCAGCGTCCCCAGGCCCTGGGCAGCCTCCATCTCAGACCCCGCAGCCTACGCGGTATCAGGAGGCTCTGCACCAGGACTCAGTGAGCGGAGCTGAACCAAGACCCTCAGAAAGCCGCGGAGCCCTGCAGACGCGCAGCAGATGCAGAATGAGAGCCGTGCGTCCGCTCACCCCACCCCGGGCCTGCCTCTGAAGAAAGGGACAGGTGGCCGGGACCGGAGGAGGGCTTTGTGGAGAGGGACTCCAGTGACCCTGGCCCTTGCTGCAGGGCACCTAGAGGGGACCGTGGGCCGGGAGAGTGGAGCAGCGAGCAGCCCGCGGGCAGCTGGGCCAACTCGGCACAGCTGTTCCCCAGCGGGGAGACATTTCTCACCTTCAGGAACAGGGTGGGGACATTCCCAGACAGGGCCACGTCTGCTCAAGGAACCACAGTGATGGGTCTTGGCGGCCGGTCCCATCCCCAGACCTGGCCGGGAGCCTGTCCCTCTGCCTTAGCCGTTTATGGAGGTGCGGCCCCGTGACAGGGCACCTGGGGCACAGGACTGCGTCGGTCCCCGGCCAGCCTGACTCGAGGCCTCCTCTTCCAGAAGCCAGTGTGAACGTCCGAGGCCAGGATCTCCACAGGCCCTTGGCACGCCCCCGGATGCCGGGGACAGGGAAACAACGGGGCCTTCGTGGCCAGCAGTGGGGTCCTGGGCCCGCAGGGTGGACAGGGCGCAGAGATGGGCAGGTTTGTCAACTCAGTTGTGAATGATCTAGAGCACAAACCCCGCTTCATCCAAGTGTGGCCTGAAAACTCACAGCCAATGTCCCCTTCAGAACCATGTCACCTCTCCAAGGCCCACCTCACCTCCCTCCTGCCGGCTCACTGGCAGCCACCTGGACGCGGCAGCAACTGTGGCTCATCCTGCTGGGTCTCTGAGCCAACCTGTCCACCCCCACAGCTCTCGTCTGAGCAAGAGAGACGGACCTTCAGAGTGGACCCCAGACAGGGAAGACCTTCCAAGGAGCTCGGCTCTGCTCACAAGGGGGCGCCTTCCCACCTTCCTTCTCTCCGCGCTGGGTGGGAACCCAGGCCTGTGCCAGGCAATGTCCGCAGGACCCACGCCCTAGAGAGCAGCCTTAACACAGAGCCTGACACTCCACCTAGGCGTCCTCCTGCGGGACAGCCCTGAGGCTGGGGCCTCTTCTCTTTCCTCTTAAGGCTGCAGGACACCTACGGAGCACACGGGTCTCCAGGGCAGAGACCCCCGCCCCATCCCCCCCAGGCCTGGGCCTGGACGACTCTCCAGTGGCAGGGCCAGCTCTCCACTCGGCCCTCTGCAGATGCCCAGTGAACGTCAGCCCTCCCCGATGCCTTCCCAGGGCAGTCCCAGCAGCCAGCCAGCCGCCCAGCAGGCATCGTGGACATCTGGCCCACAGTGACCTCGCAGACGCCCCCAGTCATAAAGGAGGCCCCGGCTCGCTCGTGTCTCGGCAGCTTCCTCCTCCACCACGCCTTCCCGTCCCGCTGACGTCCTGACAGTGGTCGGGACAGGCGAGTGGCCTGTGACCCTCCCTGGGGTCGTCCCAGAGGCTGCTGCCCAGCCCACGCCCTGTGCTGGAGCCCGCCGAGGAGAATGCCAGCCTCTCTGGGCCTGAGTCCCCACTTAGAGAAGCAGCAGGGACGAGGACAGTGAGTGGGGGGCACCTGAGGTCAGAGAGGGCCAGGCTGCCTGTGCCCAGGAGGGTGGAGCTCGAGGACTGGCCAGCGACGTAGCCACCACAGTGGACCCACAGGGTCCCCAGCACAGGAGCTGCGGCAAGGTCCCCACGGGGTCTCTGAGGCCGAGAGGTGGGGAGAGGGGACCGGAGCTGCAGGTGCCCGTGTGGCTGGGGAGCAGCTCAGCAGCCAGCCAGCCCGGATGCCACTCAGCCTCCCCAAATGTGTGCTGCTCGGAAGCTGGGCCTGGCCCCCAGCGTGTGTGTCAGGTCTAGGGCACAGCGACGAGAGGGAGCCATGGGGTGTCCCTAGAAGCCAACAGGCTGGTTTCTTCTGAAGATTGACACCCAGAGCCCAGCCTGGAGGAGGAGCCCAGAGAGATTCCCCAGCCCCCCGGAAGTTCACGAAGGTCCAACTTCAGTCCTCACCACAGAGGGCCTTTGGACGGAGCAGCCCCTGTGTGTGTGCCGAGGGTCTCAGCTGCCCAGAGGGAGGAGCACGGGGCACACGTGCCACCCAGATCCACTGTCTTTGCACACAGCCATGAGACAGAGAGACGCGCAGCAGCCGGGCACCGCCGAGTGTTGGCCTGGCAGCCCCCCCGGGGGTTGGGCATTTGCACCAATCCTGTGCACACAGATCTTCGCACACATGTGGCTGACAATCACCCGCACAACTGCGCCGGGGAACCTGGCCCAGCGCCCGCCAGCAACAGGGCGCTGTAATCCCCAGCTGCTCGCCGGATGCCACAGGAGATGCCATTGGAGGACGGAGAGGGTCACGGTTTTCAAGGCCACACCCCCATGGGAGACACAGGGCCACAGGATGGACATGTGTCAGCCAAAGCATCAGCCCGGCCCCCCCCCTCCCAGGGTCACCGGAAGAGCATGCACCCGCTCATTCAGCATTTTTATTGAGCAACTACAAGGAGCTGAACAGCATAGACCAGGACGTAAGCAGCTCATCCCAAACCACCCGACCCTCTCCTGGGACTGGCTTCTGGAGGTGCACAGACCTGGGTGGACCTCTCAGCCTGGCCAGCCCTGGGCCTGGGTCAGGCAGGTGCGCAGCACACGGGGGCTGGGATGGACTCCCCCAATGGGTGCGTGAACAGCGGACGTCGGCCTGCGCTGCTGGGGGAAATGCCCAAGCGCTGGCCTGTCCACGCCTGCAGCGAGGAGCACAAAGCGGCAGCAGGAGCCAGCCGGCCGCCCAGCTGCTTCCCAGGAGGCAGATGATCTGCTCCAGAGTGTCCCGTCCTTCCCGGACAGCTGCTCCGCCAGCCCACGGCCCTGGCAACCGCGGGAGCTGGCGGCCGGGCTGCAGGGGATGGCTCTGAAGCCATGAGTGACCTCCACGGAGGGGTCACTCAGCCTCTGTCCAGCTGGAATCGGGGCTCTGTCAGGCAGGAGCATTTGGGAGAACCAGTTCCTGGGAGCTGAGCCAGGCCCAGGGACAGGCTGCTAGAACCTTCAACGATGCCCACCGCCTCACCCCGTGGGGGAACAGCAGCCGTGGAGGGGAGGGGCAGGGTATGCGCGAGCAAGGGAGGGACAGGGACAGATGGGCCTCGGGAGTCCCTTCACCCCTCCCTGCTTCAGCAGGGCCCAGGGCTCCTCTTCACGGGATCACAGAGAAACGTGGCCACCTCCATGTCTGTAATGTGCTGAGAGCCGGCTGCCACAGGACAAGAGCCACGGAGCTGGGCAGTGACAACGAGGCGCACACTCACAACCGCTGGGCACACTGTGCGCCAGACCTCTGCAGCCTGCGCCTGCCGGCACAGCTTGGTTGCCATCCCCCGTGAGAAGCAGGGGCAGCTGCTGGCACCGTGGCCTTGCTCTAGGGACCCTGGTGGCAGCCTGCAGCTGCCTGGGGTCCCAGTGCACACGTGGGCACTCATGTGCCACCCACATGCGTGTTCTCACGCACATTCGACTATCATATGTGCCTTCCCAGCACCTGTGCGTCTGTGCGTCTGGCTTCCACGTGGAAGCTCAGGCTGAGTGGGTCGGGACAGAGCCTCTGTTTCCATAGGAACCAGGTGCAGCAAGCTTCTGTCACCACTGGTTGTCAAAAGGACAGATGAAGGTGGGGACACGGGGGAGGGGGGTGCACCGTCAACCTTCCCCAGGACAGGCAGCCGGGGCCTGGTGGTGGTCGGCGAGTGCTCAGATCCTTTGGAATTCAAGTCTCATACAGCAACAGCCCTGAGCCTCTGAAAGACCCTTCTCCGCAGCCCTGAGCCACGCCCACACGGTCCTTGCTGGAAACTTCTAGGCATGGGGGACTCGCTATTTTGTGAAATGTCCCATTTCACGGTCACAAAGTGAAAACGGTGAGAAAAACACCTGTTTATGTCACGCGTCACACTCCAGGTTCCAGTGTCTCCCGGGGACCTGGTACCGGGCGGTTTCTGGAGGACCTCAGTCCTGTATCTGGCTAAGCCTGCAGCTCCTCTGCGCCCACCACGCCTCCGTGTGAGCAGCCTCCATCCCGACCAGAGCCCCTTCCCCACAGAATCTCAAGCCCTCGGGACACACGGTCTCCTGCTGGGCCCCGGCTGGCCTTCCACATCCCCCTGAGGACCACGCCCTGGGGAGCCCCCGGGTGGGGCTGAATTGCATCCCCAAAACGAATCCCAGTGCTCACCCCATACCTGTGACAGTCACCTTACTGGGAAAAGGGTGAAATCTAGTTAAATGAGGGCACGCTGGGTCCCTAACCCAGTGACTGGCGACTTGGTCACAGACTACAGAGGCAAAGTCAAGAGGGGGCAGACCCTGGAGGGACGAAGCCAAGGGACACCCCACCCAGAAGCTGGGAGAGAGGCCTGGGGCTGATTCCCTTGCAGCCCCCAGAAGGAGCTGGCCCTGTGGACACCTGGTTTCAGACTTGCGGCCTCCCCATCCCTCGTGATGTTCCGGGCGGGGCTGTGTGGGGTGCTCTTCTGGCCCCCCAGGACACAGCTCCAGGCCCCTCCCCCAGGGCAGCCAAGCCCTAGCCCTGATTTTGTCTCCCGGTTAAGGTCACATGGCTGTTCACCCCAGCTCCGGTCAGCCAGCCTGGGCGGATTTCCCACGTCCATGCAGAAGAGGCCTGGCTCTCACCCCTCCCTCGCTCTCCGCCGCTCACCCCTCCCTGCTCCCCGTTAGACGTGGGGTCCTGGTGTAGGCCCAGGGCCAGGGTCACACTGGACAGCTTCCCGCTGCTGGGCTGGAGCTGACCGAGGCTCCCTGGCGTGGAGCCTCATGCCCTGACCTTGGCCCTGGACTCACCGGTAGGGCCTCTGAGGGTCTCTCTGAGGTCAGCCTTCCCCCTGACCAAAGCTCCTGAGGAAGGGTGCCCAGCCTTGAGGGTGGAGACTCCTGACCTTGACAGACCCCAGGGGACATGATGTGTCTCCCAAGGCCTCAGAGCCACCGGTCTGTCCCTCCACTGTTAATACTTAGGCAAAATCTGCTTTTGAAAGTAGATGCCCCCACCTCGGCCCCTCGGTTGCCATGAATGACCAGCAACAAAACATGGTCTTGTGCCAAAGGTGGGGCCTGCAGTTCCCAGGGCCAGCTTCCTGCCAGGCCTAGGTGCAATCCACAGGAGGGCTCGCCCGTCAGAGGGTGTGCGTGTGCGTGTGCGTGTGCGACCCCCCACGCGCAGTCGGGAAGGGTGGAGAGGCTCACGGAAATTCTTTCTGGAGCTCGGGAAGACAGGGAGATGGAAATGAGAGCTGTGCCTCACACACACGCACACTCACACACACTCGCACACTCACACACACTCACACAGTCACACACACGCACTCACACACCCACACACACATGCACACTCACGCACACTCACACACTCACACAAGTCACACACTCACACACATTCACACACCCACACACACATGCACACTCACGCAAACTCACACTCACACACACTCACACACTCACACAAGTCACACACTCACACACATTCACACACACACACACACTCACTCACACACTCACACAAGTCACACACTCACACACATTCACACACACACACACACACACACACACTCACACACGCCCTTCCTCTTCTTTCACCCACAGGCTCTCCAGCTTCACCGACCGGGCCTGGACTTGGGACACCTACTTCAGATCTGCCGTGGGCCTTCGAGGTGTGGACGGCAGCTCTCCCCCGGCCACACCTCTCTCCCACCGCTTCCTCCCTTCTGCTCCCCTAACCTTCTGCTGCCTGCTTGGACTCCACCCAGCGCTCGGGTGTGAATCGTTTCCTCCGCACGTAGGTGCGGGGGAAGGAACGGGCAGGCCCTCTTCCGGATCTGGGGCTCTGGCCAGGGATGAGCTTTCTCCTGGAGAACATGCACAGGGGCCCGGGCTGCGGGGACACGACAGCTCCCGGATGCGCAGAGCAGGCCCCGGCAGGGAGACCCCACACACGCCAGGCTCTGTCAGGCCTGGGTAGCCCCCAGCCTGAACGCCTCTCCTCCGTCCCCCCCCAGGAAGCACAGGGCAGGGACCAGAGAGGGCTCTTTCCTTCAGGGGCCCCTCTTCGCACACCTCTGGAGCTGACCCCAGTGTCCTGGGCTGCACAGGAAGGAGTAGCAGCCCCCTGTCCCCCAACTCTGCCCCCCAGTGGGGAGAGGACCAGCCGTGTCTGCAGACACGTGGAGGTGGAGGTGGTGGACAGGCGGCAGTGGCCCAGGCCCGAGTACAGTGGCCCTGGAGCCCATCACACCAGCAGCTCTCCAAGCAGACCAGGGCACACTGACCTGTGCCACCAGCCTGGTGCTGATGCCCGCTCCACACAGCGCCCAGCAGGAACCCCAAGCCCCCACCATGTCACCACCTCAACCTCCCCTTCCCAAGGGCAGGCGGAATGGGATCGCAGGGCTGACCGACAGCGTGGCTACTTGTCCAGCCCTGAGTAGCATCAACTCGGACCAACAGTGTTTCCCAAGTGCTATATACACGCTAGACTAGGGGCCCCTCTCACCCTGCAGTGGTTCTGTCCTATGCACAGGTTTAAGTCCTACTCCTGCCCTCGCTCATCCTCTGAGGATGGAATCTCTGGATTTCATTCTTTGGGTTTGCAAGAAAGGAGAAATCGGTGCAAGCTGCTAGGGTCTGCTGCCACATTGGGGGGCACGGCTGCAGCTGACACAGACCTCACCTGCCAGCAGGAGCAGAGAGGCCCCGATTTCACCAGGGTGGAGCCTGTCCCCAGGCGGGGTCACTGTCCTGTCACTCTGCCACCCTGACCAGCGATTTGACTGCTGGACGCTCTGGCCATGAGGAGGATTAAGCTCCCAGCAGGGAGGTGGCTGCTGACAGCTGTGGGCAGAGCATGGAAGGCCACACCCCTGCCAGGAGAGAAGCAGCTGCCACGGCTCATTCTCCTGCAGGAAACATTGTAACTACGAGAAATATTTAAAGGAGCAAATCTGAAAGATTATCTTTTAACTTTAATTTCTTTAAAAAGGATAGAACTATCTGAAGCAAAATATTTGCATTCTTGGGCTGGGGTTGTACAGCGCTTGCCTAGCATGCGTGAGGCACTGGGTTCCATACTCAGCACCACGTAAAAATTAAATGAAGGTACTGTGTCCACCTACACCTAAAAAAAAAAAAAATGTTACTTTTTAAAAAAAATTTGGTATCCATTTTAAATGTATACAGAAAAAAGAAAAATTCAGAAAGACTGTTAGGAAAGAAAAATAGAATAAAATGTATGTAGGTGAGATAAATACATCAAGCCATCACTCAGAGGACGGGAAGTGGCAGATGGATGTTCCCTTAGAGCGCCACGGTCCCTACTTTGTTTTTTTTCAGGCAGAAACATAATGCTAATTCCAAGTAGATTTTGAAAAGTTGATAACGCAGATCTGAACACATAGCCACTTCTACTGCACCAATACAAAGAGGTGTGAGTAATCAGCCAGACCTAAGTTAAAATAGAGTCCTGAATGATATCCAACCAACCTAAAAGAAGAGGAAACAAAGAGAAACGGAGGTTGTAAACCCAGCCATGCCCGTAAGTGTACTGAACATAAGTCGCCCGAAAACACCAGTCGAAGGCGGAGGTCGTGAGGATGGAGAATGGATCCAACTCCACCCTGGCAACAAACGCTGCGCTCAGCGTGGGCACAGGTGGAGATTTCCTGTTTGGAAAGAGGTCCGCGTTGCAGACAGCAAGCGCAAGGGGCCTCGGGGGGCCGGGCTGCAGGAGCAGGTGGCTAAAGCCAACTCCAGGCTGAAATCGTCGCCACAGATAAAGGAGCGCATCTCACCCCGATCAAAGGATCCATCTGTCAAGACGACCTAAAAATCATAAATGTGTATGCCAAAGAGTTTCCGAGCGCAGGAGGGTGGACAAGCAGCTCCACGATCCTCGCTGGAGGCTGGAACGGGGTCTCTGTCCATCTGGAGGCTACAACAAAACTCCTCGGCCTGGGTAATGGAGGATCAGGAGACGGTGACATCTGGACTCTGGGATCCCGGGGTCAAAGCACCAGCAGGCTCAGGTCTGGCGAAGGCTGGCTCCCTCCCCACATCCACAGGTAAGAGGGACCAACTCCCTCCAGCCACTTTCAAAAGAGCCCTGGTTTATTCACGGGGCTCCACCCTCCTGACCTCATCACTTCCCAGGGCTGTCACCCCCAGCCCCACCACATTAGGTATTATATTTCAGTTTCATAAACTTTAGAGACAAACATTCAGAAGGTAGCAACCCTCATTCTCAGCAGATAAAAAACAGAAATCTGAAGACCGCCACTAACCACCTTGGCCTAATCAGCAATACTATTTTATTTTTTTCTTTTTGGCACCGGGGCTTGACCCCCAGGGACACTGAGCTACATCCCCAGCCCTTTTTATTTTTTATTTTGAGGCAGAGTCTTGCTACAATGCTGAGCCTAGCCTCAAACTTGCAATCCTCCTACCTCAGCCTCCCAAAACCCTGGGATTACATGTTGCACCACCACATCTGGTTTAGTCAGCAAATACGAAGCATGGTCCCCAACAAGTGTAAAATCCACGCTCTTTTTAAGTAAAAATGGCACATTTACCAGGACACACTGTATACTGGGTCATGAGTCTCAAACTTGAAAAGATTGAGATCTTGTAAATGTGTTGTCTGGCCACAATAGGATCACATTAGAAACCAATAACTGGGCTGGGGATGTGGCTCAAGCGGTAGCGCACTCGCCTGGCATGCGTGCGGCCCCGGTTCGATCCTCAGCACCACATACTAACAAAGATGTTGTGTCTGCCAAGAACTGAAAAATAAATTTTAAAAAATTCTCTCTCTCTCTCTCTCTCTCTCTCTCTCTCTTTAAAAATTTCTCACAAGAGAAATTTCACAATATTTTAAGTAGAATGACTATGAAAACACAGCATATCAAAGAAAAGGAATGAAGCTAAAATGATGCTTAGAGGGAAACTTAAAATGCTTTTATTAGAAAAGAAGAGCACTGGGTGCAGTGGAGCATGCCCATAATCCCAGTGATTTGGAGGCTGAGGAAGGAGGATTGCAAGTTTGAGGTCAGCCTTAGCAATTTAGCAAGGCCCTGTCTCAAAATATAATGAGGACAGGGGGTGTGGCCTAGTGGTAGAGCACCCCTGGGTTCAGTATCCAATACCATAATAAATAATGAATATGTACAAACAAAAAACCCCATATATCTGAATCCAGAAACTGTCTAGAAAGAACGAGGAAAAGGGAATCAAGTAGCCAGGTGTGGTGGCATGTGCCTGTCATCCCAGCAGCTTGGGAGGCTGAGGCAGGAGGATCTTGAGTACAAAGGCAGCCTCAGCAACTTAGTGAGGCCCTGAGCAACTTAGCAAAACCCTGTCTCAAGATAAAGTATAAGAAGGGCTGGGATGTGGCTCAGTGGTTAAGTGCCAGGGCTCAATCCCTGGTACCAACAGAAGGGGGGGCAGCGGCTCAATGTTACAAGGGGCAACAGACTTGAAAGGAGATTTCACCAGGAAGAAACTATGAGTGGCCAGTAAGTCACCAGGACCATGCAAATGAAAGACAACATGGGATACCCCTGCGCCACCCGCAGACTAAAGGGCAGAGCAACCACCAAACGTTGGCCAGCACCGGGGGCGACCAGACCCTCGCCCTGCTGGCGGGACTGTGATGGGGCGGCCACTCTAGGAAAGGCCAGGCAGGTTCCTGCAGTTCAGGTTCCGCTCCTCTGTGGCTCCGGCTTCTACTTCTAGGTATTCGCAAAAGGGAACGAAAGCGCTGGTCCAGGGAAGGCCTGGTGCGGACACCCCGCTGACCAGCGGTACTCACAGGCCCTGGTGGGGACAGCCCGCTGACCAGCACTACTCACAGGCCCTGGTGGGGACAGCCAGGGCTGGAAAGCCACTGAGCACTCGCGCAGTGAGCCGGGCTCAGCGGTCAGAGGAGCTGAGTGCGAGTGTCCCCAGGGGCCCGGGGCTCCCCAACACGCAAACCAGCAAGTCCGCCTGCGGTGGGCGGGGCAGCGGCCAGGTGGGAGGGGCCTGGGGCGTCCTGTATTCTGATGGGGTGCACAGTGTCCCCACCTGTCGAAATCTGGGAACAGTGCACTCTGGGAGCAGTGCACTGAAGGTCCCGTGACATACAGATGTCCCCTCGAGAAGGAAGGGCCCCCAACAGACCTGGGTCCACACCAACGTGCGGAGGACAAGGGCTCCGGCCTCGTGTACCGATGTTTGCGACTTATCTTGAAATGCACCCCAAAAGCCGACCGCGGGTGGGGAGAGGGACGGCCCGGAGGAAGCTCACAGAGGCCACTGCGGAGCCGCGTGGGCACGAGGGCGAGCGCTGTGACCCTGTCATTTTCTCTGTGTCGGGGGGAAATACAGGGCCTGAGACATGGACCCCAAATCAGAAATGAAAAAGGCACAGAGCGGGCAGACCCCTCCCTGTCCCCCTGTCCTGAGCCGGGAGCTTCCAGCTCTCACTTGCCCCACCCAGGTGTCCTGTCCTGTGCCTGCCTGGGGGCTTCCTTCTGTCCTCGTCCCTTCCCTCGCCCCTTCCCTGGCCTGCGTCCAGCAGCGGAATCCGCTGTGACCCGAGAAAATGCCAGCCCAGGCGCAGCGGGCTCTCGAGAGCTGGCAGCGCCACCTGCTGGGAAAGAGGCGCTCTGCACCGGCCCCTGGGCGCTTTGCCCTGGGCCAGTCCCTCCCCGCTGCCCCGCCAGAGCTGACCCCTGCACCCCGTGCTGGCAACATAGGGGTGCCCATGCATGGGGAGCAGAAAATGAGCCCCTCTGTCCCACCTCGGCCGCCAATTCCCAGGGGCACCCCCACCCACAAACATCCAGGGGCGTGGGCGGAGACCCCCTGCCTGGGGGAGCCCCCCCTCCCTTTCTCCCTGGCACCAACCTCAGGACCAGGTCACTTTGGAGACTCCTGCACGAGCGAACATGTTGAGGCTCCAGTTCTTCCCGTCCCCAGACGGGGACAGCGAGCAGGACACACCCGCATGGCTGAGAGCCCTGCGCTGGGGCGCCAGCTGCCCCCGGGACAGAGCATGGGGACCTCTGCTCCAGAGGCGAGGACACGGAAAAGCAGGGGCTCTGCGGCTGGAGCGCCTCCATACGGCTCGCTCCGGTGCCCCCGACTTCAGGCAGCGCGCCTCTGGGGGACAGTGAGGCCCTGGCTGTGAGAGTTAGGGGCTCTAGGGGTGGGGTGCACAGACCCCCCAACTTATTACAGAGGCTGTCAAATCTCCTGTCCCCAACATCTGCTCACGGCCCTCCTCAGGTGAGCAGAAATGTCACCCAGGAAAGGTCAGAGTCAGGGGAGTCTGCCCGAGGGGCCTGGATGAGCCTGACCCAAGAGCAGGGCCCCCAAAGCTGGGGGTGGCTCACAGCCCCCCCAGGAGGCAGTGTCAATCCCCAGGTCAACGAGTCCCTCTCACAGCTCCGGGAAGGTGCCCAGCTGGGTGCGTGGCCAGGCTCCTGAGCAGCTCTGCCCCCAGAGCCACCTGCAGGCTCAGAGCCCACAGAGCGGGGACCCAGGGGAGGCACCTGCCCTCCGCGAGTGCCTGAAAGTCCCTCGCTGTGTCTCTCCCAAGTGACACGGGACGCGGAGGGCAGGGCGCTGGGGAAACGCAGGGGGCAGCAGGGTGGCGGAGGCAGGGAGAGCAGGGCTGGGATGCAGGGTTTGAGGGGCCACGGGAGGGACACAGACTCCACCGCCCAGGGGCGGCCTGGCCTCCCAGCAGCCTCCCTCTTCTGGAGGCCTCTCCCAGGGATGGAACTGGAAGCCCTTGGCCTTGGCTGGGGCTGCAATGAGGGGAGGGAGGTGCTGACTCGGCCCCAGCCCCAAGGGCCAGCTGAGGGCTTTGGGATCTTCACCCCCCTTGAGTCAGGGGCCCAAAGCTGGGGGGAAACGTGGAAGCCACGGGACGGTGGCAGAGCCCAGGCACTAGGCTCAAGGCTGCCCCGCAGAGGGTCCCACGGGGCTGGCCATGGCCCTGCCAGGGAGGAAATGGGGCTCCGAGCAGTGCGCTCCACCTACACCTGCACCCCACCTTGAGGCCACCAGCCCTCGTCTAAAGCCACCTTCCCAGGGTCAGGCCACAGCACCTCACCCCGGCCAAGGGAACCAAAGCCCAGCTCGGCCCAGAAGCAGCACACACCCGTCCTGAAGGAGCAGGAGGCCAGGGCCAGTCGACACATCAGCCTGTGTCTTTTGTGACCACCGGGGCCCCTAGCAAAGACCCCCCCCACCCGCAATGACTACAAAGCCCCCAACCCTCAGCCTCCTGCTTCCCCCCTTCCTTCCTGCCACCAGCCACCCAGCAGCTGCAGGGCACTGAGGTCCCACCATAGCCAAGAATAAAGTCAAGTCCTCACCAGGGACTCCAAGGCCCGGCCTGACCTGGTCCCACCTCTCCTGGGGCTTCAGGCCTGTCTCCTCCTCCATCACACTCCAGCGCTCAAGCCTGATGAAGTAGTTCAACCTCGGGGCCTTTGCACTTGCTATTGACCTAGCAAGAAATGCACCTTTCTCTCTGAGCATCCTCAAAGCCCTCGTCTAAAGCCATCTAGCGACTTGTTTATTTGCTGCCTAACATCCAGTGCAGGCTGTGAGTCCCAAGCACCAGCCATCGCACCTCCCTCTCATCACCGTAGACTAGGACGCTGGCAGACACGTTCACTAAGTGAACCGGAACCAGCTGTGTCCAATGGGACGATGTGGGACAAGGTCAAGAAGAGGCTGTGGATGGAGGACCTGGGGCTGCAACTGCTGGGGAATAGGGACAGGGGCAGAGGGGGAGGGGAGAGGGGGAGGGGGGAGGGGGAGGGGGAGAGGGGGAGGGGAGGGGGAGGGGAGAGGGGCAGGGGGAGAGGGGGAGAGGGGGAGGGGGAGAGGGAGAGGGGAAAAGGGGAGGGGGAGAGGGGGAGGGGGAGAGGGAGATGGGCAGGGGGAGAGGGGCAGGGGGAGAGGGGGAGAGGGGGAGAGGGGTCAAGAAGAGGCTGTGGATGGAGGACCTGGGGCTGCAACTGCTAGGGAATAGGGACAGGGGCAGAGGGGGAGGGGAGAGGGGGAGGGGGAGAGGGGGAGGGGGAGAGGGACAGAGAGGGAGGGGGAGAGGGGGAGGGGGACAGGGAGAGGGGGAGGGGGAGAGGGGCAGAGACCTGAACCCCAGCAGACAGGAGCCCTGAGGCTGGAAGCTGTCCTGCTCTGCCCTGAGTCGGGTGTGGCCAGGGCCCAACCAGCTCTCCAAAGGGGGGCCGCCTACTAGGAAGAGGGGTCCCCACACCTACCACATCCCATGCCATCCCATCCCCTCCCCAGAGCACCCTGGCCCTGCCGGTCCTGAGAGCCGCTGCCCAGCCTGGGCTTCGGGAGCCCCTCAGGGCACCCTGGGGCTCCCTGCATGGTGGCTTGTGCCCAGGCACCCAGAGCCTCCGCCAAGGACAGGGGCGGCCAGGCAGAGCCCCGGGCCCCGCACACAACAGCGTAGGGCTCAAGGGCAGCTCTGGGGGCACCCTGCTGCCCGTGTGGTTTGGGGGCAGGAGGCACAGTGGGCAGCTGGAGCGTCCAACCTGGGCAGGAGGGCAGGAGGGCAGGAGGGCAGCGCAGTCCTGGGCCAGTGGAGCAGGAGGGCAGACAGACCCATCTGAGGGTGGAGTGAGATGAGCCCCCGGGCCAGGGAGGAGGCCCAGGGTCTCCTTCCCAACGTTGTCAGAGGCAGGGATGGCACAGGAGGGCTGTGTCCAGTGGACGTCAGAGGAGCCGGGGTGCGGGGTGGGACGTGGGAAATGCCTGAGTCCAGAGAGCCACCTCCTGAGCCGCTTCCCTCCAGGGCCTTCCAACACAGCCACCCACAGGGGCCAAGGCCCCGGGAGTGCCAGCACCGGGCAGGCAGTGGACAAGCCACGCGGTGAGAGACCAGGCCTCCCCAGACCTGCAGGTCCAGAAGGAGGCCTGGCAGCACCCAGGAGCCGTCAGCGTCTCTCTCTCCCGACTCCCCCAGCCCCCAGGCCTCAGGCCCTGCAGCTGCCCCGGGCAGGCCTGGCCGGGGCCTGGTCCACTCCTCGCCTTCCCTTCCGAGCTCGAGCTCGGCCTGAGGTGTCTGCCCGAGGGCAGCCTTCCTGACCCAGCTCCCTCCCTCCACGGGCCGCACCTCTGTGCTCTGTCACGCAGGTGTCCTAGCGACGTGATTCAGCCCTAGGTCAAGGCCCGTCCAGTGTGCTCTCCATGGTACCCAGTGCAGGTACGCAGTGGGCATGGTTTGTTGAATGAATGAATGAACAGCACCCACTCGATCTCCAGGTCAGAGTCCAGGCAGAGCCCTGGGCACCCCAAGTCCCTGGGAACAGAGTGTCCACAGTGACCACCCCAACAGTAGGAAGCAGCCCCGATCCTGTGCTATGTGGCTATCTAAGGCCCTTCTCTAATGCACAGCACTTCGATGCTTCGGTCACTCTTAGAGGGGCTTCACAAAGAACAAACACGAGTCAGAAGAATTTCTGGGCAGACATGAAGCTGGCGAGCAACGATATTGACTGGGATCTGTGGGTCTCGCCCCCGCCTCAGCCCTCAGCCCACTGCCCAGACCGCCCTGGGGAGCTGAGTCAGCTCACCCTGGAATCCCACACAGGGCTGGGCCTCCTCACATCACCAGGAGTAAGCGACCAAGTGCAGGGGCCAGTGGCCACAGCAAAGGCCCAGGCAGGCCAGTGGGGGTCTGGGACTCAGAACCTCTGGTGCATCCAGGACACATGAGGACTGAATGAATGGTGGCCCCCAAATGAGGTCCCCTAGGAGCCTGTGAAGGTGGCTTTATTCAGAAAAAAAGGGGTCTCTGGAGACAGAATTAAGGATCTGGAGATGTGATGATCCCCGGTCACCCAGTGGGCCCCAAATCCACGAGTGTCCTTATAAGAAAGAGGGGCATTAGGGACAGGGGAGCGGCTGTGTGACAAGGAGGAGGCTGGAGTGAGGTGGCTACCAGCCAAGGAGTGCCGAAGAGGTCACCAGCAGCCGGGAGTGTCGCCAGCGGCCAGCCCCGCCCACCTTGACCTGCACTCTGGCCTCCAGAGCTGGGAAAGAGCAAGCTCCTGAGTGAGCCACCAGGAAATCCCACAGGGACCAAAGTCCCGCCCATCAGAGCAGGTCAGCACAGGAAGACCACGAGGAGGGCCCCAGGGGAACCTCTCACCCTGGAGCTGAGAGCCAAGGTGCACAGCTCCGCGCTGGCAGGAAGCGGTGGCCACGGTGCCCGCCCAGGCCAGGATGCCAACTCCCCAGGGGCTCACAGATGAGGGGCCACAAAGCAAGGACAGAAGGGACAGCAAAGCACAGACTCCAGGCACCTCCAGCTACCTGCTGGTCCACGACAGAGGGCCCACCCTGACGGGAGCAGGGCCCAGCTCTGCCCCTCTGCACTGGCCAAATACCCATCAGCAGAACACCCAGGCCAGGACAGCCGGGCAGCTCCAGGAAGCTGGGCCAGCCTGGTGACCGCACAGCGACTTCAGTGGCTATGCTGCCTCCCCGCGGGGCTGCTCCCACCCTCCCAAGGCCCCCTGAGCAGCAGCTCCCAGGGGAAGTCCCCTTCTTGGAGACGCTGTCCCTACTGAAGTACAAGCTCTTGGAACAAGATAAAACTGCTTAATTTGTAAAAGCCACAAAGCCAGCCCAAAACAAAACTCCCGACCTTGGCTGGAGGAATGGCCTTCTGTGCCTCGGCAGCCTGTCCCTGCTCCGTGACTCACACCCCGCTGACAAGCAGACAGCATCTTCCCAGGGAAGATGGCTTCAGAGAAGTCGGAGTGGGGGGGATCCCAGGGTTCCCCGCTCCTGAGGCAGGTGAGGGGAGAGAGGAAGAAAGAGGAAGCAGATCCAAGGGCCACTGGCATCTGCAGAAGTCCCTTCCCTGAGGCTGGGCAGACCACCGTGGACCCACCAGGGCGGGACCAGGCCACCACCACCCCCAGACAGCGGCTGGGCAGCCAGGCTGGACCCAACAGCCAGGGGTGTGAGCAGTGTCCACAGCTGTGTCTAGGGATCGGCAGGTGGGGCACCCAGAGGGCAGGCCTCTGACCACACATGCACTCACCCTTGCCCCCAGCCCCATGGCCCATTGGATCACTGGTGAGGACTAAAGGAGCTGTCACCACTGATGGTGGGACAAAGGGGCACAAGCCAGAGGGCCCAGCGCACAGGAAGGCAGAGAGGGAGGGATGCCACCTAGGGCCTCATGGGTAACCCCTCAAGGTCACCCAGCAGGGACTGGACAAGAGCTTGCCCAGAAACTGGAGCCAAGGGCTCAGCTAAGGACCACAGGGGAGGCCTGGTGGCCTGCAAAGCATGCTGGGAGACAGCTCTGGGTTCTCCTCCTGACTCCTAGTGCCGGTTGACAACGGGGTTTCAGGAGGGGGGAAAAAAGAAAAGAAAAAAATTCTTTTTAAAATAAAAACACATCCAAACAGGGATTGTGCTCTGACATTCAGATCCCCAGGTAGTGGCCCAATGGGGTCCTGCATGGTCATCTATAAAATGAAAGCTGAGGTGGGTGTGGCTCACGGGTAGAGCCCTTGCCCAGCATCCCCAGGGCCTGGAGTGTGATCCCCAGCATGACTAAAGAAAGAAAGAAAGGGTGGACCAGAGGCCCCCTCTCAGCTGAGGAGGCAGCCTGTGGGAGGTGGCCTGCTCTGGGGTCAGCTCCACACCCCACCCAGGTCTAGAGAGGGTCTCTCCCAGTGGCCCCTGCCCCAGTCCCTGCAGACGGCCCAGGGCACCCGGGCTCTGCACCTGTGCCTGAGCTCAAGCAGGATCAGCGGGGCTGCAGTTTCACAGCCGGCCCTCCTCCTGCGGGTCTCTGGCTGCCCACCTCCAGGGCTCCGTCTACCGCCTATTATTACGTGCCCCAAAATACTGCACCTTCCCCACTCCCCACGGCAGGACCCTCCCGGCCGGCCTCTCAGAGCTGCCCAGCCAATTCTGACACTGCCTCAAGAGTGGCAGGGGAGGATCCCATCCTTCCAAACGGCCACTGAGGGGTCTTTTAGGGACCCCCTACACACACACAGGATCCCCATCACAACGACAGACCAGGGCCACGGGCACTTATGGGATGGCGTTCTTAGGCTTAGCATGACCCAGGGCACCTCAGGACACCAGGAGCCGGGAGCGCGGCGCACACCGGAGGATTCTGCACCCGGCTCAGAGGGGTGCGCCCACTCTTGGGCACAGTCTCCAGCGCATCCCAAGGACCGCAGCCCCCTCGCAGCGCCTCGGCACTTCCAGGGCTTGGCCTGGAAATCGGATTTCCTCACTGAGGAGGTCCAAGCAGGAGACGCCTCCCTTTCATTTATCCACTCACGCCCCGCCCCACGGCCCGTGCCTGCTGGGGGTCCGCAAGAGCCACATGTGCACGTGCGCACGCACACGAGAGCGCACACATGCGCACGCGCGCGCACGCCTCCTCTGAGCGCCGGGAGCCTCCACCTCTATAATCAACTGCCAGGGAGGCCCAGAAAAGCTATTTCGGGGAGGAGACCAAGACAGCCTTGAAGACAGACTTGGGTTGGCAGCAAGAACACAAACCACACAGTGGACAAACAGGCCTGGCGGCGCCCACCCCGAGCGCCACTGCAGGCCCCCACCCTTGCCCGGGCCTTCGTGCCCACATCACCGTGGACGCAGATGCAAAACTGGCATGTTGGAAAATGAAAGAGAAATTGCAAGGAGAGAGGAGAGCCGAGCTTAAATAAAAGCCAGACTTGGAAGCGCTTAGGTTTGGGAGAAACATTCCACCCCACGAACTGAGAACAGTCAAAAGGAAAATATTTCTCAAAAAAATGAGTAAAAGTGACCCTTGGGTGCTTATTTCCCACAACATCCATAGAGCCCAGTCCGGGGAACTGGGCGGGGGAGTGGGGCGAGGAGGGCCTTCTGCCTACCTGTGATCCGGTCCCTCTCCATTCCTACGGGTCTATTTAGCAGCAGGCGGGAGTCCCAGCGGCCCTGGTTCAGAGGCAGGCGTCCTCCCCTTTCTCACCCGTCGGTCGCCCTCCCTCTCTCTGCCTCCTCCTCCTCCTCCTCCAAAAACACTCTTTGTCTGGTCTAATTTCTTCAATCTGTTGCAATCACGAATGCATCCAAATTACCACATTTCCATGTGCTGATCATATGTTTGTGCTCCAAACTGAAGTAGCATTGTCTCTTCAAAACAGGAGGGAAAGGCAGCGAGGAGAGAGACGGGAGGGGGGGGAAGCTGAGGAGAGGGGCCCAGAGGTGGGTCCGGAGGGATCCCGCCGCGCCCAGGGTCCTCCTGCACGAGGACCGGCCGCCTGGCCTTCGGAGCGGTGGCTTCAGTCGTCCAGCGTCCAGCTTCCGGCGGCGGCGTCCTCTCTCCACCCCCTCCAGCCCCCGCCGCCCTGAGCCTCGCTGCTCCTTTTTAATATCCACTTGGAGATGCTTAACTTAGGCTCTTGGAAACCAACTCGCAGAGTCAAATTCCTGGCGACTTCCAAAGTCTTTCATTTTCCCCGTCCAGCAATGCCGCGATTTCCTGGGGTTTAAGTGTTTAAAAAGCCCAGTTCCTGCTGCCTGCCTCGCCTGCCTCTGGCCCCACTGGCCTGGCCCTTCCTTGGCACCCCGACTGGGCTGGATGGGAGATGGACACCTCCCCAGGCATGCAGGCTGGCTGGGAGAAGGTTCCAGAGCACCTGCCCAGGATGAACCCTACGAAGGTGCCCCTCTGCCGCTAGCCTAGCCTGCTGTGTCAGAGGGAGCTGCCGTCCCCACCCCAGCAGAGGCTTCCTGGAAGATTCCTACCACAGAGCATGAGTCAGTAAGTCTGGGCAGTCCCCTGGGAGGGAGCAAGTCCTCTTGTGGCTCATTTCCCCAGACTCCACGGCTCCCAGGGGGTGGGCAGCTCCCTGCCTTTTCCCACTGGAGTTCCAGGGGCTGCTCACCTGGAACCTCGGGGTCCCCACCAGCACCCGGTCAGTGTCTGGGCAGGGGTGGAGGAATTGGGCAGAGCAGGTCAGTCCCCGGTGGGGCAGAGGCATCCCCACCTCAAGGGTCCCTGCAAAACTGAGGCAGAGAGAGGTTTTGCTTTCTCATTTCTGTTTAAAGGAAATGTATATTTGTGTCAGTGTTAAAATGAGGCTACTTCCCTAAAAACTCCAGATTTTTAGCTTCTCTTGACAAAGTGAGGGGATGTGGTCAGACGGGGGCACTTCCTTCCTGGCCTGAAGACTGCAGTCCTCCCTTGGCATCTGCTCCAGTCCCCACGGTCTCTTACGCATTCCTACTAGGTGCCTGCCCCCCAGAGGCCTCCAAGTTCACAATCCCTGCCTCAGCACAGGTGAGTTATGCGTGGCCAGGTAAGGCTCCGGTATCGGTATCGTTTTCAGCTGGACGACAGAGCCAAAGGCCCCATGTGTCACTGACACTCTGCCACCTGACCCCCTCCCTGCCTGGGACAGGACCCCCCAAGGCACTGGCCTACAGCAAGGGCATTTCTTGCAGGATTCGGGGGTGGGGGTATAATCTCCAGCCTCCTGGGAGACACGGAATAGCGACTGCCCCCTCCCCAGGAGCCTGAAGGGCAGCCCCACAGGACAGTCTGCACAGAGAAGGTGGGAACAGTGTCTTGGTCAGGGCAGTGGGCTGAATAAGGGCCCTAGTTCCTAGAGCCCGCAACTGTGACCGATTTGGAAAAGGGTCTCTATAGGTGTGACTAAGTGAAGGATGGGGACAGGGCCTTGGATCACCCAGGTGGACCCTTAAGGCCATCACACGTTCCCATGTAAGAGGGAGCTGTTGCTGCACGGAGCAGGACGGGGAACGTGGAGAGAGAGGGTGAGACTCCGCCTGAAGGCTGGGAGAGCCTGAGCCACTGGAGGCTGGGAGAGGCCCCGGGGCCTCCCCTGGCCTCTGGAGGGAGCCCGGATTTGCAGACAACTCAGGTCAGACGCGGTGCCTCCAGAGCCCTGGGAGGGCACAGCTGCGGAGTTTTAGCACCCAGTTTGGGGGAGCTCGCTACAGCAGCCATGAGACCCCCAGCCAGCACCCCAGACGGATCGAGAGGCACGTTCGCTGTAGCTGTTTTCTGTTACTCAACCTCTTAAACACTGTCACCGGCCACGGACCGTCACTGACAGAGCAGTGAGAATCGAGGGGGCCTGGGGGTGAGCTGTGTACTCGTCTGACTCTGAAAAAAAACTCTGCTTTTTTTCTCTGATTACAACTGTAATGTTTGTTCATTGTATTGAGTTTAGAAACCACAGGAAAAGTACAAAGAAGCCCTGTTAATCCCACACCAGCCTCTCCAGCACCGTGTCCCTCCTGCAGGCAAGCCAGGAAGGCCCCGGAGGCCACCGACCTGGCCAGCTGGCGGAAACGGGGGGAGTGGCCACGGCCAGGGCTGTGCCCGCTCTGGGTTCACTGCTGTGGTCTGTGCAGTGCCCAGCTCAGCCTTGACCCTCAGTTCTCCATGGCACAGCTGAGCTCAAGGTCTGTTTCTCCACTGTGCCTAAAAATGCAAGCATTCTGGCCCAAGCAGGGGACAACGTGAAACCAAAAGCCTGGCGGCGCCCATTGGCTCCGAGGAGGCCCACGTTAGTCACGAGCCAGCTCTGAGCAGGGTGCGGAGGTAAGGCCAGGCTGCAAGGAGAAGCAAGGCTCCCGCCCACCGCCTGTGGTGTCCAGGGCTCAGGTGGGCAGCCTTCCAGGCTAGCCCAAGTCCCAGGAGTGGGTCCCACGTGCTCCTCCCTCGGGGGGACAGTGAGGAGGTTTCTGGGGCTGTGTATCCCCTTACCCCGTCTCACACTCCCCGGGCAATGACAGCGTATTAGGCGCAGTGAGGCGTCCAAGACAGCTCAGTTTCCCAGGTGGACCTGGCTTGCCGCTCCCGGGAGGCAGGGCCCTGGGGCCACAGCTCTGGGAACTCACTGTGCCAGCCACAAGCCCCAGCTCCCACCCCCGGCCTGCCCCTAGTCAGGGTGCCGTCACCAACAGCCCCTTCCAGAAGATTCTCAAGCAGCACCTCAGTCCTCACCTCACATCAGAACACCCTGGTGGCTTTGCAGGGTCACCGTCACAGTTCTCAGACCCTCCTAACTGCAGAGTGGAGCTCGCCGGCACAGAGCCCACTTGGAGAAGCAGCCAGGGGCCCGAGGAGGGTAAAGAGGGACGGTGAGGACCACTTCGCCTCTTAGACATGGCCAGGCCCCGGGGCAGCCAGAACCTGCACGTCGGAACGAGGGCCCCACTCACTCTGCTTGGACCCTGCTCAGGGTGAGCAACAGAATGAAGGCCAGAGGCCACCCCTCACTCCAGCAGGGCCTGGGGACCAGCTGCTCTGTCAAGGCTCCTCGGATGCTCCCTCTGTTGGGGAACCATCCATGGTTGTCCCTCCCTCCTGTCCTGCCCCCAAATGCAGCTGGACCCCCAGGGACAGTGCTCCATGGGAGCCTTCTCGGTTTGACTGTCCTCCTCAGTGGAACTTCCTGCCCCAGCCTGCAAGGATCCGCAGATTGAGCCTCCTCTCCCTGTGGGGCAAAAGGGTCACTTCTCTGTCCCCACCCACCTCTCACACAGCCGGCCCAGCAGTGGGTTCAGTTCTCTCGCCCCAAGCACCACAGCCTCACCTCGGTCCCCTCCAGAAAGCACATGGCATGCCCCGCTCCCGCTGAGAGGGGACAGAAACTGTGAGGTGTCCCCAGGGTGGCCTGAGCTGTCAACACCATCCAGGAGGCCCTGGGGCTGGCCCAGCTATCTGGGAAAGCAGCACACCTCCACGTGATTCTGACGTGGGCAGCAGCGGCCCCGACATCGAGCTGGCAGGGTGGTACCACCTTGCTCCTGGCGCACACCTGGGGAGGGTCCTGCAGGAGTGGGGGAGGGTCTGCTGAAAGCACACTTTCTAATGGTCTGGGCTCAGATTTTCTGCCACCTGCCATGCCCCCCTCCCTAATGCAGGGACTTGGGAACCTTCACGGTGAGTACCAGCTACAGGGACGTGCAGGCTCACTTTAAACAGTGACTTCCCCGAGCCAGGTGCTGCCGCACATGCCTGGAATCTTGCTGACTTGGGAAGCTGAGGCAGGAGGATGGCAGATTTGAGATGAGCCTCTGCAACTTAGGAGACTCTCTCTCAAAATAAAGTAAAATAAAAAGGGCTGAGGTTGTAGTCTAGCAGTAAAGGACCCTGGGCTTAATACCTAACACCAAAAATAAATAAATAAAACAAACGACTTTTCTGTTCATTTCCTGCTTTTTCCCAAACTTGCCCACTTAAGTTTGCCCCCCGAATTAAAAATAAAGGAGCTGGGTCCCCTGGCCCCGGGGTGCTGACCCGGCCACAGTTGCTGCTGCAGGACCCACCAAGCAGCCTCCAGTGCAGCCGCGACCCAGCCTCGGGGGCTGCATCTTCTCGGCACTTTTTATTAGACCTCAAGATTCGTCTGCTCCTGAATCAATAAAAGCCAGCTCCTCTCTGCTCCCGGAGCTGCTGCAGGGTTCACTGGTGTCGAGGGCATGGGCCAGCCGGCGGCTTTGGGAGCCCCTCCAGGTCAGCGTAGAAGGGGACCAAGGGGATGGGAGAGGCAGCCCAGCCGGGGGGATTCCACCGCTCACGGCCTCACGCTCAGCCATCCAGCCAGGGCTGCAGGCTGACCGGAGCCAGAGCTGGCGCTTCACCCCTACAGGGGCCTCGGCTGGTGTCTGCCCAGAGCAGGAGAGACGAGAGGCCGGGGGAGGCTGGGGGAGCAGGGGTCCCTCTTAGAGTGAGACAGGAGCTGGCACTTCCACCTCCCAATGGGAGCCCCGCTGCCTGCTCCGTAGGTGCCCAAGGACTGGAAGCCAGCCGTGATGCTCCCAACCAGCACCTGCCCACAGAGCTCTCTGCCAGGGTGTCAGTGCTCCCTATCCGCAGCCCAGGAGCCACCAGCGGCCAGTGCACCTGGGCAGTGGGCAGAGCTCTGCACTCACGGTGGTAACTTAAATGTAAGCCCAGCGCTGCCTGACCACTCCTGCCCTTGCCCTCCCTGGAGACAGTGGATTGCCGTGACCTGCCTCCCCAGAAGGCAGGCCAAGGGAAGAGCTACTTCTCAGCCAAAGCCCAAGAAGGCCGATGCCTCTATTTTAAGTTAACTTCTTTGTGTGTTCTTTTTAGGTGCACATGACAGCAGAGTGTCTGTTGACATAAACACCTGGAGCGTGACCTCCAACCAGCATCCCGTCCTCGTGGTGTACCCGACATGGGGCTTCCCGAGTGTGGAGTCAGCCAACCTTTTGTCTCCCCAGCCTTCTCTTCTCAGGGTCAGCTGGTCAGTGCCCACTGTCTGCTCTGCAAAAACCCCCTGGGGTCCAGAGGGGACAGATGAACCAAGGCAACCTGCTCACAGGACGCCACAACTGGAGCCATGGTTATCCTGCAGCCCAGCAGGGGCCACAGGGAGGGGAGGGCTCTCTCCCAGAGGGAATGCCTGCTGAGGTGACCTCGAGCAGGGACAGGAACACCGGCAGAGAGGTGGTCAGGGCCAGGCAGGGAGCAGCTCCAGCCTGGTGCTTGGGGCTTACAGTGGACACACGGGGTTGGGGGGGGGGGACCCAGGGCTCTGTAAGTAAGAGGACTGTGGCCAGGGTGAGGTGGTGGGAGTCTGGCATGGGAGAGGGACGGTAAGTGTCCCCTGGCTGTGTATAGGGAGGGGCTTGTGGCAGGGAGATGGGGTGGGGACGAGGACATCTACGGAGAGACCATCGAGGCCGGACCAGGACCTGACCAAGACCATGAGCAGTCCGCCTGAGGTCACTGAGGAGAGGGGGGATTGACCTGGGGGTGCTGAGGAGGCAGAGGTCAAGGTCGACTGAGTACCGAGGGGGTGGCAAGGCTGGCGCTCTAGAGAAGAGAAGGTGGCACAGGCATGCATGGAGGGAGAGGAGGAAGGAGTGAGGTGCACCTGGGGAGCCCAGAGGCAACGTCCCCAGCAGCAAAGCTCCCACCAGCCTGTCCCGCAGCAGCTCCTCCACAAGGCGGGCGTTGGCCCACGTGGCCGGGCACACAGGCCCAGAGCAGCCCCTCTGTACTAAGGCACATGGCACGGTGCCCCTGGAGACAGCTGGCACTGGCTTGGCAGGCCCGCCCCATGGCCCTACTGTCTCCTGGAGTGGTGGCAATTCAACTGCTAGTTGCAGCCAAGTGTCCCGGGTGTTAGGCCAACAGCTCCCTGGGTGGGGCCTGGCCAGGCCTGCAGCAAGGCCTTCTTCCTCTAAGAGGGGTGGGGAGGTGGGTGGGGGAGCTCCTCCCGTCAGCATCCCTCCAGGCTCAGACGCCCAAGGCAGAGTATTTCAGGGCAGTCCTTCCGTGTCAAGGGCCACTGACCCACAACAGCCTGGCAGGGGGTGTGTGCCAGGGTCCTGTGGCTGCTGTAACCAAGCACCACAAGCTGGGGGCTAACTGTTCCGGAGGCCAGAAGTCCCAGGCCAAGGTGTGGCAGGGCCAGGCTCCTGGGAAGGCTCTGCGGTGGGGGGTGGGGGTCTTCCGGCCGGAGGCTGCGTACTCCCACCTCTCCTGGCTCCCACGCACTTCTCCTCTGCTTTCCTATGAGGACCCTGCCACTGGAATCCGGCCATCCCTAACCCCGGTGACCTGCCTGAAGTTCTTTCCACCTGAAAAGGTCTGTTTCCAGTCAAGTCACATTCTGGACCTGACCTGTGGGCAGTGACGTCACTCGGTGCAATACCGAGGCCCGATGGCGGGGCTGGGCAGGAGGCCAGAGAGCCCAGAGGTGGGGGAGAGAGGAATGAGCAGACCAGAGACGCACGGGATGCAGCGCAGAAGGCTCCAGGGTCCCCGCTGGAGGTAGGAGGTTCAGACACAGCCCCGGAACTGCAGGCACCGCACCGTGGGAACCGGGCCAAAGGTCGCCTGAGACTGTGGTCTGAAAGGCTGCTGCGGAGGACATAGGAAGGGGTGGCGTGGGAGCAGGCCCAGGGCTCTGGAGGGAGCTTTGGCAACATGTAGGAGGGATGGGCATCCGGTAGCCCAGCCGAGCCACCTGGGGAACGCCTCTGCCCATCCACGTGTGTGAGAAGGCTCCTGGCCATTTCCGCAGCAGGGGGGCCGCCGGAGAAGCCCACCAACAAGCCCAGGGGCAGGAACCGCCTCCCCGGCAGAGGAATGCGGTTTGCTGTCAAAATAAAGGAAGCAGAGAAACCCAGATCCTCACAGCAGAATCTCAAAGTCCCTAGTGTGTAGACAAGCAGAGTGCAGAGGACAGCAATTATGCAATGCCGAAGGTATACAAAGGAAACACAGGTCGTTCAGACAAAGAACCACAGGCACGGGCAGGCCTGACCAAGGCCAGCCAGTTCAGGAGAGTGTCATTGAGGGAGCAAGCAGGGGCAGAGGGCCCTAGGGGCTTCGACCTTAACTGTCCTGTCTCATTGCTTAAATGGGAAGGTGGGTACCTGGTATTCTGCTCTATTATTCTTTATACTTTTTTATTTTATATTTTGGTCCTGGGCACTGAACCCAGAAGCACTTCACCACGAGCTGCATCTCCAGCCCTTTGTAATTTGGGGGACAGGGTCTTGCTAAGTTGCTGAGCTGGCCTGGAATTTGCAATCTTCCTGCCTCAGCCTCCCAAGTCGCTGGTATTACAGGAGTGCCCACTGCACCTGGCTCATCCTTTACGTTTAAGAAATACATCTAATAGATCTATTTTAGAAAACAAAAACCAAGCACAGAAAGTGAGTGAGGAACCAGCCTGCACTAGAAATGGCCAAACAGGCCTCAAGACGAACGGGAAGGGGAGGCATGAGACAGGGCCCACTATCCTTCTGGGACAGGGACAGGGTGGAGTCCTCAATAGGTCACCAGGGTGTGTGACAGAGGCTGGGAGGAGTGGAGGGGTGAATGGGAGCCCCACATGGTCAGCTAGGACTGGGAGTTTGGGTCCAGGAAGGACGCCCTGCCTGGACCCCTGTCATGGCCACAGTGTTAGAGTTGGGAGCCAAGAAAGGGTGTCTCCCTCCGGCCGGAGCCCACAGAGGCGGACTGCGTGTGTCAGCAGGCGGCCGTAGGGAACCTAGATCACCGGCTTGCAGCTTGGGGCTTCGGCAAATTATGCCTTAGGCTTCCAAGGCGGCCGAGGAGGTGCTGCCAAGTGCTGACGGCACAGAACCGCCCGGTCTGAGCACAGAGAAGCAGCACCCAGAGAGAGAGGCTTTGTCCCCACAGTCCAAGATGCCAGCCCCCCAAAGTGCTGTGGGACCCCTTAGTCCACCCCACCGAGGCTGACCAGCAAGAAGGAAGGAGATGGAGGGGAAGACCAGTCACAAAGCCAAGGGGCCCCAGAGAAAAGGCCTCAGACGACCAAGTGGTTGGTGGACCAGCTTGTCTGGGGGTGGGACCACAATCCTGAGTCATCCAGCAGCCCAGGGGACTCCAGCCGGGGCGTCACCTCCTCTACCCCCACCCCCATCTCACCCGGAACTGCAAGGGCCTCACACATACTGCACATCCACAGTCACCCAGGCCACCCAGGCCACCCCTGTTACCATGGCCACTCCCTGCAGAGAGCCGCCCACAGCCACCCGCAGGCCTGGCGTGGGTAGCACAGAGCACTGGAGGATGGACCCTGGAATTGGTGCAGGAGGATGCAGGGTACAGAATTCTGGGACCCCAGGCAGCCAACATGGTCTAGGGCTGTCCATGTCCACAGCCGCTAGCCGCATGCCAATACTAACTGGAAACTAATAGAAAATTAACTAATTAATTCTAAGCAAATGAATGAAGAAACTTACAAATGTGTATCTGAAGTGTGCGACAGACGCGTGTGGTTAGTACTCTCCTGGACAGAGCTGAGTGGAATGTTCCACTGGACAGAGCTGGCCTCAAAGGGACTGTGGGCTCTGAGGGGCTCGTGGCTCGTCCCCCTGGGGCCGGGGCACAGCTGGGAAGGGCCAGAGTGAGTCTGTCTGGCCTGATTCATGGATGACTTGTCTGAGGGGATTCCCAGGCCCTTCTATGACTCTGCTTCCTCCTGCACAACAGCTGCTCATGAGGTGCAGCCCTCGCCTGCTCTGCCTCCATATGTCCCTCTGTCCAGCCTGGGTCTGGCACTTAGTCACCAACACACATGCAGATGAGAGCAACACCGCGGGGCTTCCCCAAGAGCGGATCATCTCTTGAGTCCCTTTCATCTCTGTGTCCCAACATCTCTTCTGAACAGAGGCCACCAGAATGAGGACACATGCCCCAGTTGGGCCTCTGGAAGGAAGAGCCAAGGTGGGCTCTGGGGACAGAAGCTGTGATGGCCACACAGCCCTCAGCCCCTGCCCGGGCTGGCCCCGTGGTTGGACGAGCCTCTGCAGGCCTGGGAGAGCCAACTCCTGCCCGGAGCTCAGCCTGGGCAGCATCTGTTTCCCTCCCCACTGGTCATCGGGAGAAAAGCTGACCACAACAGGTCACCACAGGAGCCCCTGACTTAAGCCTGGATCATGCAGACTGGATTTGCTCCAGGCTGCCAGGCTGCAGGGGGCTGGCGCCGTGGTCTAGGATCAGCCCTGAGCCGCCCGCACCAAAGCCACCCTTCCACGGCTTGCCACCCTCCACGGCCCTAACAGAGGCCACCCTGCAGCAACCACCTCTGGCTCTCTCCTCTGGCCTGCACAGGGCTTCTCCCATGCCTGGGGGTGGCTACCTGTGGAGCTGGACGGCCCCTGCTCCCAGGTGGACACGGCCCCCACCTTATGTGCAGCACCTGAGACCACATCCCCCAGGGCTGCACCCACCCAGGAAGGCCAGGTGGAGACTCAGGTCCCACAGCGGGCCAAGGCCCAACAATCCACTTACCTGGACCCGTTGGGTCACCTAGCCTCCGGAGACGGCCACTGGAGGTCCGAGTGACTCCTAAAGACAGAGAAGGACAAGGGTCACACAAGGCCATGGCTCTCCCTCCCGCCGGGTGGTGACACAGGTGTGTCTTCACTTTTCCACCTGCCAGGGACTCCAGAAGCAGGTGACCCTAGACGAGCAGCCACCTGTACCTGGGAGTGACGGCGGCCACCCACCTGGGTGCTGGCACTAGGCCAAACCCTTACCATCCCATCTTGCAGATAAGGAGCTGAGTCTCAGCTGGGTTGGTAACTTGCCCAAGGCCACAGAGCACCGGGGAGCTGAGCCCACTGTGAATCTAAGTCCCTCAGACTCCAAGGTCTGGTCCTGGCTCAAGCATCCTCCTGGGCAGGGTGGCAGCAGGTGTCCACTGAAGTCAGCCAGGCTCAGGCCAGCACCCCCTAGAGCCACGTCTGCTTGTTTTATGCACAAGGTCTCCCTGCTCCAGGGTCTCCGTCACGGGCCTAGTCCTGTCCCAGCCCACGTGGATCCCAGGGCTGGGGACTGCTGGACTGGATCTGGGGAAGCTGGGGACCGAGTTTTCTCTCCCACCCCAGGAGGAAATAAGAACAGAGCCCAGATCCACACAGCCTCGTGCAGCACGCGCTGCCTCCACCCAACAGCCCCTTGGCCCAGGGCTGGCTGCTCAGAGAGGCTTATGGAAGGCAAGTCCCAACTCGAGAAGATTTGCAAGGTGCTAAGCTGAGCAAACCCCCAAACTGCCAGGTGGAACAGGCTCAAGAATACGGCCACCAACCCATGGCCGCCAGGTTGCAGCATCTGGGGCAACGCCATGCCGCCCCTCCTTCAGAGAGCCGCAGGGATACTCCAGGCTAGCCCAGCAGAGGACCTCCCCATCCCCACAACAGACGAGGGCCCAGGCTAGACCCAGACAACTGCCTGTGGCCTCCACCATCCTTCACCGCCTAGCTGCTGGTCAGAGGGGATGGCTTTCCCTGGGGATCCCAGAGACTCTGGCAGACCCATCCCCCCATCTAGCCGTTCACCCCTCCACCACCCCAGCCCACCCCCAGGCCATGCCCAGGCAGAAGGGGGTGTGGCCAGCCTTGTTTCTGAAGGTTCTGGGCAGTTCCCCCCAATCGCCAGGGAAGCCTCAACGAGGTGGCCAGGGCAAGCTGGGCCTCCGAGGAGAGGCTTCCGCCGGCCCAGGCTCTGGCCACAGGCCGAAATCAGGTTCGCCCTCCTGGCACTCAATTCACCAGCCCCAGAAGGCGGGGCTACCGCCCCCATTTCACAGCAGAGGGAGGGAAATGGGGCTCCCAGCTGAGAAGTCACCCAGGGTCAGCAGCAGCTGGATCTCCTGCAGGCCTCTTCTGTGTCACACGGAGGGACGCCAGCCTCCTGGGCACCCACCAACTGATGAGATCTCTGCTCCGGGCGGAGCTCTGAGGACCCTGCAGGAGGCCCAGGGATGCGGGGCAGCCCACCAGACGGGCGGACACAGGCTGCCATGGCTTCAGCCCCGCGAGGCCAGGAGGGGTGCGGGAGGGGAGAGGCAGGTCCTGCTCCCAGGCTGCAGAGTAGGGAGTCTGGGCTCAACTCACAGCCACGGAAGGCTGTGGCCCTCCCACAGACACACTGTATGTATGTCACATGATCGTCACAGCCTTCTGTTCCACAGCCTCGGTGAACTACGGGGAGGCTCAGCAGTCCAGAGCGGAGTGGCCCTAGTGAATGGCAGTTCTGTCCCTACGTCTCGCGGCCCCCGGACATGGGAACCTCAGACACGGGAACTCGGGTGAGGAAGGCCAGACATTCCTGTGGACTGAGTCGCTTCTGGTTGAGCTGTCTCCGCAGGGCATGCCCGGGACAGAGGCGGCCCTGTCCTCCCCCTGGGAGGGTGCTGGGCGGGGCCACTGGACGCCCACCCCCACCCCCTGCCCTCTGGCTTCCAGTCCAAAGTAAAGCTGAAGGGGACCCATGCAGGTCAGGCCACCCCAGGCCTCTGAGCCCTTCTCCCCAAACTGGGGGCGGGGGCAGAGCTGGGGAGAGGAAGAAGAGGGCACTCAGGCTCCCAGGGCGGGGCGCGGGGGGGTGGTGGGGGGTCCTGTTTTATTTACACTGTTTATTTTTCCAGTCTTCCAAAACGGAAGTCTGGTGCCAGGCAGCCCCTGGCAGAAAGAATGCAAAGTGTGCCCCCATCATAAGAAGGGGAGCGGTGCAGAGCACCCCAGCAAGCTCCCAGGCTCAGGCCCCCACCACCGCATGGCGGGAGAGACCTGGGCCCAGGAGCAGCTCCAGCGCGGCCCTCCGACCTCACCCCTCAGGCCGGCATCCAGTGCTTCCTGCGACCGCGTTCCAGTTGAGCACTGAGCTATTTTTATGTGATTTTAAAATAAAACACATTGGGGAGGAGAGGAAGCCATGTGCTACTCTGGTGTCAGAGTCGGCCCAGACCAAAGGCCCCGGCGGCTCCTAGAGGCCTGCAGTCCAGGGCCAGGTTCAAATCCAGACCTCCCTGGCACTGGTTCCTGGTCGGCCCAATGGGGACAGAGATGGTGTCTCCTCATGGGTCATTAAGATTAAGTGAAACAGGCCAAGAGAAAGGACTTTGGAAGTTCTCACCATAAAAAAAAAAAAAAAAGACCTGTGTTTGCGGAGATAGGAATGTTTGCCCTGACTTGAACGTTGCACAATGTATGGAAATATCCCGTGGTGCCCCATAAATCACGTGGTGCCCCATACTCATGCACAATTTGGGGCTGGGGACATAGCTCAGTGGTAGAGTGTGTTAAGCATGTGCAAGGCTCTGGGTTGGACCCTCTGTACCACAAAGAAAGAAAGAAAGAAAGAACAATTTTGATATATTCGTTAAAAATTTTTTCTCTGCTACAAGAAAGATTAAATGGTACACATTGTGAGTACTGAGCACGGCGCCTGGCACAGAATAAACACTAGCAAATGATGTTATTATTATTGTGTTAATTATTATGATAATTGTATTGTATAATATGGATGTTACAATACACCAGTCCGGACCCAGGGACCTATAATTAAGAGTCAGCAAAACTTGGCTGCTCTGTGCGAATGCATTTTCATAAAATGTGAGTTACAACCAAGGTCCCTCCTGCCATGGCCAAGACACTGCTCTCCCAAGCAAGGGACATCTACCGACTCCCTCCCAATTCAGTGGGCCGGAGCCCTCCTGGCCCCACCAGGGCAGGTGCATCAGGGGGAGATGGTCAGGATGGAAGGAGCTCTCCCCTGGAACCTCCCTCCAAGCCCCGGCTCACCCAGCCCAGGACAAAGGCCGGTTCATAAAAGTTCACGGATCCCAGGTCAGGGACCAACATCAGTAAAGTGTACTGTCAAGGCCACAGGATGAAAACAGATGACAGAGGACAGAGACAGCAGGAGGCGTAACTGGGGAAGGTCACACGACACTGGAAAACAGGAAGGAAGAGCCATATTCAAGGAGATAGTTCCCTGTCCTCAAAAGGAGCAGGTGGCCCTGGGCAGAGGAGGAGCCCCAGGCTGCCTGGGAAGCGTGTACCCCACTGAACCAGCAACAGGGGCCCGGTGCGCCTGGCTGCACCCTCCTGCCCTCTGCCACCAAGTGCGGTCTCCGCTGGGCACAGCAGCCTTGCCCAGACAGGCGCTGGCCTGGGAACCCAATGCCCATCCAAGCGCAGTGCTGGGGATGGAACCCAGGGCCTGGCTCTCCCACGGAGCCTCATCCCCAGCCCCGACCCGGGCTAATGATTTGGGAGCCTAAAAAAGACAAAGCTAGAATTGGTGCGAGGAACTTTGACTTTTTTCTTTCAACCAAATGTTTATGACAGAAGCTGATAAATTACAGAGCTGAAGCGGTTAAACAGGACGGGGAGGCTACAGTGAGCCTGGGTGGGACGTTTCCTTGTGGTCATTTCTTCAGTGATCACCACGCCCATCTCCCCAGGGAGGCACCCAGGTCCACTGGCCCATCTGAGACCCGGAACTAGTGCTTGCAACCCCGCAACCCCGCTGGGGCCTCACGCAGCTCAGATGTCTGTCTTGACCCCCAGGGGAGGTGACGCCCCTCCACCCAGCTCTGCTCTGTGCTGACCACCCAGGGGCCTGGACAGGCCTCCTCCATCAAGTCACTCATTGCGCTCAAACCCCCGTTTCCAATATCCACTCTCTAGGGACGAACATCGAGTTCTGATTTTTTTTCTTAAAACTCATGGGAGCCTCTCAGGAAAGGGTGGGTGGCCCCCAGTGACCCTTGGCCAAGGCAGCTCTGCCTGCCACTTCCCCCTTGGGGCCCCAGATCGGGTGCTCAAGAAGCAGGCTCTCCTCCCCCTCCTCCTGGGCCCACAGAAGCTCTGCTGCGGGGCTGGATCTGAGTCAAGTGCCGCAGGTGGGAGTCAAGAGTCAGATTCCAGCCTTATCTCCAGAAGGAGGCACTCGGGGCTTATGTGCAGAGGAGGCTGAGATGTGCAGATGGCGGTTCCCCTTCCTCTCACTTGTCCTTGGCTTTGCAGACTGTACAGAGAGGTGGCTGAGCTGAGGCCCTCTTGACAGGACCTTTTCCCACCCTCAGAGCCGCACCTGGAGCCGTGGCCTCCAGCAAACCTCGGTTTACTAATTCACAGGGCCAGGAAAGCTGTGCCTGGGGACCAGCTCCTGCGGAAGACCCTGCCATCTCCGCAGAGCCCTGGGCCCCGCAGCCAGAGGTCCCAGTCCCCCCTCTGACGCGCTCTGACCTACGGAGCCCCCTGTAAAGCAGAGGCTGCTTCCAGCCCACCAGCCCCTATGAGAAGCAGCAGCCCACCCACCCACAAATCACCAGCCCAGAGGAGGGCCACGCGGGTGCTGGGGTGGCGCCCTCAGTCTCAGCTGGCGTCTGTAAGAGAGCCGGGTAGACGCGCCTCCCCTCTCACTGTGCCTCTGGGCAAGTCTTCCACGGTGGGAACCTCAGTTTCCAGGACGCCGACGGGAGGTGGAGGGAGGTGACTGTGTGAAGACACCTCCTGAGCAGCTGCTCTGCCCCAGCGGCGACGTCAAAGCCGGGATACAAGGGTGACCCAGGGTGGCCCGGCCCCTCTCTGGGTGACAAGCCAGCGACAGTGCCTGGCTAACGGATGGGAAAGGTGGCTCCATGGGCGCATGTGGTGGCCTTGCTCTTTCTGTACCTGGCAGCAGACGCTCCAGCTGCCAGGTGGCAGTGCCCACCACGGACATCAGGGTCTGCCCCAGACCCCCGGCCCCTCCCTCAAAGGCTCACTAGTGGGTGCCTGGACTGGGTGCCTGGACTCTGAGTAGGGCTGCCCTATAAAGTGCAGGACACTGAGTTCAACCTGAACTTCAGGTAAAGGACAAATAATTTTCTAGGCCTGAGTTTATCCCAAGTGTTTTCTGGGGCACACCCTTCACTGGACACCTCTGGCCTAGTGGCCTCACAGGAGAGCAGAACAATGGCTTCTCCAGCTCTGCGCTCGCCACACCTGCCCCGCCCCCCACCCACACACCAAGTGACCTTCCAGAGGGAGAAAGTCTGGCGGGCCATTTTCTTGCTTCCTTTTTTGGTGGTGGAGGGGCATTGAACCCAAGGGCACTTAACCACTCAGCCCCATCCCCAGCCATTTTTAAAATTTTACTTAGACACAGGGTCTCACTGAGTCACGTAGCACCTCACTAAGTTGCTGAGGCTGGCTTTGAACTCACCATCCTCCTGCCTCAGCCTCCTGCCACCACTCCCGGCCTGTGGTCCATTTTCAGATACAATATTTAGCATTAAACGTAAAATCACAGGAGATGGGGGGAAAAAGTCCAAGGGGAACTGGACAGAGTGGTTATCAGCAGTTAACACCTGAGTGTGGCAGAGTCACACAGCCCTTGACAAACAGGAGGTGGGAGACGGGACCGGCCAGCCACCAGAGATAGACTGCATTTCTGCCACACAAGAGAGCCAGGAGAGGAAGGGACAACTAAGGGGACATTTGCTTATTTATTTATTTTGATACTGGGGATTGAACTCAGGGACACTTGACACTGAGCCACATCCCAGCCCTGTTTTGTGTTTTATTTAGACACAGGGTCTCACTGAGCTGCTCAGCATCTCAGCGTTGGCAAGGCTGGCTTTGAACTCGCCATCCTCCTGCCTCAGCCTCCCAAGCTGCGAGGATCACGGGTGTGGGCCACCTCACCCGGCAGGACATTTCTTTAAATGATCCCACGGGAGACTGTAAAACCTTCCTTCAGGAAGACTGTGAGCCCTAGTCCTCAGCCAGCCAGGAACCAGAGGAGGGACCTTGCACTGGGGATGCCAATTGTCACCCTTCTGGGTGCACCTCCCCCTCAGACACTGATCCCGCCGGACCCTCAGTAGAACGCCTGGCCTCCTCTGCACCCTGTGCCTCTTAGTCATGCCTGGGGTTGGGCAGGGGACCTTGTGTCTCCTGGCCAGAAAGGAACCTGAGAGGACGAGGTCCGAGCGCTGAGGCCGAGCTGCACGGGCTGGCCTTGCTCTGGAGCCCCACCACCGCGCAGGGACTGGCCAGGAGCTGCGGTCAGGAGACCTTTCCCAGGAATCCAGAGAATGAGAGCGCTGACGCGGCCTGTGGGTGACATTGCGTCACCCAAACTGAGGCCAGGTCAGCGAAGTGCAGACTCAGCCTGAAAGGGCAGCAAAGGGAGGTGACACCATCAGACACAGCCAGAGGGGACAGAAGAGAAGAGCCAGAGAGGCCCAGGCATGGCCAGCCCGGCTCCACACTCTGTGACCCGCTTCCCCCGGGGCACCCGGGCCCTTGGGGCCGTTCACACACCCAGACGAGCACTCTGCTCCAGACGTGAGGGGGCACAGGGCTTGGAGAAGCAGGGAAACTGCCCCCTCCCGCCACCCTGAGGCCCACCCTGAGCCACTGGGGGCGGCTCCCCCGTGCACCGGGGACAACCACGGCTCTCACAACACCCAAAGTGCAGAACGCAGGCAGGAAGCCCCCACTCTTCCCGGCGGTTCCACTGTCCGCCTCTGTTGAAGGATCGCAGTATGCCGGACACTGCTGGCCCTGCGACTTCTGGAGGTGATGCACTCGCCCCCTCCAGCCTGGCCCAGGCTCCTCTCTGCCCTCCCCACCCCTCCTCTGCCCTCCCCACGCCTCCTCTGCCCCCAGCCCCTCTGGCCTTCCTGCTGTGCTTGGACTCTGTCCAGCTCACCTACCCCCAGGTCCTCACACAGCCAGCTCCTTCCTGGTTTCCTGGCCTCAGCAGGTCTGTCACCTCCTCTGTGAGCTCTCACCACCTGCTCCAATGCAGCCGAGGGTGCTTCCTATCAAACCCCATCTCAACTCTCCCCGTAGCGCTTGCTGCTGTTGGAGGCTTTCCTTGACACACTAGCAGATGGCCAGCTTGATTTTCTGTTTGCTTCTCCTAGAATGTAAGCTCCGGGAGAGAAGAGACTTGTCTGCTCACTGCTGAGCCTCGTAGTGCTTTGCTACTGCACTTGGCATACAGCAGGCACGTTGGTCAGCTCTACGTCACTGTGACAAAACACCAGGGAAAATTAGCTTCAGAGAAGGAGAGATTTATTTTGGCTCTCAGTTTCAGAGGTTGCTTGGCTCCATTGTTTTCTTTTGGAGTACCGCAAACTGAACCCAGGGGTGCTCTACCTCGGAAGCTCCCGAGATGCAGGGCTATAGGTGTGGCCGCTGCACCCGGCTTGGCTCTGTTGTTTTGGGGGGCCTGTGGCGAGGCAGCGCGCCACGGTGGGGAGTGTGTGGTGGAGCAAAGGGCTTGAGTCATGGCGGCCAGGAAGCAGGGACAGACAGGAAGAGGCTGGGGTCCGGATACCCCCTTCATGGGCACGCCCAGTGGCCTAACTTCCTCCCTCCAGGCCCCACCACCTGGAGGTTCCACCTCCCAACAGCACCTGGGGCTGGGCACCAAGCCTTTAGCACCTGGGCTTCTGGGAGGCGCTGAGATCCGACCCACGGCAGCAGGCGCTCCACAAATGCATCCTGTGGTGGCAGGAAGGGACCTTCAGGAACCTCTGCCTTGTGCCCACAGTTCACCCTCGCTTCTTCCCGGCACAGCCACACCCCTGCTCCGAGGGCGTCCCAGTCCACTCCAGCCGCTGTAACAAAACACCCAGGACTGGGGACGCGGACGACAGAAATGTGGCTCCCCACGTTTCGGAGGCCAAAAGTCCAGGGTCCACGGGCCGTCGTGTGGGCTCCAGGCGGGGCCTCTCTTCCTTGCCACATCCTCAGGGGGCCTTTGGTCTGTGCCTGTGTCCATGGAGAGAGGCCTCTGGAGTCTCCTTCCCATTGTAAATGGTCACCAGTGCCTCCCACCAGCCCCATCTCGAGCCGTCCTGTTGGGAGGTGGGGCTTCAGCACAGGCGCTCTGGGGGACACAGTTGAGCCCACACCGTGGGAATCCATGTCCACTACTGCACCCCCGGTTGAGGGCAGCAGCTGGAGAGGAGGAGCCCAGGTGGCAGAGGCAGGGGCTGCAGGAGGGGCCTCCTCCTTTCCAACAGCAGGCGGGCAGGGTCAGCCGCGGAGCCCCTGTGAGTGGGAAGCTCCTGTCCACACAGCCTGGCGGTCCTGCCTGGTCACCCTCCATGCCTCGCCCTCCTGTGCCCTCCTTGGGGTGGCACAGGAGCTGATGGCCGGCTGTGGGGTCCGGATCCAACAGGTCTGCTGGCTTTGGGCTGCGTTCAACCAGCAAGAGGCCTGAGAGGTCGGGGGCAGGAGGGAGGCAGGAGGGTCCTCAGCCCCCTTGCCTTGGAAGGTGTCCCTAGCAGCAGGTTTTGCTTCTTCTGCGACTTCATCTCCTGCAGGAGAGGCCCGCCTGGGTTCCAGTTCCAGGTGACCCTGGCCCCTGGACTCTGGTGACAGACCTCCTCCCTCTGAGCCTCTGATCTGGGGCTCCCTGCTGCTAATCTCTAGGCTGCCTCCACCTTGCTCACACCCTTCCCTGCACAATGGAAAACAGCTTAACTACAGTTGGCGAAGATGGCTGTTAATTTCCAGTCTGAGTCCCTGCCCTCCACGCTTTCTCCTGGTCAGGTGGCAAGGTGGCATGGCTGGCATCTGGGGACTCCTGCTCCGGAGAAGCTGAGCTGGAAGGATTGAGCTTGGCTTGAGTCGGGCGATATTTATGAAGTTCCCAAAGGTTTCCCTGTGCCGCTCAGCTGTTGCTCGGCAGCCCAAGGTAGAAATGGATTCCAGGAATACTCCCTGCACTGACGGATCCAATTCCACCTACCGTGCAGAATCCAAAACCATCAGCCATGAACAAGTCCTGCAGCGCCTGGCGCCGGAAAAACGTGGGCAGTGGGGAGAAGCAGGATTTGAAATGCATGGAGCCGGGAGCAGTCTATGGAAAATTATTATTCCAATCGCTGGAGGTGCAGTTGGAAGCGAAGGATTCAAAAACAGAATGTCTCTCACCAGGAGCTCACGCAACACCGCCGTGGATGGATGATCGTGCCCCACACACGGCTGGCTTTAGACGAGAATCGCATCAAACAGAACTTATCAGAAAGCTTGGGTAGGGCAAAAAAAAAATGGAAGGAGTGTCATGGACTCTGTCAGCCTCTACTCTTTCAGGCATCCCAGCCTCCGCAATAAAAAACAAACCTTGATCACTCGGAAAGACGACAGAATATTATGGGGCCATCGGTGGAAATAACGCCAAAAGAGGGAGGAAAAATACTATTTTGGAGACACAACAGATCATACTATTCTGGATTCTGTGATGCTTATTATTCTTGAAAGTTGTTTAACATTTACAATTTGAGGGTTGGGGTGTCGCTCCGTGGTGGAGGCTTGCCTAGCACGCACGAGGCCCCAGCTTCCATCCCCAGCACCACGCACAAAAAAACTGCTAGTAAAATTCACAACTTGCTATTATCTCTTTTCTCACTCGAAAAACTCACATTCTTCTTTTTATTTATTTATTTATTTTTTTCAGTGCTGGGATGGAACCCAGGGCCTCGAGCGAGCTGGCCAGGTGCTCTAGCACGGAGCTGCACCCAGCCCGCACGTCCGTCTCTCTAGGAGCTGGGTGAGCCCCACACACCCTGGATCTGCCCCTGTGGCTTTTCGGCCCTTGCATTGTAGGTACGAGAACCCGCAGTGGGGTCCCTCCGTTCCAGACACGCACGTTTCTGCTTCCTGGGTAGACCCCAGGCACACGCAGGAACACACTGCACCCCGGGGGACCAGGAGCCCAGGAGTGGGCAGTGCCAGTGGACAGAGGGGCAAACCGCAGATGACATGGAGAATGGCCAGCAGGAGCCCTCCCTCAACACCAGGAAAGCCACACCAGCCCCCCAGGGCTCCTGCTCCACAGGCACCCACATCCCCAGGGAGGTCCTCGGGTCACCACACAGGATGTGCCACAGAGAGCGGGAGGCTGGGGACTGCTGTGCAGAGGGGCCCCGGGAGGACTGGCCAGGACCACGTGAGGAAGACGAAAGAGAGGAACGAAGTGACCCCTGTGCAGGGTCACCCGGCAGCCACTACTCTTGGCTGAGGAACCAGAAGTTTCCAGAAGAAATGACTGCAAAGCACTCGATCAGCAGAATGAGATCAACAGGAGACCGGGCATTCAGGTGGCCCAAGTGCACAAAGAGGCACCTCCTGGGTCCCGAGCCCCCACAGGGGCCAGGGAGGGGAAGCCAGGTGGGGCTTGGCACCGCAGCCAGTCACAACAGGGAATCAGAAGCTGCACGTGGGGACAATCTTTCCAACAAGCTGGGACCTCTGTCACTGAAGACAGAGAAAGAACCAAAATCAAAGGGGCACAAGAATTCACCTGGAGAACGCAGCCCCAGGGCGGAAGCCAGTACCCAGCCAGCCCACGCCCCAAGGGCACCAGACAGGCACCAGTCAGCTCAGCTCTGCAGCACCCTCAGGGAGGTCAGTCAAGGTCTGCAGACCCATCAGGGCCGCCGCTGGGAAGGTCAAGTAAACTAGGGAACGTCCACTCTGAAGAGCCAGGAGTGGGATGGTCCTGGGCTGTGCCGGGATCTGACTTCCTCCAGGGAAGAGCAGAACTCAACCCTGCTTCTGTCGGAGCACGCAACTCGGAAATATGGCGTCTGCCTGCTGCCTGGGGCGGTTACGAGCCCTGCGCACCTATGGAGTCAGGCGCTGCAGAGAGCCAGAGGGAGGGCTGGACTTTCCTCTCAGCTTCCTGTTTGCATTGTTTGGCAACAAGTGACAGCCCCGATTGACAGCCGCCCACGGCAACAAAGCCCAGGGAAGACAGCTCCAGCCGCGTTTCAGGAAGCTTCCCTGAAACCAAAAACCAACAGAAGGGACGGGGCCTGGCAGTGAGCCCCAACTGAGCCTGCGACCAGGAGGGCTCTGCTCCCAGCGTGACTCACTGCTTGGAGCCCAGGTTCGCCACACCTTGGCCCCGAGGCAGCCTGCTGCCAGCGCTGGCGAGAAGTCACCACCTCTTCCGCCCCAGCCCCACGATGCCAGCTGCTGTTGGCCTCGTGGTGATGGTGTGACCGGGTCACCTCTGAGTGGCACCCACCACACACACACACACACACACACACACACACACACACACACACACACGTCTGACCCCCAGGCCACATAGCCCAAGTCACGTAATCATTAGTGAGTTTCACCGACAAACCCCCCAAATCCCTCTGTGTTGAGTCGGCAGAGTCCTTCGCAGGCTGGACGCTGACCGGGGCTGGACCTAACCCACTTCCAAGTGGCTTGGGTTACATGACAGCCGTCCCCCTGCCGGGAGCTGAGGCTGGATGGAAAGGGCAGCTGTGATTTACGGGGAGGCTGTGAGAGAAGCTCCGGGCGCCGACCTGAGCGCCCGCAGCCCACGCCGGCCGCCTGCCAGCTGGCCTCGGCCCGGGCCGTCCTGGTGCGCACCTGGGGCCCAGCTCCAACCCGGCAGACAGTCGGCGCGGCTCCATGTCAGCCGCTGCCCCAGCTCGCCTGGCCTGGTGAGGACCGGTGCCCAGGCACAGCACGAAAGGACTTCCTTGGCCACTGAGGCCCACCCCCCAGGGCCCAGGTGCAGTGCCTCAGAGGGTCCTGGCCACCACCTGGGCTTCGCGGAAGGCCTGGGAGGAGCCAGGATGATGGCCATGCCCTGCACCTGGGCAGAGACAGAAACGGCCTTCTCCAGCAGGAAGAGTGGCTCTCCCCCCCAGACCCTCCTGAGACCCCCAGGTCGAGGTGGCCTCTGGCCCCCTGCAGCCCCAGCCCCAGCACTGCAGGGTCCCCGGGCTGCTGGGGCTCCAGGAGGACTGGTGACTTGGGTGCCTGTCAGAGGGGGCGGCAGCCTGGGCCTGAAGCTGCGCTTGCCATTCCCTCCTGCCCGGCTCCCGGTCCCTGTCCTGCAGGTTTCCAGGCTGCCGACAGTCATGCCTCAGAGAACCGGGTCAGATGAGGCCCCGGAACAAAGCTCAGCTGTGGCCGAGCCGCGAGAGGCCACTGTCAAGCAAGACGCCAGGGAGCCGATCAGAGTCCCCTTGGTGGTGGCTGCAAATGGATCCGGGCCCAGGCTAGGGTCAGAGAGATAAGGCACTGAGAAGCTGGGCTCGGAGCCGAGGGTCCACTCAACCCTGGGGGCCAGGGCCAAGAGCCGCGTGGGGCTGCTGAAGAGGGCCTGGCGCTCAGCAGTTCCCAGCAGACTTTCCTGGGACGAAGGACCGAATCCACATGGAGAGCTGGAGCAGGCCAGGACCCTCAGGGAGGCGGGCTCCTCCTAGTCCAGCAGGGCTGCTCTGATGAGGCTGGCCAGCGCCAGGCTCCTGGCCGTGTTCCCAGGGCCCAGACACAGCTCTCCATCAGGGAAGAGGCAGAAGCCATCAGCCCACCTGCCGGGGACACTCCCCCATCGACGGGGAAGCTCAGCACCCCACAGGCCTGGCTGCCAACGAGCCGGCGCCTGACACCACAGTGGCTCCGCAGCAGCCCTCTGCGCCCAAGGCAGACTCCTTGGTGGGATGGGATCACGGGACGTCTGGCTGTTGTGGCCAGGACTCTGTCTGAGGTCTCTCTAGAAGACCAAGCACTCAGCGTGGCTCTTCCCCAGGCATGGCCCCCCCGACCCCCACAAATCCCCTGGCACAGCCAAGAGCTGAACATTTCCATGAGGTAACCCCAACAGAGACACAGGAACCCGGCAAGTCACCTCCTTCCCCACTTCCTCCCCCTTGGCCCCCCTCTCCCCACCATCCCCAATCAGCTGGATACACCCAGAATCTCTTCAACTGGGCCTGCACCAGGGCTGAACCTTCCCTTATCAGGTACATCTTAAGCAAGCTGCAGAGCACACGCCACACTGCTCACGGACAAACACGCGGAAGCCAGGGCCTCCTCCAGCCCTCCACGTGGGGCCCTCAGGGTGGCCTGGGAGGGGCAGGACAATCTCAGAGGAGGGCAGCCCGAGGGCTCTGAAGGGGACCAGGATACCTCCTCAGGGCTCTTCAGGTGAGATGTCCTCTGCAGGCACCCACCGGGACCTCCAAGCACATGGTTGGCCCCCATGGCTACCTGGACTACAGACCACGGCTCCAATGTGGCCACCAAGCCACACCTGTCCTGGCTTGAACTGCTCACACCAGGGATCCGGGTAGGAGATGAACCATCTCAAACCCAAGTCCATTGCCAGGTTCACCCTACTAGAATCCCCCTGGGCAAGCTGAGGAGCTGTCGGCTGGCCCGTAGCTGTGGCCGGGGGTGAGCAGGCAGTGTGGGGAGGCCACCAGGTACCAGCATGTGTCCGATCTCCGCGCAGGCCCGGAAGAGGGCTAGCCTGGGACCTGGGGGCAGCACCAGCCCAACAGAGCCCTGGACTGGCTCCCTGGACGGCCCTTTGCCTCCACCCAAGTCCCCTGAATGCACCAGAGCCAGCAAGAGGAGACAAGAGGCAGCCCAAACAGGCCGAACCTCGGAAGGGCCGGTGGGGAAGGGGAAGAAGCCTGTGTCTGTGTCCCCTGAAGCTCGCCTCACCAGGGAGCTGCCTTGGGGCGGAGCTCCCCACCCCCTGGACAGCTTGGCCCTGAGCCCCTTCCTCTGGGGCGCAGCCCCCTTCTGCCTGGGCCTGTGAAGTGTCATCACAGCAGAGAGCATGGCTGCTCCCTCCAGGGGCATCCTGGCCCCATGGAGAGCCCAGAAGAACCCCCAAGTGTGAGCACACACACCCTCTCGCCCGTCTGGTGGCTCATGGGTCTCAGGCAAGTCCTCCTGCTACTGCCACCTGAGGATTCCCAGGGTAGCCAGGGACACCGAGAAGCACGCTCCATGGGACCCAGCAAGCAGGGAGAAGTCCCCAACTCAACCCCAAATAGTGGGACGGGAGCCGACTGCCGCTGGCTGCAGCATGGAGGGGCACAGTCCTGGCCTCCAAACCACAGGAGGGGCCGGAGGCGGGGAAGCTCAGGGTTGTCCTTGTGCTGGGCAAGCCGCGGACACCTCACCCTTCCTCCTGTCGATAACTCCAGCTCGGGGAGGAGAGACAGAGCAGCCCTTGTGTGGATCAGCTCATTGAACCCTCACAACTTAGCACCGTCCCCCTTTTAACAAATGAGCAAATGAGACGCGAGATCAAGTAACTCGTCCCCAAAGCAATGAGGCCGCCGGGGATTAATCCCAAGAGTGCAGTGGCTCTGAGCCCCTACGCCTAACCACTGGGCAACACTGCCTGTAGACTGCCACTAAGCAGCCTCCCTGCAGGAACAGGGAGGTGCATTCAGAAAAAGCCTGGAGTCACCCTGGGGCTGCTGGATCCCGGCCCTGTGGCTTCCCCACAGCCTTAGCTTTGCTCCCCACCTGGAAAGACCCTTGTCATACTCCACACTCCTCCCTCCGCCCTCCTCCAGCCCAGCTCAGGCTCACCTCCGGCTGCTCCCTCCCTCCTGCAAGGCCCTCTGGCACTCAGAGGCTGCACTTGGGAGGCAGGGGCGGCATGAGTCGTGTCTCACCCACATCCTGCCTCCCCAGTGACAATGCAAGCTCCCACAAGCAAGAACCACATCTTGTCATTTATTTGTACCCTCCTGGCCTGGCCACATGTGTCCAGCACACACACGTGTTCCACGGCAGCGCACAGACCCATCGTCCTGAAGGTCACCCTTCAGAGACGCACGGGGGCTCACACAGGCACCACTGAGGACAGCCTGGTCACCCTTCCACGTATCTGCAAGTCCAGAAATAGGTCCACAGCAATAATCCCCCTCAACCAAGGGGAAACACAAAAGCCTTCCTGGTTGCCCTTGGATTTCCAGACTCTGGGGAGATTTTTAACATTCTTGATTCCATGGCATCGATGGCTGCTGAAGGGCCAGTGTGACTCCAGCCAGTGCCCTCACGCAGGACAGGGCTGGCTCCAGACCTCGAGGACACTCAGCATGGGGCCAAGAGACCCCAGCCCTGATCAGCACCCGCAGCTCCACCTCAACAGCTGCCACAGAGGGACCCAGCACAGCCGGGACCACTGCCAGGCGGGAACCCTCCCTCACACCTTGCTCCCAGGGGGCCCACCCCTCAAGGCAAACACCAGGGCCTCAGAGCTGCTTCCTACTCACCCCATAAACTACTGCGGAAAGTTTCAACCTTTTGAAAAGAAAATTTACCTGGGCAGGTGCGGGTAGGTGGAGAGAGGAGCAGGGACCTCAAGCCTGTGCAGGAGATCAAGGATCCAAGACCTTAGGGGACCCGGACACCCTCCACCAGCCGGATCCCCCAGCTGGAGATGAGATGAGCAACCAGCAAGAGCAAAGGGCCATCCCAGGCAGGCTAAGGAGCCCAGGGAAGGCTGCGCACCGCGGCCAGGCCCACCACCATCCCAGGCATCTGGAGCATGCTGGGGAGGGAGGGAGGTCCGCAGCCAAACCCAAGCATATGCCACCTAGAAGCCCCCTCCTCCCCCACCAGGACGTCAGTCAACTCGCCCGCTCTCCCGAGACACAGCTGTGCTCAGTGTCTGGGGGCCATGTTTGCAACAAGGAGGTGGACACGGACATTCTAAGTTGCTGACCCAGGAGGGTATTTTAGGAGAAGTTCTGAATGATCCTTTTTGAGACAAGGTCTTCTTTATTGCTCATTTTGTTCCCAAATACGGAAAGCAGGAGGGAACAGAAAATGACCCCAAGGCCGAGGGAATGGCCCAAATGACCTCTTTAGTTCCAACCAAGACCCATGATTCTGACTTAATCAATAAAAGTTAATTCGTGGGTGCTTGGCAGAAAGCTCCATGTCCAGATAGGTTAAGTGAGGAACACAGAAGGCTTCAGGGTTGGCAGGACACCACCTGGGTCATCAAGGAAAAAAGAAAACCAGAGTGGGGATCAGGAGTGTCCTTCATCTGCAGGGAGCACATTAAGGAACAGGGAGCAAACGCTGGTCTCCCTCCTCTGAAAAGGCCCTAGGCTCAGAGACCTCAAGCCTGTGCCGGACAGGACACCCTCCACCGCCAGGTGTGGCCTCAGTGGCCCATCTGTGGAATGGGGCTGAGGAGCAGGAGAAGGGGAAAGGCTTACCAAGGATCCCCAGTGCCCTCAGGCTGCCTCTACCTGTGAGTTAGGGTGCAGCACTCCCGGTTTCCTGAGACCCAAAGGCAACCAACCAGAGTTGCCGCGCACAGGCTCTGTGCTTTGGTCCCCCTGGGCAGAGGGAGCAGAGGACCAACAGGAATTAAGGTGAAGAAGGGACCCTGCGGCCTGGACCACCAGCCCAGGAGGCTGAGCGCAAGGCAACCCACTCCCTCGCCCTCCACAGAAATGCACGCGGGGACTCAAAGCACCTCCACCCACATGCCTGGAAGTGAGCGAGTCCAGAGGATGGGCGAGCACGGCCAGGAGGAGGGAGCGTCCCTCAGAGCAGCCGCCCAGACCCCAGAGCCAGCGGGGGCTGAGGGACAGTGGCAGGACCAACGTTAGGCGCTGCACCAACCAGCGCCGCAGAGGTCCGAGGGCTCGGGCACCCGCCCACGTCACACGCGGGGTCCGGGGTCGGCGCGCAGCAGCGGCCACTAGGAGCAAAGGGGAAACCAAGTGCGTGGACCGGGCGGGGGCGTCCCCGATCCTGATCGGGGAGGTGGCTGCTGTAACCTAGCCCGGCGCCGAAGCCTGTCCTGGAGTAAATCGACCTGCTGGGGCTCCGCGGTGGGAAACTGCTCAGCTCCCAGGTGGCCGCGATCGCTCGGGCCGCCGGCGCTCAGGCAAGAAGGGCTCGTCCGGGACACCGACCCTCCCCACGCCGGGCGCGGCGCCCACCTGAGTACGACTTCTTCATGGTGCCGCGGTGGCCGCCGCTCCCAGGAAAGTGTGACCGCCAGGCCGCGGGGCTCGGGCTCCCAGGTCGCTAATCCAGGGCCGGGAGTGGGAGGGAGGAGGGCGGGAGGACGGCGGCCCCGCCTCGGTCCCGCCCCGCCCCGCCGAGGTGCGCGCCGCGCCCTTCCCTGCGCCCCAGCGCGCGGGCTGCTGCACCTGGCGGCAGGGACAGGCCCGCTCAGGGCAACGCCGGGCCCGAGGGGCCAATCCCGGGCGAGGTCCTGCTGGCGCGGGTCTCTACAGCCCCGAAGCAGCTCCGTCCCAGGGTGGGGATGGCGGATGCGGGCCCCCGCGCCCGCTGCTCCTGGCCCCCGCCACACCCCCCTGGCGACAATGGTTGGTTCCGCGAAGTCTTTCAACTTTCCCGATCGGAGCCCGGGAGGGGCGGGGCCCGGTGGAAGAGGGTGGCGGTGCGCAGGGCGCAGCCTAGGGGCTCGGGGCGGGACGCTGACCTAGGAACCCGGGCAGTGCAGGACAGGCGAGGTCCGGTACGTGGCTCGCTACCTTTCTGATAATCAAAAGGCCAGACCTCATCCACTCCTCTGATGAGCTGGGGCCTCAGTTTGTCATCCGTAAAATGGGTGGCTTGAGTCAAACTATTGTTTCTGATCCATGTGACAAACGCTGGGCATCGGCTCTGCCCTGGGCACGGTGCGCCGCTCGGTGTCTCCTTGTAGACTGGCTCACCTAGAAACCCGTGTCTTTACAACCCGGGTGGTTTATGCAGTGACGACGTACTAAATTCTCTACCTTTGAATCCTTTAAAATAAACGTTTTCCATCACAAAACGGCTTTTTGAAAGGTAAAGAGGAGAAAGTGATTAATTCTGTCTGGAGGGTGGTGAAAGAGTTTCATTGAGGTGTTGCCAAACCAAGGTTTTAAAGAATGGGTAGGAATCTGCCAGGTAGCCAAGGTGATGGGGAGGCGGCGGTTCCCGGCGGAGGGAAGGGCGCGGCGGAGCCTGGGGGCGGTGTATCTGGTGAGCCCCAGGGACACGCGGGCAGGACGGTCCACGCCTGCCAACTGCGGTGGGAGGCGATTCTGACAGCGCCAGCAAATTCTCAGCAGGGGCGCAGCGCTGCCTTCCGTGAGCCGTCCCAAAAGCCCTCAGGGAGCTGACAGTATAATTAACACCACCAAAAACATCCCTCTTCCCGCTCCCTGCCCTTCCTACTAGTCCAAGAAGCCCTGTCCTTCCCGCCTGCGTGTGGGAAACGTGCATGCAGATGCGCATGCGCGCAGTGACTTCTCTAGCACCTGTCCCCCTTAGCCAGGACAGACTCCCCATCCCCAGGACTCCCTCCTCCTCTGCATCCGGAGGAGGCTCAGAGGCTGAGGGAGGGAGGAGGCATAGGGGAGGCCTGACCATCCACACCCACACCCCAATTGCCCCTGTACCCAGCACCCAGCAGATTTCCACTCAGGCCAAATGAAAATGCTTAAGCGCCATGTGGCGCAGCCAATAACCGACATGATCCTGCATTCCAGAAACCTGAAGGAAGGATAAGGGATGTTCTAGGTAAGTGCAGTTTTGAGATGCGTGAAAGCTTTGATTAATTTTATTGATGCATCATAACCATGTGTGATAGCGGGAGCACTTGCTGAGCATGTGTGAGGCCGTGTTTGGTCCCCAGCACTGCAAAAATAATGATGATAAGTTTGTCTTCTTGGTTGGCTCTTTTGCTTCTGTGGTACCTGATGCTTGTGCACCATGTTGTGACCCTGCCAGAGACTCTCCCCATTTCCAGCCACCAGAATTATGAGCCAAAACCTCCTTTCCTTACAGATTAGCCAGTCTCAGGCCCACTGTTCACAGCCAGGCAAAACTAAGACCATCAGGTGTAAGAAACTCTCCATTCCAGCAGGTCCCCGGTTGCATGCGGGGAATCCCACATGGCAGGGAGCTGGCATCCAGCTGGCTAAAACCCCAGGCCCTTGGTCTAATGGCCTCCAAAGACAGAACTCCACCCTGAGCCACAGGGACTTAGAGCAGCTCTTCCTCTGGGGAGAGGCAGGACCAGGACTCTCCTGGACACCGGGACCCACAGGAGCGCTGAGACCACACCTGGGTGTTGTTTTAAACACAGTGTGGGGTTTGTTGTGCAGCAATGGATAGCGAGCACACTTCCTGGCGCCTTGGCGTCCCCGGGGCGCAGGGGTCTCGGGGCAGCCGTGTGCTGGACAACTCAAGGGTCCCAGAGAGCAAGGCAGAGGCCGCACCCGGTTCTTAGCATTGGAAGCAGCTCTGCCTCTTCTGTTGGTCGAACCCTAAACCCCCTAGGTGGGGCTGTGGCCGTGTGGAAAATCAGCCCCCGGAGCCCACCCTCAGCCACCATCTCCCCCTGTCACCACACGGAAACCAAAGTTCCAGCATGTGAGCCTGGGGGCAGACCACATCCAAGCCAGGCACTGATCTGGAAGTTACCGCCCCCCAACATCAGGTCCTGGTTGGTCAGGAGGGGGCTACAGAGGCCAGGAAACCGTGGCCATCGGGACACCTTGGACGCTACCTGCCCAAGCAAGAGCTCCAGTCCAGCAGTCCTGGTCCCAGGTGCGAGCTGTCCCCATGCCTCAGCCCTCACATGGTCCCTGGCTGAGCCCCGCCACCTCCACCTGCCTGTTCTGCTCTCCCGCCTGTCAGCCTCTTTCTGGTCCATCCCTGCCCACCCCCAGGTTTCCAGGCCCGGGGATTGAGCAGGCTCCACAGGGCAGCTGGGCCGTCCCTGTCTTGGTGGAGAGGCCTGGGCCTTTGCCCCTCTGGCTCTGCTCGGCTGCCCTGGGGCCCCCTGGGCTCAGCAGCCTGGCCGCTGACTCTTCTGGGACTGGGGAGCTGTCCCCGGGGCTTGGACCTGTTGATGGAGGCCTTGCTGCCTGGGTGGGTTTACGGTAGGGCGTGGCCACACAGGCACACTCACAGCCATTGCAGGCAGGGGTGTGATCTGCTGCCACCTTCCCAGAAGGCTCGCTGGAGAGATTTCTCAAGAGCATTTAAAATGCCCACATGCTTCGTAATTCACTTTTCAATTTGCTGATTCAACCTGTGTTTTTCAAATATCTCCATATATTGCCCCATACGGGCCCTGGGGAAAAGCAGTTCTCTCTGGGAGGGAAGACAGTGATCAAATAGCCACACAAGGCGGGTGCAGTGACAGTGGTGGCCAAGTGAAGAAGGAGAGGGACACCTGGGACCCTCACCTGGGCCGAGACCACAGGATGACAGGGATTAACCAGGAAGAGACTGAATCAGAAAACAGCCCGTGCAAAGGCCCCGTGGGAGGAAGAGTGAGCGGAGCAGGGACCAGGCCCCTTCTTCCTGGGCAAGGAGCTGCCGGGGGCAGAGCCCAGAAAAGGTGTGGGTCGTGGGGACCAGGCCGTGCAGACGCGGCAGACTGGGCTTCTTATTCTAGCAGAGGAAGTCAGGGAAGGGCTCTGGAGGGGCGAGGTGGGGCTGGTGTCCCATGCAGCGCCTCAGGCCGGAAGAGGAGCGGCTCCAACCTGTGGAGGCTGGGGCGGTAGGAGCACCTCAGAGAAACCAAACCTCCAGGCGGGGAGTGGCTGCCTCTGGGGGCCGAGGGGGCGAGTGTCAGGGGAGACTCAGGACTGGGCGGGAACAGCAGGTGGCAGGTGGCACCTTTGGCAGAGGGAGAGGCCGGAGGATGGAGGCCCCAGAGCTCTGGGGGGGGGCAGGTGGGGTCTCAGCTGGAGTCCCCCCCCTGCAGGAGTCACCTGGGTGGAGGGGAGGGACACACTGTGGGAGGGAGGCCGCTGCCCAGGGCCTGCATAAGGAAATAATCACAGCCTGCCACCAAGGAGTGGGCACGGCGTCCCCAGGCCGGCTCGCAGGGCCAGGGATGGCGGAACAAGCACCCGTGACACGTTAGGGCCACTGCCGCGGTCCTCCTATCTGTGCATGAGTGTCAAATGAGGGCACAGGAGCACCCTAGAACTCCAGCCAGCCCTGCGCTCACACCACCGAGATGTCACTCTCAATGGGACACGTGATGTGGATTGTGGCCCTCTGGCTTTTTATTTATTCATTTATTTAGAGACAGGGCCTCACTAAATGGATGGCTGAGGCTGGCTTCAACTCACAATCCTCCTGCCTCAGCCTCCTGAGCTGCTGGGATCAGAGGGCGTGGGCCAACGCTCCCCGCTGTGACTTTTAAAATGAGGGCTTTGAGGGCTGTATGTACGTAGGATTTGACTTGTGTAGAAAATAAAAAAAGAAACTAAAACCTAATAAAATGAAAACAGGGAAGCAACCCTCGAAGGCTCACGGTGGCTCCTGTCCACTGGGGGCTGATGGGTGACTTGTTTTCCTCCTTACGGTTTTGTGTTTTCTGCAGTGAACATATTATGGTTTTATAACCTGAAAAATAATCAGATACACAACCTCCGTAGGCACGCCTGTATGTGTGTATGCCAACATAAATGTGTCGGTGGAAGATGTCATTTTTAATCTCTGGACACGCTCTCTCTGGAGGTCAACATCAATCTACTTTAAAAGGTCCCATGGTTTCTCTGTTTCATTTTTTCACTATTGATTTACTTTTGGTGCTGGGGATTGAACCCAGGGGCACCTAGCGACTGAGCCACATCCCAGCCCGTCTTTGTATTTTATTTAGAGACAGGGTCTTGCTGAGTTGCTTAGGGTCTTACCAAGTTGCTGAGGCTGGCCTGGAACTCCGTCCTCCTGCCTCAGCCTCCCCGGTTGTGGGGACTACTGGGTGTGCCACCGCCCCCAGCTGCTATGCCTCTCTCCTGCCCGTTTCCAAGGTGGATCTCACGCTGTTCACAGGTCCGTTGTTGTACAGAAAAGAGGACACCAGGTCACACAGTGGCCAACATTTCAACATTCAACAAATCTTAAAGGCCTCAGGGTGAGGCTCAGGGTGGAGCACTTCCTAGCATGCATGAGGCCCTGAGTTCCACCCCAGCACCCCCAAAACCTTAGTAGGGCGGGGCTGCTCAAAGCACTTAATATGTTAAGGGGCACTGAGGCTCCAACAGGGCGACCGCACATAGCGCTTCCCAAACTCACTGACCCCAGAATCTCATCTCAGGTACCCTGCATGATCCACGGGACATCCTTTGGGAACGCCTCTTGTCCCTAGGTCAGGCGGCTTGGAGGGGCCTCCACCAACCACAGGGGGCGGCTGGAGGGGGCGACGCGCACACCCTGGAGGGCAGCCAGCCTCCTCCTCCAGCCTGCAAGGGAGGCCTCCTATGAACCTCAGCCTCCTGTCCTTCGCCTGCCCGTCACTTCCTGCTGCCCTGCCTCTCCTCCGTCCCTCCCCCGGGGGGAGGAGCCAGGGGAGCTTCCTGCAGGCGAAGCCGGCCCAGGAGGGCTGGGGGAAGGACTGGCTGCCTGGCCGGCTTGGGCCCTGCCCTGGGGAAGTTGGGGACCCCCGAGAACCGCCAGAGGACCCCGCGCCACCCTCCTCTTTGGTCAGCCTGAGCTGACCTGCAGAGCTGGCTGGTCCCCAGTCCCTAGGCACTCCTGGGCTCTGCCACTCTGGCCTCTGCTGGCCACCCTGCCCCTGGCCCCCCTCTCCACCTGTCCCCTGGGGTCTGTCTCCCCTGAGCAGCCAAGTGCCCTTCACTCACAGCCAGGGAAGCTGGTGTGGCCTCCCGTGGCCTCTCCCAGGGAACGGGTGACAGCCCCTGCATCTCAGGGTGCAACTTTGAACACTCCCCACCCACCCCGGGTGCTGGCGGAGGGCTGGGTTGGACTCCCAGTTCTGCACAGATCAGCCTGCGCTCTCCCCGTGATCCCTGCCCCTGAGCCTCTGCTGCAGGGGGTGGCCATGCGCCCCAGGGCCTGCTGTGGGGGTGGCATGTGAATGGCTCCGTGGTCCCTCCTTCCCTGTGACGAGGAGGCAGGGATCCTGGCTCCCCTCTGGCAAGGCCTCCCGGGAGCACACTGGCCTCACAGGGGGGTGATGGCACGGAAGGCCGCCTGAGGAACCGCCTGCGGAGAGAGCCAGGTGCCTCCACTTGTCACTAGGGCCATCAGGTTGCGCCCTCAAGAGCAGCGAATCTTAATTTGCTTTCGTTAAAATCATAAATAAATACAGGGCCTGCCAAGCTGCGTTGGGAACCTTGGGAAACTGGCTGGCGGGCCTCAGGGGCTGGAGCTGCAGGTGGCTGAGGGTCACAGGGAGCCAGAGTCACATGGAGGGTCCCCTAGGCCATGCTGGTGAGCAGGCGGGTGGCCTCTGGGCGCCCTCTGCTCAGTCCTCAGGCTGCTGACGGTAAGACACAGATGCCAGATAAACCCGAACTTCAGATAAGCCCCAGGCCCCGGAGTGTACTTCACAACTGGAGTGCTTACACCGAAAAAATATTGTTGAGATTCAGATCTGGACTAGCGAGCGGCCTGTTTTTGGTTTGTTTGTTTGTTTACTTGCTAAGGCTGGTAGCACCGTGACCTAGGAGAACTTTGAGAGTCTCCCCAGACCAGGGCCAGCTAGTGACAAGTTCGTACCTGGCCAAGTCCAATCAAGACTAACAGGAACGTGAGGAGGGTTTGGGTTGGTTTGTTTTTGTAAACTCAAGATGTTCAAAGGACTGGAGTTGATCAGGAGATCTCTTTTCCCCTCAGTGTGTGAATGTGCTGCGTGTGATGACGTCCTTAAAAAAATGAAATGATGTGGCAGCCAGGGGCGTCTGTCTTTTAACATACGTTTCAGGCCAAATAAAAACGGGCAGCCCTTGGCAGAGCACAGTGGGCAGGCCTCTCGTCCCAGCCACTCGAGAGACAGGCAGGAGAGTCACTGGAGCCCCGGAGTTCAGGGCCAGCCCCGGGCAACATAGGGAGACGTCATCTGAGCAAACAGAACAGGAAGGAAAGAAAGAAAGAAAAATAGCAATCCCATCTGGAGGCCCCGATTCTTCTTTTTAAAAAATACTGGACTGTGAACCCGGCGTGCTGGGGCACACTTATAAGCCCAACAACTCGGGAGGCCGAGGCAGGAGGATCGTGAGTTCAAAGCCAGCCTCAGCAACTAACGAGGCCCTACAATAAAAATCAAAAATACTGACCCATGACATGGTACAGCCTGGGGAAGTGAGGTGACCATCCCGACACTGACCTGAGGACAGACCAGTACTGGGCCCCGGCTCCCCCGCCCACTCCCTCCTGCCCAGCCCGCCCTGTCCCTGGCTCCCTTCCGCCTGGGCCCATCTGACTTCACATGAGCTGCTCCTTTCTTTGCTCCCAGTCGCCACCTCCCTCCATTCCAGCCCCTGCCCCAGCTGTATCAGGGACAGAGCTAGTGGCCCTGAAATGGGACCAAGAGACCTGGCCCGAGCCCTGCCTGCATCTGTCTCTGGGCCGGGAACCCGGGGAAACCCTTCCCCCACGCTGGTCTCCTGACTGATGTGGGGCCAAGCACCCCAACCTGGCTGCCCTTGGTCTCCGGGAGGCCACGTGAGCGTGTCCACATTTGGAAGACGGTCACGCTGCACGCTTCTCACGCGGCATTCTTCTGTGTCCACGTTGTGATTCAATAAAGTGGTTTATCAAAAATTCCCAATTAACTTCCATTAGCAAGGAGGCTTCCAACCAAGAGAAACGGAGACGATCTATCTCGCAGGGAAACTTTATTACCTCCGACTTTTAAACGGGACAGTCATTTATTATGTGCTGCCTGTATGCAGCTGGCAGAGCCCCCCGTGGGGCCGGGAGGGGGGGTGCTCAGCGGAACTCATAGTTGGGTGAGTTGATGAACATTTAAGCTTTTAAACATTGACCTTCAGGCCCTTTGCATTCCAGAACACTGAAGAATGACACTGGTTTTCTATTTTTAATGGACTTGCAATAAAAGAAATCATCTAAAGCATTTTTTTTTTAAATGGCATTTTTAATTTCATATTTCAAGTCATCCCGTGAAGGGAAGACAGATAAACTTTTAAAAGAGAAGATCAAAAGATAGAGCCATCATAAAAATCAAGATAACCATCTTCATGTCGCAGATATTAGGAGTGAGGCAGTGTCCCCAAGTGTCCCCCAGGGCTGTGGGCTCTGAGCCAGCCACAAATGACCCCCTCATTCTGGGGCAGGGCCAGCAGGCGACTCAACTGGAGAGAGGGAGAGAGAGAGACTGGAGAGAGGAAGGGCTGCTCAGGACGAGGGGAAAACTGGCCCCCAACGCAGGGACAGAGCTGATGCTGATAAAGACCATCAAGGACCTTGACCGCGGGCTAGGAAACCACGCCAGATGCAACGGAAATAATGAAAGGATCTGCAAATGATTTTTAAATAAAAATGTTTAGGTTCGTCAAAGACATTAGAAACTGTGAAACCTCAAGTGGCTCTAAAGAACTAAAAACAGGTGTTTGAGGGGAAGAATCCATCGGAAATCCTGCAAGCTGACGTGGGGTCACTGAAAGTGGCAACAGCAGACAGAACGCACGCGTCTGCATCCACTGGAGGGGAAATGAGTGAGGTGTCAGGTGGGACCGAGAATGCGGTACCGAGCTACGCAGGTGGGACAGACCGGTCAGAAGTGACAATGACGAGGCGTGACAGGCAGATGGAGACTCTCCAGAAGGAACAGCGAAACGACAAGAGCGGACAGTTCTCAAGAATGAAAGAGAGAAGTGGATTTCAGACCCCAACCCCTGCGCAGGGTGACAAAGCGACGATTCACTCTCAGACACTCCAGGACGAAACCGCAGCACGTCGGGAAGTAAGGAGGAACCTGGAAAGCTACCAAGCTGAACACCGCCGGCCTTCCAGGTTCTCTACCCTGCTAAACTGTCCCCAAGAAAGGCATCACGTAGATACGATCCCACGAGCAGACCCTAAGAAAGAGTTTTCCTCCCACAAACCATCCCTGGAAAAAATGACCCAAGGGTGGATTTCAGCAGGAGGAAAGTCAATTCGTGGGGAAAGAGGATAAGACTATAAGAACAACGGTGAGCTAGATAGTGAATTGAATCACTGTCAATTACGAAAATAACAGTGACTAATTCAATGTGTTAATAAGGTGGAACTGAAATTATAAAGCAATAACAAAGACGAGAGGCAAGAAAGTTCAGGGAAAGTTGATCTTGCCGAGGATGGACGCACTGAATGACCTCCAACTTCACTGTGAAGATTCATCATTAAATGTCTGTGTCCCAGGGCCTACAGCTTCCAGACCAACAGAGGGGAGAGAGTTGAAATACTCACCAACCCACCCAAGACAGGAAGGGGAGGCGGGACGCATGGTGAATGGAAACCACAAAATCAGGTGGCAGAGTCCAAACACACGGGTCGTGGAGAAAGGCGTGAAGTGAGGCTCGAGCACACCAACTCTAGATACCGCCACGGGTATGGGCACTGGCAAATGAAAAGTACCAGTTTACAAACGTAAAGGTACAGAACAGAAGGCCAGTGGTCAGCCCAGAGAAAGACGAGGTCCCAGGGCTGGTACGAGGGTCTTTGTTGTCCCGGGGAACTTACCTCCTTTTTCCCACCACACACACCTTGACTGACTCATTTATTCAGCTCACCTACGTATCCACTTGTTTATTTGCAGGTAACACTGTTGTTAAGTGGGGGAGGGCGGGAAGGTGAGCTCTTGGCCCCACTGCACTAGGAGGTGGACACCTGGGAAGACAGAGGTCCCCATTTTTTCCTGACTCTTGAAACAGCACTTTCTCGGGTCTGCATTCGAGGGCCTGGAACACCTCTTCCCTGGGTCTGGCCTGGGAGGTTGGTTGGTGACCTGGTGGGCTCCACCCTTGGGGTTTTCAACAGTGACCTGCTCTGGGCAGGTGTGTCAGGAAGGGACGCCAGATCAGTGAAGCCAGGTGCAGGAGAGGGGCACAACTCCTCCCCCACCTCTTTCTAGGGGCACTGAGGGTGACGAACACTGTCCTCGGGCCAGGTTCTGTGGCCCCCAGGACACTCTTCAAACATGTGAATCAGGGGGCGGGACCCACTGTTTTGGCTGAGACCCCAGAAGAGACCAACCCAGGAAATCCTGTGACTGCACAGAGTCACCTCCCGTCCTCTGAGGCAGAATGTTGCCTGGTTCAACTGTCCCCAGAGGCCACCAGGGCTGTGGAAGCACCTCGACAATGGGATGACCCCAAGACCTTGACTTACCCAGGAATGACCCAGCCCATGCTCTCCCAGTCCCCTGTCCTATGACCTCGGGGGTGTTGCAGGGCCCAAGGCAGAAGCTGGGGACGGCGGCGCTGGCTTTGGGGTGGGGCGGGCAGCAGCTGGAGGACTGCCTTGAGGAAGAGGAAGAGGACCCGAGAGACCCTGCAGCCCAGGGGAAGTTAGAGGGCAGGCCTGGGGTCAGCAGGGGCTGGCACATTTCCAAGGGGAGCTGCCCTGGGTACCCAGCAAGTGGCCCAGGTGCATGGGTCCCAGCCACTCCCACATGGCCCAGGGACAGAGCCAGAAAGGACCATGGGACTGTGACAGTGGACATCTCAATAGGAACCAGAGAAGGACAGTGGCCAGGACTCCCTTTGGCAGGCCTGGGACCTCCACAGTGGTAGTGGCTAGGGGACAGGGGGACGGGAGCCCTCATGGCTGAGATGGACTCCCATCACCCTGCAGGTTGGGGTCTGGTTTGGAGATACAGAGGCTGTGGGTTGCAGCCGCCCCCCGAGTTGGCAGGCTGAGGTTCAGGCTCGCTCCGGCCACACGCAGAGACAGGATCTGCTTAAGCCAAATGACCCCCAACCTTGGACGGACACCCGGTCACTGAGGATCAGATGGACATGGCTCCAGCAGGGCTGCCTGTCAGGGGCCTTGGTTGCTTCCAACCAGAGGCTGAACTCAGCCACGGGGAGAGGAGGCTGCTGTGCGGGCCCCTGCGGGGTCTCCAGGCTGCCCAGAAGGCTCTGGGAGGCAGCGTCCTACCACAGTGAGCTCAGGTGAGCCGCCGCACCTCCCCGAGCCTCAGCTCTTCATCTTTACATGGGACGACAGTCCACCATCCACCGTGCAAGGGCTCAAGCACCGAGGAAGGGCCCCCCTGGGGCTCGGCTGCAGGAGGAGCTTGTGAGGGCTGCTGAGATCAGGATCCAGGGCCTCCTGCCGCGCCCCTCCACTCCCTGCCCCACTGTGGGTCAGGGGCTCCCACAGGCAAAGAGCCGCCTTTTCCATGCAGGGATGTTGGACAGGGGAGGACCCAGGGCAGACCCAGGGCAGACCCAGGGCAGACCCAGGGGAGGACCCAGGGCAGACCCAGGGGAGAACTCCAGGGGAGGACCCAGGGCAGACCCCAGGGGAGGACCCAGGGGAGGACCCAGGGCAGGACCCAGGGGAGGACCCAGGGCAGACCCAGGGCAGGACCCAGGGCAAACCCAGGGCAGACCCAGGGGAGACCCCAGGGCAGACCCCAGGGGAGGACCCAGGGCAGACCCAGGGCAGGACCCAGGGCAAACCCAGGGCAGACCCAGGGGAGACCCCAGGGGAGGACCCAGGGCAGACCCCAGGGGAGGACCCAGGGGAGGACCCAGGGCAGACCCCAGGGGAGGACCCAGGGGAGGACCCAGGGGAGGACCCAGGGGAGGACCCAGGGCAGACCCAGGGGAGAACTCCAGGGGAGGACCCAGGGGAGGACCCAGGGCAGGACCCAGGGCAGACCCCAGGGGAGGACCCAGGGCAGACCCAGGGAGGACCCAGGGGAGGACCCAGGGCAGGACCCAGGGCAGACCCAGGGGAGACCCCAGGGGAGGACCCAGGGCAGACCCCAGGGGAGGACCCAGGGCAGACCCAGGGCAGGACCCAGGGCAAACCCAGGGCAGACCCAGGGGAGACCCCAGGGGAGGACCCAGGGCAGACCCCAGGGGAGGACCCAGGGCAGACCCCAGGGGAGGACCCAGGGGAGGACCCAGGGCAGACCCAGGGGAGGACCCAGGGGAGGACCTAGGGCAGGACCCAGGGCAGACCCCAGGGGAGGACCCAGGGCAGACCCAGGGCAGGACCCAGGGGAGGACCCAGGGCAGACCCAGGGCAGACCCAGGGGAGGACCCAGGGGAGGACCCAGGGGAGGACCCAGGGCAGGACCCAGGGCAGGACCCAGGGGAGGACCCAGGGCAGACCCAGGGGAGGACCCAGGGCAGACCCAGGGCAGACTCCAGGGGAGGACCCAGGGCAGACCCAGGGGAGAACCCAGGGCAGGACCCAGGGCAGGACCCAGGGCAGACCCCAGGGGAGGACCCAGGGCAGACCCAGGGCAGACCCAGGGGAGAACCCAGGGCAGGACCCAGGGCAGGACCCAGGGCAGGACCCAGGGGAGGACCCAGGGCAGACCCAGGGGAGGACCCAGGGCAGGACCCAGGGCAGGACCCAGGGCAGACCCCAGGGGAGGACCCAGGGCAGACCCAGGGGAGGACCCAGGGCAGGACCCAGGGGAGGACCCAGGGCAAACCCAGGGGAGGACCCAGGGGAGGACCTAGGGAAGGACCCAGGGCAGACCCCAGGGGAGGACCCAGGGCAGACCCAGGGCAGACCCAGGGGAGGACCCAGGGCAGACCCAGGGCAGACCCAGGGGAGGACCCAGGGGAGGACCCAGGGCAGGACCCAGGGCAGGACCCAGGGCAGACCCAGGGGAGGACCCAGGGGAGGACCCAGGGGAGGACCCAGGGCAGACCCCAGGGGAGGACCCAGGGCAGACCCAGGGGAGGACCCAGGGCAGGACCCAGGGCAGGACCCAGGGCAGACCCCAGGGGAGGACCCAGGGCAGACCCAGGGGAGGACCCAGGGCAGACCCAGGGCAGACCCAGGGGAGGACCCAGGGCAGGACCCAGGGCAGACCCAGGGGAGGACCCAGGGCAGACCCCAGGGGAGGACCCAGGGCAGGACCCAGGGCAGACCCAGGGCAGACCCCAGGGGAGGACCCAGGGCAGACCCAGGGGAGGACCCAGGGCAGGACCCAGGGGAGGACCCAGGGGAGGACCCAGGGCAGACCCCAGGGGAGGACCCAGGGGAGGACCCAGGGCAGACCCAGGGGAGGACCCAGGGCAGACCCCAGGGGAGGACCCAGGGCAGACCCAGGGCAGACCCAGGGGAGGACCCAGGGCAGACCCAGGGCAGACCCAGGGGAGGACCCAGGGGAGGACCCAGGGCAGGACCCAGGGGAGGACCCAGGGCAGACCCAGGGGAGAACCCAGGGCAGGACCCAGGGCAGGACCCAGGGCAGGACCCAGGGGAGGACCCAGGGCAGACCCAGGGGAGGACCCAGGGCAGAACCCAGGGCAGGACCCAGGGCAGACCCCAGGGGAGGACCCAGGGCAGACCCCAGGGGAGGACCCAGGGCAGGACCCAGGGCAGGACCCAGGGCAAACCCAGGGGAGGACCCAGGGGAGGACCTAGGGCAGGACCCAGGGCAGACCCCAGGGGAGGACCCAGGGCAGACCCAGGGCAGACCCAGGGGAGGACCCAGGGCAGACCCAGGGCAGACCCAGGGGAGGACCCAGGGCAGGACCCAGGGCAGGACCCAGGGGAGGACCCAGGGCAGACCCAAGGGAGGACCCAGGGCAGGACCCAGGGCAGGACCCAGGGCAGACCCCAGGGGAGGACCCAGGGCAGACCCAGGGGAGGACCCAGGGCAGGACCCAGGGCAGGACCCAGGGCAGACCCCAGGGGAGGACCCAGGGCAGACCCAGGGGAGGACCCAGGGCAGGACCCAGGGCAGACCCAGGGGAGGACCCAGGGCAGGACCCAGGGCAGACCCAGGGGAGGACCCAGGGCAGACCCCAGGGGAGGACCCAGGGCAGGACCCAGGGCAGACCCAGGGCAGACCCCAGGGGAGGACCCAGGGCAGACCCAGGGGAGGACCCAGGGCAGGACCCAGGGGAGGACCCAGGGCAGGACCCAGGGCAGACCCCAGGGGAGGACCCAGGGGAGGACCCAGGGCAGACCCAGGGGAGGACCCAGGGCAGGACCCAGGGCAGGACCCAGGGCAGACCCCAGGGGAGGACCCAGGGCAGACCCAGGGGAGAACCCAGGGCAGGACCCAGGGCAGGACCCAGGGCAGGACCCAGGGGAGGACCCAGGGCAGACCCAGGGGAGGACCCAGGGCAGGACCCAGGGCAGGACCCAGGGGAGGACCCAGGGCAGACCCAGGGGAGGACCCAGGGCAGGACCCAGGGCAGGACCCAGGGCAGACCCCAGGGGAGGACCCAGGGCAGACCCAGGGGAGGACCCAGGGCAGGACCCAGGGCAGACCCCAGGGGAGGACCCAGGGCAGACCCAGGGGAGGACCCAGGGCAGACCCAGGGCAGACCCAGGGGAGGACCCAGGGCAGGACCCAGGGGAGGACCCAGGGCAGACCCCAGGGGAGGACCCAGGGGAGGACCCAGGGCAGACCCAGGGGAGGACCCAGGGGAGGACCTAGGGCAGGACCCAGGGCAGACCCAGGGGAGGACCCAGGGCAGGACCCAGGGGAGGACCCAGGGCAGGACCCAGGGCAGACCCCAGGGGAGGACCCAGGGGAGGACCCAGGGCAGACCCAGGGGAGGACCCAGGGCAGGACCCAGGGCAGGACCCAGGGCAGACCCCAGGGGAGGACCCAGGGCAGACCCAGGGGAGAACCCAGGGCAGGACCCAGGGCAGGACCCAGGGGAGGACCCAGGGCAGACCCAGGGGAGGACCCAGGGCAGGACCCAGGGCAGACCCCAGGGGAGGACCCAGGGCAGACCCAGGGGAGGACCCAGGGCAGGACCCAGGGCAGGATCCAGGGCAGACCCCAGGGGAGGACCCAGGGCAGACCCAGGGGAGGACCCAGGGCAGGACCCAGGGGAGGACCCAGGGCAGACCCAGGGGAGGACCCAGGGGAGGACCCAGGGGAGGACCCAGGGCAAACCCAGGGGAGGACCCAGGGGAGGACCTAGGGCAGGACCCAGGGCAGACCCCAGGGGAGGACCCAGGGCAGACCCAGGGCAGACCCAGGGGAGGACCCAGGGCAGACCCAGGGCAGACCCAGGGCAGGACCCAGGGGAGGACCCAGGGCAGGACCCAGGGCAGGACCCAGGGGAGGACCCAGGGCAGACCCAGGGGAGGACCCAGGGCAGGACCCAGGGCAGGACCCAGGGCAGACCCCAGGGGAGGACCCAGGGCAGACCCAGGGGAGGACCCAGGGCAGACCCAGGGCAGACCCAGGGGAGGACCCAGGGGAGGACCCAGGGCAGGACCCAGGGCAGACCCAGGGGAGGACCCAGGTCAGACCCCAGGGGAGGACCCAGGGCAGGACCCAGGGCAGGACCCAGGGCAGACCCCAGGGGAGGACCCAGGGCAGACCCAGGGGAGAACTGCAGGGGAGGACCCAGGGGAGGACCCAGGGCAGGACCCAGGGCAGACCCCAGGGGAGGACCCAGGGCAGACCCAGGGGAGAACTGCAGGGGAGGACCCAGGGCGGACCCAGGGAAATGGTGTGTCTGGTGCCTTCCAGGAGAAGCATGGCGAGGCCGAGGGACAGCTGGTGATGGTGAAGGGGGCAGAACCGAAATGATGGAACTGGCAGGAAGTGGTACAGGGAGGTGGGGATGAGGGGAGAGAGAATGTGACAGGTGAGGGAGGTGAGGGGATGCCAAGGTGATGAAGGTAGAAGAAGACGGGTGGGGAGGTGATGGTTGTGAGTGAGGTAATGAGATGTGGAGGTGAGGGGATGTGGAGGAGATGGGATGTGGAGGTGAGGGAATGGGAGGTGAGGGAATGGGAGGTGAGGGAATGGGAGGTGAGGGGATGGGAGGTGAGGGGATGGGAGGTGAGGGGATGGGAGATGAGGGGATGGGGAGGTAATAGAGTGGAGGAGGTGAGGGGATGGGGAGGCGAGGGGATGGGAGGTGAGGAATGGGAGGTGAGGGGATGGGAGGTGAGGGGATGGGAGGTGAGGGGATGGGAGGTGAGGGGATGGGAGGTGAGGAGATGGGGAGATGAGGGAATGGGAGGGGAGGGGATGGGGAGGTAATAGAATGGGAAGTGAAGGGATGGGAAGTGAAGGGATGTGGAGGTGAGGGAATGGGAGGTGAGGGAATGGGAGGTGAAGAATGGAGAGGTGAGGGGATGGGAAATGAGGGGATGGGAGGTGAGGGTTGGGGAAGGGAGGAGGTGGGGAGGTGAGGGGATGGCAGGTGAAGAATGGAGAGGTGAGGGATGGGGAAGTGATGGGATGGGAGGTGAGGGGATGGGAGGTGAAGAATGGAGAGGTGAGGGATGGGAAGGTGAGGGGACGGGAGGTGAGGGGACGGGAGGTGAGGGATGAGCTGCGGTGTGAGGTCACGGGTGCCTCTGCCTCTTGCTGGCCCAGGTGCAGGCTGTGGAGCCCCCACCCACTGGGAAGCCCCCCTCGGGTGGTCCTCCCTGCCAGGCGGCCCCACCCAGCTAGCGCCCTGTGGTTCAGCCATTAGGCAGCAAAGCCCCTCAGGAGTCTTCCGCCTGTCCTGCCTCCCAGTGTCACGTAGCATCGTCCTACACCCTTCTCTGGGGAGTGGGGTGGATGCTGAGCTTGTCCCCAGCTGGTGGCTCCAGGGGACAGGGGCGGGCTCCCGGGGTGCCTGGGGCCCCACATGGCAGCAGACAGAGCAGGCCCTCCAGGGGTGTCCCGTACTCCACAGGGCCCAGGCCCGGACTCCACATTTAGAGAGCCCAGCTGAGGGTCCACCCCTGGTGGTCTCCTGGGCCTCTGGCAGGAGGTGAGGGAACACCACTTCTCCAGCCCTCCACTCCCTGCGGGTTCCAGCCGCCGTCCTGGGCCCGGCCTTGGCTCTGGGCTCCAGGGGCTTCTACAGACCCCAAGCGCCTCATGCCCAGAGGGGAACTGCGGGAGGTCACATGGCCACTTGCCAGTGTGCCAGTCCTCTGGGGTCCCCTGCAGCCTCGGCGGGACCTTCTGCACCTCTGTGTCCACGTGGGGATGGCCCAGTGCTGTCTGGACCGACCAGTCTGCCGCACCCCACATCCCAGCGCCGGCTGCTCCCAGCTGGGTGGGCGAGGGAAGAAGGAGCCATTGCTCTCCACCTTGACTCTGCACTGAAAGGCTCCATGGGCCAGGCCTCCTGGGAGAGGCCTGTGGGTCCTGACTGCAGGGGACATGCCCGGAGCTCACGGGGTGCCCGTCCGTGCCAGGCGGCAAGCTGACCCGGCTTCAGTCAGCAGGAAGTGACTCAGCCCTCCAAAATTACAGGCTGTGCGGAGACGGGGTGGGGGCACTGTGGGGGGAGGCACCCAGGAGGGCCCAGGCACAGCTGGGTGAAGGAGAGGGGCAGAGACAGGAGTGGGTGCAGGGCCTCTGCCACCCGTGACCAGGCCACACCTCCCAGGCCACGGAAAGCCCCCCCAACCGGGGCTGAGGACCCAGAAAGGTGGGGGCCCAGAGCCGGGCCTTGCAGGAGATGGGCGTCTGCAGGTGGGGGAGTTCACTTCCCCAGAGCAGAGGTCCAGAGCCCGGCCCGCCCCTGCGGCACACCAGGGCCCTCTGAGCCTCAGCTCCCCACCTGTGACAGAGAGCATGCCACACACCTTCCTGGTTCTGCAGGGTCCCCTGGAGGCGGCTGGAAAGTGCTTTCTCCCTGCAGCCCTGGCCCTGAGCTCCAGGGCTGAGCTGGGAATGGCTGGCTCCCAGGGGAGGGCGGGTCTGGCTCACTGACCTGCTCCCACGGCCCACCCCACCAGCGGTACATCAGGAGGCAGGGTTCCTGACTATGGGAGAAAACAAAATCGGATGAAGAGAATTGGCCTCTGGGGCTGTGGGGAGTCTCACCACTAAACACTGGGCTGCACACAGAGAAATACCTTCATCTTCATCCCGTGACGGCTCCTCCGACCTTAGGGGTCCGCAGAAAGAGAGAGAGGAGCACCACTGGGAGAAGCCGTTCCAATGAGGCAGGGGGTCAGGTTTCGGGGGGCTGAGTCCAGCTTCCTGATGTCCGCTGTCAGCAGGTTGACCGACTTCTAGGAAGGCCACACCCAAAGGCAGAGCAGGAGAAGGGGACACACAGAGGGCGTTTCCACGGAACATTCTGTCCCAAACAGGGCAAAGGGGTAGGATTACAAAGGAGCAGGTGAGTGTCTCAAGCTGGGACAAGGCCCAAGTCACCACAAAACGTAGTGATTGGCCAGAGCCTGTGCTTCAGGACGGGAAGGCGTGGTCATTCAGAGCGCTTGCCCACATGGGGTCCCTTTCTTCCCGCCCATCCCCGAGAAGCTGCCTTGGCAGACCCTCCCTGAGGACCCCCAGAGGTGCTGACGCTGCTCGGTGGCAGAGGTCCGGGTGACCAGGAGTGGGAGGCTGAGCAGGTTCTGAAGACCTCCTCGGCCTCTGGAGCAAGGTCTGTGCAGAGCTGAGGGCTTATCAGGCCTCCAGCTGTGGCCTCCACCGAGGAGCCCAGCAGTCGGCCAGGGCCAGGGCCAAGGACCTGCCCAAGACGCCCGTAGATGCCCATGCTCCTGCTTGCTGTGAGTGTACTCCTGGCTGGAGAAAGGAGCTGGGGTCCAGAGGCCCACGGGCCAGCTCCCAGGCCTTGTCCTTCCAGCTCTCCCCTGCCCACTCAGGGCCGGCACGGCTGTCCGCGTCCCCTCCCCCACAACACGGGCGCCATTGTCTCGGGAGGCCAGCGGTCCCACTGTGGGAGTCTCCGAGCCCCGGCTTCTTCTAGCCCTAGCTGCTCTCTGCTCTTCCCTGGGAGCCCCTGACTGCCTCTCCCTGGCCAGTGCCCAGGGTCCAGCTGATTCCTACAGGATGGATCCCTGGGGCCCACTGCCACGAAGAGCCACTGCTAAACCTCCAGGTGGCGCGGGACAATCAACAGCAGGACATCTAGGACACCCCCCACCCAAAAGCTGGATCCAGGCGCTCCCAACCCCCCATCCTGCAGCCCTGCAGGCCCAGAACCTCCTCGCTGGCTAGAAAATCCCCCTGCCAAAGACACTGCACCGGAGGAAGTGGGAGACGTGGATCAGGGAGTCCCGCACCCAGGAAGTGCCCTCTGACCCAGTGGGCCAGGCACACGCACCCCGCACCTAGGGGCCACACAGGCCCAGCCTAGGGAGACTCTAGGAGGAGTCCCAGCAGCAGCTCCTGAACCAGCAAACCTAAAGGTCCCCCGCGAAGGCTCCGAGAACCAGATTGTCCCACGAGAGCAGGCCAGGCCCTGCAGGCTGAACCCGACCAGGGCAACTGCTGCTCACAGGAAAAATCAGAGGAGCCCGAGCCTCCGGACACCACAGCTAAACGTGCAGGGTGCAGTCAGACTTAGCCATCATCCGGGACCCAGGAGAACCACAACGTGAAAGGGAAGGTTCGAAACCCGCACCAGCATCCGGACGAACCGGGTGTGAGAACCACGTGACCAGGATGTTAAAGAAGTGTACAAATGGCTCAAGGCCGTTTTGTTTAGGGATATAATGACCAGAAGACGGGTCTGCACTAGGTGAGTGGACGGGCCACGTGCTTTCCCATGTCTTTATCTGCCTGGTTGAAATGGGATGCAGCCTGTGAGCAGGGTTTGACCCTGAGGCCATCCGAAGGCACTGAGGGGGAAGGGGAGGACACGGGGTCTGTTGGGGGTACCTCTCTGACGGCCGGAGGAGAGTCACTGCTAGGGGCAGGGGCCAGGGTGGGGAACCCCGTGACTCATTTGGGAGAGAGGGAGAGGCTGGACCAGGGCGCGGCCGAGAGGACAGAAGAGGGGCTCCCTAGCTGGGGGCGGTGGCAGGAAATGGAGCTTAGAGACTGAGGGGGTCGGGAGGGAGAGGGTGTTCAAGTTGGGCCTGGACAGGTGGTGGCCAAGGGGTCCCTCTCCGAGTGGGAGACTGCTGTGCGGCAGAGCCGACCTTCAGTGATGAAGAGAACTTCTTCTTGGTGGGTGCAGGGCTCGGGGGCCTGTGGTTTCAAGGGGCGATTCTGAGCTGCAGCTTAGGAGCCCCGTCGGAGGAGCTGGGTTCCGAATAAGGTACCAGGTGCAGGTGGCTGAGGCCGGCGGGTGGCAGACACTTTGCTGACACGGTGCCCAGGAGGGGAAGGTGGAGCCTCAGGCCTGGGCCTGAGGGGAGGCAGGAGGGAGTGCGAGGGGGCGGGAGGCGCTGCTCCAGGAGACCAGGGGCAAGAGCTTGAAATGGGCCGAGTGTCCAGGCCATGAGGACCTCGAGGACCACCTCAGGGAGGCCAGGACCTGGAGGAGAGTCGGCCCAGAGCAGAGCTGTGAGGGAGGAGGGCCTGGGGGAGGCGCTGGTGTCGTGGCTGGAGCAGGGAGGGCCTGGTGACGGTGCGGGGTCCCCCTCCCCTGCCTGGACTTAAGCCAGCAGAGGACAGCTTCGCAAGTGGGAAGGACTGCGTGCTGGGCCAGGGGCCACTGTGGCCGCTGCAGCCTCTGGATCAGCCCAGAGCCCAAAGCCGGGTGTTTCCCTGCCGTGCACAGACGCGCGGACTCCGGCAGGTGGCGCTGTCGCCTCTGGAACCGGCCTGACCCTCCCTGGGCGGCGGGTGGAGCAGGGCAAGCCTGGGACAGCGGGTCATCGCGGGGCTCTCCCTCTGCCATCGCCACCCTGGGCACCCACACTGTTTTCCGAGAGCCCCTGCCCCAGATCTATCCATGCTGCCGGCTGTCCTCCCTCCCAAGTCCCCGCCACAGGCCGTGTCAACTGGAGTCCTGCACCCACCTCCTTCTGGGCGCAGGAGTCACCCTTCATGCCAAGCCGACCCCAGCATTCCCTTCTCATCGCCCGGTCCCTGACCGAGGCCAGGTGGTTCCCGGGGGAGGGGGGCGGAGGGGCCATCAGGATATTTGGGCAGGACACAGGGACCCTTGGGATCCCGCAGCTGCTGTGTGTGGGAGAGCCCGTCCTCACATCAGGCTTGGGTTCAAGTCCCGACCACACACTCGGGCCCCCTGGACAGTTCCTCCACTTGTGTCCCCTGAGGTGGTGACATCAGCTGGGGGAGCTGGCGAGGGGTGTCATGGATGTCCCTGGAACCTAGGGGCTCGGATGGCTGCAGTTATCTGGAGAGACCTGTGCCACGCCCTGAAGCCTTTTTGCTGGCTGATTTGGGGACGAGTTGGGCCAGCTGTGTCCCCATCTGAAGAGGAGAGAGTGACCAAGTGCCATCAGCACTGCAGAGAAGAGGGAGGAGGGACACAGGACCCAGCCAGGGCACGAGAGGGAGAGCGGGCAGTTATTGGGGGTCCCTGCTGCCACATGCATGCACGTGTGCGTGCAGACACAGATGGGCACACAGGAGCCCGGGCACACACCCCTCTCCCTCCTTCCCTGGCGGCTGCAGTCTCCACCTCTACTGACAGGGGGCAGCAGCGCGCCTCAACTCCAAACAGGCCACTGGCCAGCTGCTGCCTGCTGACCCAGCACTCTTGGCTCAGGTGACGTCATTCCTCAGCCCTGAAGACCGCAGGGCAGAGCCAGGGGAGATGTCCAGGCCACCCTGCCACACGGGGGCCCTGGCCCTCTGTTCTGTGCCCCACGTCCACCTCAGGACCCAGCCCAGGCCGGCCTGTGGCTGCCTGCTGTCCCCTGCCTGGCACAGAGCCTGGCTCGTGCTCTGCACTGTGAAGCCAGTGTCTGTGGGGCAGCCATGGGGAGGGGTGTGTCATTTGCCAAAGTGACCAGAGTCCCTCCTCACACAGCTGGACCTGTGCCGTCTCTGGGCCCCTTGGGTCAATGTTAGCCCCACGGCACATGAGGTGCCTGCTCTCCTGGGCTTGAGTTTGGTGGGGGAGAGAGGAGTTCCAGAGTGCCTGGGTGGGCAGTGTCCTTTAGACCAGGTGTAAGAGAAGGGGCCTCCATGCCAAGGGCTGGGAAAGAATGCTGCAGGCAGAGATGACAAGTGCAAAGGCCCTGGGGCAGGACTTGCTCTGGGGGAAGGGAGCCAGGGGAAGGGGTGTGAGGAGGCTGCCAGCTGGGACACCCAGGTCTTGCAGAAGAGCAGGCGGCCACTTGGTCCTCCACCCCATGCCAGGGAGCGAGCACTGTTCCTTTGTTTTGCAGGTGAGAGGCACCACTTCTAAGAAACTGCTTCCCCAAGGCGTCACCTAGCAGAGCCAGACCTGGGGTGGCCGGAGCTGAAGCCTCCGCCCCACCCCCTGGGCCATGGCTCTCACGCTGCCTCCTCCATTCACCCCAAACTCTGCAGGGACCAAACGTGGCGCCCACCCCTAGACGGGCTCCTCTCCACTCTCCCTCTGTCCTTTCTCCGGATGACCACGTCCTCCCGGACCCTTGGTTGACCCCTCCTCCCAGACTCGTGGACTCCCCCCCTGCCCAGTCACCCTCACGCCTCACTGTCCAGCAGAGCAAACCCCAGCAGGTCTCCAGGGCCAGCAGTGTCCACGTTTACAGAAGCCATGCCCAGCTGGGCCTGGGGTCTGGGGGCAAGACCCCAGGGCACCGGGACATCCCTCCAGGAAGAGAACGCCCTGTGCCAGGAGGTGGGCTTGTGCCCAGAGCCCAGGTGGGTCAGACCCCAGCCCCAGGAGTGCAGGGAGGGTGGCGAAGCCCCCACGTGGTGGCTGGGGCCCAGGGGGTCTCGGGAGGGGGTCGAGTAGGCCTGGGAGGGCCGGGACGATGGAGGGAGGGAGGGGAGTGACGGCTGCAGGATGGTGCCCACGGCAGGGGGACACGCCAGTGTCCAGGGCAGCCGAGAGGCCCCTCGGGCAGGTGAGCAGCTGGTGTCCAGGCGTGGGGCTCTCCCGTCTCCCTGGACACACAGGGCGGCTCTGACCCAGGGAGGTCGGGGGGCCGGCGTGTGGCCTTCCAGGCTCTCTGTGTTTGGATCCTGTGACAAGCAGCCGTGAAGGTGTGGAGCTCCTTTGCCTCTGGGGCTGGAGTGGCCTGTCCCTTACCTGTCACAAACACACACAAACGGGCTTTCCACCCAGACAGCAGGAGTAGGGTGGGGGCTGGGAAAGGAGGGGCTGGCTGTGCAGGTGAGGCCCGGCCTGTGGGCTCCTGGCACCTGCTGGGCCAGGCCTGGGAAAGCCTTGCCCTGGGGGGGTGGGGGAGTCACAGGGCGGGTCCCAACCCAGCTGTGCTGCTGACAGGGTCGCCTGGCGTCTAGCACCAGGTGGTGGGAACCTATGAACCCACCGCTCGACTCTCCCAAGGCAGGGGCTGGCCCAGCCAGCTCCCCAGGACCGCAGCCAGCTCCCCAGGCTCATGCTCGGGCCTGGGAAGAGGAAGACCATGGGGGAACGTGGGGGCACCCCAGCCTCAGACTGCGGCCTCTAAACCCATCCTCGAGCGCAGGGACCAAGGCTCCGGAAACTGCCGGATCCAGCTACAAGGGAGGTCGCCAAGGAGCCCACGGCAGGCGCCTTCTTGCACCAGGAAGCCAGGCCGCGCCAGGACCAAGAGGGCCAGTGAGGGGGATGGGAACCCGCTGGAAGGGGTGTCCTGGGCCAAAGTTGAGCATCCAAAGGAAGAACTCTTGGATTCACTGGAGGCCGAAAACGTCCTGAGCCCGCGACGGTCATCAAAAACGCTGAAGACGAGACTCACCAGGCCGGCCTGCCTCTCCTGGAGACCGCTGCTCTAGCTTCTCCATCTAAAACAGGAGCCAGGGAAGGAAGGACGCGCCCCTCCACGGCTGGAGTGGACCGTGCTGAGGACCACATGCCCAGCCCTCCCCTAAGCGTGCCAGACACGGGCGCAGAGGCCACGCTGGCCTCTAAACCCAGAAGAGCACCGTGTGCCACCCCAAATTTAAGTGATCCGTTCAGCCGGTGGGCAGACTGTGGGGAACTGGCATTTAGCCTGTGCAAAAGGGACCCCAATGGGGGAGGCGTGACCTGAGTGACGCAGAGGACCCGCTCTTACAAACCCGGGGACTGACCCTGGAATCTGCAAGAATCACGACCAGGAGACGCCCCGACCTGAAGTCCACTCTGACCTCGTGGAGAGCCGAGTGAGTTGATGCTCCAGGGGTCACCTGCCCCAGCCCTTCCAGAGCCAAGGACCTATGAAGAGAAGGACAGGCAGGTTGTCTTGCAAGACAGCTCACTCTTGCGGTTGGGTCATTTTTTAATTTTTTTTTTTTCCTACCAGGGATTGAACCCAGGGGCGCTTCGCCACTGAGCCACACCCTCAGCCCTTTTTTGTGTGTTACTGAAAGACAGGGTCTCCCTGAATTGCTTAGGGTCTTGGGTCTTGCAAACTGCTGAGGCTGGCTTTGAACTCGTGATCCTCCTGCCTCTGTCTCCCAAACCACTGGTTTTGCAGGCGTGCACCACAGCGCCCGGCTCGAGGTTGGGTAACTTATAAAGAAGCTCCTGATTCTGATGGCCCAACGGTCCCAGGAGCATGGTGCCAGAGCCCCTGGCTTTGTCCCAACACTGCAGAGAACAGGAAAAGGAACCAGCTGGGCACAGACGGGGCCGAGCACATGGTGCCCTCTTTAGAACCAACCCCTCCCCAAGACCAGCCTTAGTCCCTCCCAGGGACGGAGCCCTGCAGCCTGTGACCTTCCACTAGGTGCCTCTCGGAGGTCCCCCACCTCAACTCCACCACACTGGGGTGTGGCCTCGTCCAGCACAGGAACCCTTGGGGACACTCCAGCCCTATCTAAACCACAGAATAATCTAGATTAAAGGTGGCAGAGGAGACAGAAGAGCCACATGCCACGCACAGGCCGTAGCCAGATCCTGGCCTGAGGGAACCAGAGAATAAGACATTTAGGGGATAACTAGGCAGAGCTGAACGTGGAGGGACATTAAAGTGACATAAAGGGACTGTTGTTCACTTTGCTGGCTGTGATGATGCACTGTGGTTAAGTGGGAAATTGTCATTTTTAAAAGAAAATGTCTATAAAATATTTGGAGGCAAGTGCCACAAAGCTGGCAATTTATTTTTAAATGATCTAAGAAAACTCTCAGGAAGTGACTGTGATGCAGTGTTGGCAACTGTTAACCACAGTGACGGTCCCCGGCGGGCTCCTCCGTGGGTCTGAGCGCCTCATGAAGAAGGTCGTGCCTCTAACAGGCTCCGCACCTGTCCCAGGGCTGGCTCCCGGAGAGGTCATTGCACAGGACTGGGCGGTCGCCACCGGAAGCCCTGCTACGTGAGGGGCGTGAAACCCACCTGACGGTGCTGGGCAGTGCCCATTGGTGACGGGTCCCACCGTAGTGCTGTGGGGGAGAGAGGGTGACCCCATTGGCACCCAGAGGGGTTCAGACCTCCACGCAGCCCGGACATCTGGAACTTCCGGAAGTTCCTGGAGGGGCTCACGGGCTCTCCCCAAGACCTCCGTCCTGTCACCCCTGCTGCCCTGCTGTGGCTGAGCACCGTCCACCCGCGGGGCACCTGGCCAGGCTCAGGCCATCCTCCAACCACACGCCCTTGCAGACCACTCCCTGCACCTGCCCAGGGCTCTGCTGATCCCTCCTAGTCTCCCGGGAGGGTTCTCTGTCCCCGGAGGAAGCCGTCCCTGAGGCTGGCGGTTTGCTGGGCAGGAGCAACCTCTCCTGAGGCTCTGCCGGAGGTGCATCTCCCCTAGGCCAACCGAGGGAGTCCTGGCTGGGGCCCTCCTGGGGGGCCTCTGTCCCCCGCAGCCAGCCCTGAACCTTGATGCAGGACAGTGTCAGAGCAGCGCCTGCCTGCCACGCTGGCTGGACAGGGACGCGTGTGTCAACACACTGGGTTCGCAGCAAGCCGCTTGGGGTCAGCCCTTTGGAAGTGCCTTTGGAAGTGTGATCCAATCCCAGATCAGGGCAGCATCTCAGGAGGGAGGCCCTACCGCAGGGCTGGGCTCCGACATTAAGGACCCAAAGCGTCCCAGCCGCAGGCCACGGAGGAGGCTGACTTCAGGCTGCTCCTGCGTTCACCACCTGCTGTTGAGTGTCGCAGGGGCTTCTGGTGACGGGGAGGTTGATTGCACATGCTTGCCTGGGATGGCCTCTCATGGCCCCAGCTCTGACACTGGAGAATCCTGGGCCTCTTAGCAGATGGAATGCAGTGAGCTGAGACACCCCACCCTGCTTGGCTGCCCCCAGGTGTGGATGCTGCTGTGGGGGTTGGCAGGACCACAAAAGGGACCAGAGCCAGGCATGATGGTAACTGAGTGCAGTGGTGCACACCTGTCATCCCAGCCAGTACGGAGGCCGAGGCAGGAGGATCACAAATTTGAGGCTAGCCTCAGCAACTTAGACCCTCAAGAACTGATGGAAATTCTGGCTCAAAATAAAAAAATAAAATAAAAAGGGGCTGGGGATGTGGCTCAGTGGTAAAGCACCTGGGTTCAATCCTTGGTACCAAAAAAAAAAAAAAAATAGAGGATTTAGGGACAATCCGGGAGGGGAGGAGCAAACAGGTGAGAGGAGCAGCAGCACAGGGTCGGGAGGCTCACTGGAGGGTAAGGCCAGGTCCCTGAAGCTCCCTCCCACCCCCAACCTGCTGTCTCCCCACAAAGCTTCAACATAAATTCTCACTAACACATAATGGGGGGCTGGGGCAAGTGGGGGGACTTGGATATGGGGGGGGGCCGGGGGCAAAGGGGCAGGAAGGACAGTGGAATGAGATGGACACCATTACCCTGGGTACATGTGACCGCACGAACGGTGTGATGCTACTTCATGCACAGCCAGACAAAGGAAAACTTCTGCTCCGTGGGTGTACACTGAGCCGAAGAGCTTTCTGCTGCCATGTGCAGCTGATTGGAACTCATACATCAAAAAGTTCACGGTGGGACTGCTTCTCTTTGGGACTCAGGTGGTCAGGGTGAGACCCAGGCAGGGCTCAGGGCAAGACCCGGGGCGCCAGACAGCAAGCTGTCCAGGACAGGACAGCGCCGGCTGGGGCAGCGTCAGCTCTAGGCGAGACTCCACCCAAGCCCAAGTCTGCCCCAGCTCGGCACAGAAGCCCGATGGGGCTGATACTTCCCCAGGCGGAAGGAAACTGAGATCTTCACCAAACCTGTGGTCCCTGCTCCCCTTACCACGGCTGGTGGAGGCTCTGACTTTGCAGACGCAGGTCCACCCAACAGATTCCCGGGTCTCCCACTGCACCCTTCGATGGGCCGAGGAGGAGTCCGCTCCAAGCCACGTCCCCGGCCACCAGGGAACCAGCATGACATGTGGAGAGTGTGGAGAACTGGCTTTCAACCACCGGCTCCCTGATCTCAGTGTCAGGGGACAGACAGGTGCGAGTGGTGGGAACAAGACTCCCACACGCCTTCTTCTCCAGGAAGCCCATGTCGCATTCCCCAGCAAACGGCCTGTGACTGCAAGGAAATGTGTGAGAACAACCTTGGCAAGAGGGACCCAAGTCCCTGGGAAGGGAGTGACTTTTGTGACTTCCCAGAACAGGTTCCAGAAGTCAAGGGAGATTCCTCCTGATCATAAAACCGGTAAGAATGAGCCATTAAGAATCCAGTTAGAACTTGTCAGCATGGGCCAAGGTGACCTAGAGCGGCCATGGCAGTAAGGACTTGAAAGTGGGATGTCACTCTGCTGTCCATCAAAAGTCAAGATGTAGACCTTGGCAAGACTCTCCGGAAACTTCTCTGGGACCCTCAATAAAACTGGTGTAGGAGAGGCACATTGCCCCCCTCCTCTCTGAGGGGACCCACTCTCTCCCTTGAGAGCGTCCCCTTTCCCTTTTCCTGTCTCTTCTAATGAGCTCACGCCTGTTACTCTGAGCGACATGTCTGAACTCTTCCTGGCTCCATTGTAAGAGCCGGGTGGGAGGGCTGTCCTGGTGAAGCAGGAGGCCCGGGCAGCCACCTCCACACCCGCGGGCCTCACCTGACAATCAGATTCCCTGGTCCAGGAATCTGGAGTTGGATGGAGAAGGAGCTGGGGTCCCTGCATGTGGCCCTCCATGGTGCTGAGCTCTCGTGCTCAGACCAGAGCCCCCGGCGGATGGAGCCCCGGAAGCCAGACGGGTGGCCCAGGGAGAGAGACCCAGGGCGGAGAGGAGCAGGTGTTGGAAGGGCCCCCCTGTTCTCCACTCTGGGTCCTTCTGGAGACCTGTTGATGTCTGTCCCCGTCCCAGGTGTCCCCACCTGGCTCTTCCCTTTGGAGTTCCTGGGCTCATTTTCTCTGGTACAAATCACCATCAATGGAGTTGCTCAAAACAACAGACTCATCCTCGTCTATTTCTTGGGCTGAGAAGTCCAAAATCAGCCTCCCAGGGCTGAGGTCAAGGTGTGGGCAGGGCTGGCCCCCTCTGGAGGCTCTTGAGGCCTCCACCCCCTGCCTCTTCCCGTCTCGGGTGGCCTCCTGCAACCCCCACCACCTGCACTGGGACATGGCGCCCCACAGGACCTACGGCGCCTGTTGGGAAGCAAATAAGAGCAGCTGCTTGTCGTGGGACCTGTGGACTGTGCAGCAGCATCCCAGCCTGTGCCCGCTGGGCAGCATGAGGGCCCGCAGTGAGGCCACGAGAAGCTGGCCCAGGGTTCAGAACTAGAGGCCACAGCAGAGGCCAGTGCTCAGCATGTGCAGAGGAGGACGTGGGATGTGCTGGGCAGAGGGGGGTCCTGGGAGCACAGAGGTGGCAGAGAAGCCACTGGACCTCTCTGTGGATGGGGCGCTCAGCACCACCTGGGCTAGCGTGGGCTCCTGCATGGGGGCAGGAGGCAGGGAGGGCAACTGCCCACCTGCAGGGAATGTCTAGGCCCGGGGGCTCCCCCTGGGAACCATGTGAAATTGGCCTCTGGTCATCCTCCAGGTGACCAACCAGCCCAGAGGAAGTCCCTCTGCTGGGCCTTCAAGGTCCACGTGATGGCAGGCAGTGGGCTTTGGGCTGCTTTTCCATCCCACAGCCTGTCCAGGACACAAAGCCACCTGTGCCCGGCCACGGGACTAGGAGGCTGAACGCCTCCTCGTTTTCTGCTCCCCGCCCCCTCTCTCCCTCTAAGACAGAGCAGCCTCCCACGGCTGTGAGCCTCTGGAGGAGCAGCAGCCTGCAGGGACACCCATCGGGGCTGGAGTTGGCGTGGGAGCGCCTGGGGTCCCTGCACGGACCGGCAGGGGCTCAGCTGGCTCAGCACAGCACCTCCAGCACACTCCACACTCCAGGCTCTGTGCGTAGCAGCTTCAGCCAGAGAATAGCCTCTTGGGGATTCCAAGGTGTGAGAGGTCCCCAAGGTCATGCCACTAGTCACTGGCAGAGCTGAGGACAGGAGCCTCACTGTCCTCCAGTGGCTCCCAGCAGGGAAAGTGTCCACACAAGGGCGGCCCACATGGTGGTCTGCAGGCATCAGCGAGGCTGGCAGTTAGCAGCAGCTGGGGCAGGACTGGACCCTGACCTGAGGGCCCTGGGAGAGCTGGGGGAGATAAGTGCCCCATCTGCTCTGTCAGATGCGCCCTCCAGGGAGGCAGGGGAAGGGGCTGGAAATAGAACAAACGGGCTGCTCATTTGCATGCAATTTCCCTCTGATTTGCATATTTTTGCCAGAGCTGCTCACTGTAGAATTATAAAATCCAATGCGTAAGTGAATTCATGTACGCTTCCCGGTACACACAATCCTTAGGGTTATTCACGACCCCAGCGCCCACACAGGCGCACAGGCACCCGCCCCTTCTCTCCAGAACTCCCAAATAAGTGTGTTCCGGCTTTAGGAAAATTCCCCACCACGTCACCGCATTTATTAAGTGAAAATCAGGAAGTAATCACAAGAGAAATCTGGCATTTCGAAAGGACTCTTACTGGGGACTCTTTTCAACACATTTTAAACCCAGTGTGAAGGGCTGGCTTCACGGGAACGTGTGAGGCAGCAGCGGGTAGCGGGGGTTGGTGATGCAAAGAGCCTGCAGCTAGTCTGAACCCTGGCGTTATCTGGATGCCAGCCCCTGGCACTGCCTCCCACCTCCGGCTCCCAGCTCGGAAGGCTGTGTTCTCTGTCCGCCTGGGCACAGGCCATCCGTTTTAGGAGAAGCCACCCAGATCATGCCAATTAAATGCAGAGTTGGGTGGGAAAGAGTCTATGCCAAACAAGCCCCTGGGGAAAACTTCTGCCAGGGGCCTGGCACTTAAATGTGTGTGGCCAAGGAGATTAATGTCCGCCCTGTCTGAGCATTTGTCACTGCAGGGACTTCAATAGGAGAATCTGACTTTAAATGGAGTTGAGCTGTGTCTTTCATTAAAACCATGCACATGGGGGCTGGGGTTGTAGCTCGGTGGTTGAGCGCTTGCCTAGCACACGTGAGCCCTGGGTTCGATCCTCAGCAGCACATAAAACTGAAATAAAGATATTGTGTCCACCTACAACTAGAAAATAAATATTTAATAGTTTTTTTTTTAATATTTATTTTTTAGTTCTCGGCGGACACAACATCTTTGTTGGTATGTGGTGCTGAGGATCGAACCTGGGTCGCACGCATGCCAGGCGAGCGCGCTACCGCTTGAGCCACATCCCCAGCCCCGAAAATAAATATTTAAAAAGAGTCATGCACATGGTATTTCTGCTGCATCTGCAAAGGGAGTCCAGAGCCAGAAGCCAAGCCCCAGGCCCCCGCGCCCTGGACTCGCTTGTTACTCTGGGAAAACGTCCTAACCTTCTTGGGCCTCAGTTTCTTCTTCTCAGTTATAAGGCCTGGATCAGATCAATGATTCTGAACCGGGTGATTTTGTCCCCCAGGGGACATCAAGCACTGTGTGCAGGTAGAGTTGATTGTCACAAGGGTGCTAAGGGTATGCAGTGGGTAGAGGCTGGAGATGCTGCTGAACCTCCTACAGTGCACAGGATGCCCCCACCCAGAGGGGGATCCTGCCCAGCCAGCTAGCTATGGCAAGGCCGAGGCACCCTGGAGGTGGCAAACCCTGCCCACTCCAAGCCCATGGCACAGTAGCTGGAAGACCACACCCAACCCTCAATACGCAGGACTTTATGCAGAACTTGGAGATGGCTCACTGCCAAGTTCACCGCTGTCCCTCCCAGGGAAATCCAGGGACATTCCAATGGGACACCTTCAGAACCCTCCTCCTGGAGGAGAGGGAGGAGCTGCTGGCCTGAGCACATGGCAGAGAACACGGGAACCCTGGGGGCAGAACGCGGCAGCCTGGGCTCCCCAGAGCACCCGCCCCGGCCTTCCTCTCTCCTGCTTCCTCTTTAATTCCGTGTCAGCCCCAGCCAGCTGGGTTCCTAGGGGACAGGTCGGTGCCCCGGAAGATACTTTGATGCCCTTTCAGCTGAGGGACGTCCACTGTGCGTCTTAAGACAGAGAAACCCATATTCCTTATTTTCCTCTTAATAAAAGCCTGATTGGGCTGGGGATGTGGCTCAAGCGGTAGCGCGCTCGCCTGGCATGCGTGCGGCCCGGGTTCGATCCTCAGCACCACATACCAACAAAGATGCTGTGTCCGCCAAGAACTAAAAAATAAATATTAAAATTCTCTCTCTCTCTCTCTCTCTCTCTCTCCTCTCTCACTCTAATAAATAAATAAATAAATAAATAAATAAATAAATAAATAAATAAAAGCCCAATTGCCTCCTTCAGCTCTGAAATGGGGACCCGGCCCTGCCCAGGAAACGCCCACAAACCCAGGCCCAGAAACAGCCAGAAACGTGCTCGGGGAGCTGAGCTGCTGCTCCGGAAGAAAATATTGGCCAAATGTTCCCCATTTTTCTCTGGTTTGCATTTCTCTTCAGCTTTCTCTTGTGATTTTCCAAACCACACGGTTCTCGGGAGGCACGCTGAAGTGTTTAAAAATGAAGCAATAAAAATAAATCACTTGTCCTTGGAGGACCGCCCGCTGGCTGCTTGGCGACGTGTCTCAGCTGACTGCACGCTGACACGGATGCTGACGGCAGGGGACAGGATGCTGACGGCAGGGCCTGGGGGCACCTGGAGTCTTGGCCTACAGACACAGCCTCAGAAAAGGCCCTGGTCGCTTCCACACAGGCCGCTGGGTGGGGGGGTCAAACCCCACCTTCCCTGGGTTACCTGAGGGGTGGCAGCAAACACCTGGCATCCTTAGCATCGGCGCTGAGATCTGTCCCTGCGGTATCCAACACTGAGAGTCATCTAATTGGGACAGGAGGGTGCCCAGCTCTTTTTCTACATCCCTTTTTCTACACCCGGCCCTCCCAGACCCAGCATCAGGCCCTAAGCAGTTTCTCAAGGGGGTTCTAAGAGCTGGAAACAGGAGTTGCCACCCAGTTCCGGAATCCCGGGAACCATTTAGACTAATTAAGAGCTCCACCTCACTCCTCATCAAAACCCAACATCAGGCGCACCAGATGTTTACATGTAGAAACGTAAATCCAGGAGCCAGGTACAGTGGCTCGGGAGGCTGAGGCAGGAGGATCGTGAGTTCAAGGCCAGCCTCAGCCACAGCAAGATGCTAAGCAACTCAGCGAGACCTGCCTCTAAGTAAAATACAAAATAGGGCTGGGATGTGGCTCAGTGGTCGAAGGCCCCTGAGTTCAATCCCTGATAGCCACCCCCCCCACCGCCAAAAAAAAAAAGAAAGAAAAAAAAAGAAAGAAATTCCGTGGACGTACCAAGACGATGAAGGAGAATTTAACATGGAGAAGTTTTCCTAACAGATATAAAATCCAGAGGCTAGTTAAGGAAAAGATAATCAAGTTGACCTAGTAAAGACTGATTGTCTGCTTGTGGCAGGGGTGAGGTCAAGGCCAAATGGCCAACGATAGAGAGCTGCTTCCCGTGTCATCCAGAACTCAAGCCAAAATGCCAGTGTCCTCATGGAGACCAAGGCCCGGCAGGACCTGGCCACCCTCCCCCTGCACCCCTGCCCCTCTCTGCACTTGTCAGGATGAGCTCGTTTTTGTGGTGCCCAGGCCTGGGGCAGCACAGAGCCACTACTCCCCCCCGGCTGAACCCAGGGCAGTCAGGACCCCGCCAGGGCAACAGCCACGTCATGCAGCCACTCACCCACCCAGGCCACCCCACTTCCTGCCCGATGACCAGCTTGGCTCTACCCTGCCAGGAGGGGAGGCGGAGCATCACACACCAGCCCTTAAGTGCTGCGACCCCAGAATGGCACAGATCCCTGCTCCTCAGCTCTCTGGCTGGAGCTGACCACAGTGCTGCCTGAGGGCAGTGGGCTGGGGGCCTGGGGTGGGCATGAAGGAGGACTGGCACATTTCTCTGCCGTAGTCCCCTTTGTCTTGCTAACTTGCCCTGCTAGGCTGATTTTGCTGCTGTACCTTGAACACTCTGCACGCCTGTCTCATGGCCTTCACATTAGCTCCTCTCTTTCCAGAATGTTCTCCCTAGGAGACCTGCTAGCTGGCTCCTCCTCATGAGGCCTTCCTGGTCATCCTACTGGAGATGCAATCTCTCCTACATCCTCTGCTTCCTCGTTTTCCTCCCAGATCTCTTCCCACGTGGCACCTCTGATGGACAGTACTGCTCAGACCAGGCCGGGGGATCAGATCGGTGCTAGGGATTGAAGCAACAGATCGAGTCGCAGACGCTAGCTGTGCAGGTTAAGGCAGAAGGTGCACAGGATCAGCACCTGCAGGAGGCAGCTGTGGCATGGGGCCGAGAAGGAGGACCTTGCCAGAAGCCGAGGACTTGTGGGGACACTTGGAACAGCTCTGGGCCTCTGACGAGAGGCAGCCGGGGGTTCTCGGATCCCCAGAGGTAACAGGTGGGTAGGTGTGCAGCAGGCTCCAAGTGTGGCCTGGAGCAGGATCTTCTAGGGGCACTGGCTGCTGCAGACACTGTGTGACAAGGCTGGTGCCCATGAATTTGGCGGCTGAAGCCTAGCTGGCTGCTCCTGCTGGGACCATGCCACCACGAACAGGAAGCAGCAAGGAAGTCCATTTTATCCTCCTCCCTTCAATCTCCGGCCAGGGCCGACCCTGCAGGGCTGTGCTGTGCGCCAGTCGCGTCCCAGGTTCAGCCAAGGGCAGAGGCTGTGCCCAGGGATGGGAGAGGCAGCAGCCGCCTGCAGTGTGGTACCCTGGGTTGTCATAGCCCGTCCTTCAGGCATAGCAGGTGAGCTCCCAGCGGGCTGGGCCTCCTTCCCAACTCAGTGCAATAACCACTCCTGGACCTGCCAGGCCCACAGTGGACACCCAGGGAACACTCACACCAACAAGGGAGGTACTGGGTGGCCCCAGAAAGTATCTGCTACCCAGGAAGACCAAGAGGAGGGGCTCAGGGAGGGGACGGAGACAGAGAGTGGACTGAGAGCTAGGCCTGGGGGTGCTGCCCAAGGACCTCATGAGCCCGTCCGAACCACCTGGAAACCTCTGAGACTCCCCGGGGGAACGAAGCCAGGGCAGGCCGAGCGCCACCAACAGAGACAGCATGATGCACAGAGACTGCTTTCCTGGGACCAGAAAAGGCCGAGGGATCTCCAGGACTGTCCTCGGCCGTTGCCTCTGGGGAGCAGGGCGGGCACTGGTGGCAGATGGGCGGGAGGAGATGGTGATTTCTCCTGCATCTCCTCGGTGCCATCTGCAGCTGTAACCAGTGGGTGCGTGTCCCTCAGAGAAGACCAGTTAAAACAGGGTGGGGGGCAGGGGGACTGGAGGAAAAGTGGCTCAAGTTCCTACAGGAGAGGGAGGGACCGTCCCCACTAGTCTGTGCCCACTCTTGAAGTGGACGGGCACCACCGTGATCTGCCCCTGGGCCTGCCTCACAGCACAGGGCCTCCCGAGACCCTGGAGGCCTAGGAGACTGGACAGCTGCCCTCCACAGCCGCAGAGCCAGCCAACTGCCGACAGAGAAGACTCTAAAACACGGTGTCTGCACAGACTTTTCCTTACCATGATTCCTTGAATAATAGAGAAGAACAGCTGTCTACACGCATTTGCCTTGTATTAGGCATTGTACGTAACCTGCAGGTGATTTAAAGTACGTGAGAGGATATGGGTAGGTTTTGTGCAAAGTGACATTTTATATAAGGGACTTGAGCACGTGTGGATTTTAGTGTCTGCAGGGGCCCTGGACCTGTAGGGGGCTCGGGATACCAAGGAATGACTCCACCGCCATCATCTGAGGAGCCTGGCACTTTGTTGTAAAGCTCAACGTGCAGCTGACGGCCACGAGGCCTGGCCATCGCCCTCGCCTGCATTCATCCCTGAGAGGCGGAGGCTGGTGTTCACCCAGAACCTGTGCACAAAGGTTCACAGCAGCTCCTCATGGGAGGCAGCCCCACTCACCTGGACAGGTGGTGAAGCACACGGGCCACCACAGCACAGAGCACCACTCCGCAGTGACAAGGCAGGGGCCACGATGTGCCCAGCCACCTGATAGGTCTCCAGGGACCATGCAGGGTGAAGACAGCCAGCTCCAGATGGCCGCAGGCTGCATTCCTGGGGTCCTCCAGGCCCAGGGGATCCAGAGGCCGGCCTAGGAAGAGACTCTATAGGCAGGATTAGCCCACACCATGGCGGAGGCCGAGAACTCCCAAGACCTGCCACCTGTGAGCTGGAGGCCTGGGAGAGCCAGAGGCGGTTCCAATCCCAGCCCAAAGGCCTGAGAACCAGGGGAGCAGACGGCGTGAATCCTGGCGAGCCCAAAGGCCCAAGGACCATGAGACCCAATCTCAGAGGACAGAAGCTGGACAGTCTAGTCAGGGAGCTAGAGGACTTGCCCTTCTTCCGCCCTCTGTCCTATTGGCCCTGGATGGCTGGAGGAGCCTGCCCTCACTGTGGACAGAGCTTCCTGACTCAGCCTACAGATTCAGAAGCCGATCTCTTCAGGGAGCGCCCTCACAGGCATGCCCAGAGTACTGCTTCTCCCTCCCTGGGCCTCCCTGTCCAGCCACGCGGGTGTGTACGAGTGAGCAGCGCACACCCTGTGACTCCTTCTATGCAGCGGTTCTGGGTGGTAAATGTTCTGAAAAGGAGAAGAGCGGTGCCAGGGGCTAGAGATGGGGGCAGGGTGGGTGCAACTATGTGGCACACAGCGAGGCAGGTGGAGGCAATGTTCTGTTGTTGTTGTTGTGACTTATAAACAATAGACATTTATTTCTAACAGTTCTGAAGCCTGGCAAGTCCAAGAGCAAGCGCAAGTAGATCTGAAGCGGGCCACTTTCTGGTTCACAGATGCGGATCTGCTTTCCCAGGGCAGAAGGGGTAAGAAGTTTCTCTCTAGCCTCTTTTGTGAGAGTGCTAATCCCATTCATGACACCTCTGCCCTCTTTTTTTTAAGTAAGAATTTTTAAAATTTGTTCTTTATATTATACATGACAGTAGAATATATTTTGACATATTATATATATAAAGTGTCCTGTATTCTGGCCACGGTGGTGGATAATGGACCTGGGCAGGGGACACGGTTCTATGGTACTGCATGCATGCCCACTGAATAGGTACGAGTAAACTGGCGAATCAGAGCAAGGTTGGCAGAGCGCGTTGATGCCAGGCCTGGCAGAGAGAGCTGTAATCTTGTAGAATGTTACCAGGGGGGATACTGAGTCAAGGGTACCAGGGATTTCTCTGTATTATTTCTCATGCTGCATATGGATCTACAGTTATCCAATAAAATTTTCAATTAAGCTGGATGTGGTGGTACATGCTACTAGAGAGGCCGAGGCAGGAGGGTGGAAAGTTCCAGGTCAGCCTTGGCAACTTAGTGAGATCCCAATCTCAAAATAAAATGTAGAAGGGCTGGGGATGTGGCTCAGTGGTAAAGAGCCCTTGCCTAGCACGTGTGATTCCCCAGGTTCAATCCCCAGTACTGCAAAAAAACTAAAATTAAAAAACTTTTAAATTCAACTCAAAATAGGTCCAACAATTATTTATTCTGCAATGTGATTCAGTTACTTCATTTTGGTTTTGCTGTTCCAAAAAAAAAAGATGACTAGACCAACATGACATCACTGGTAAATGAACACACTGGTACTCGCTCCCCACTTTGGCTGGAAACCCGCAGTGGGAAGACTCTGGAGCCCTGGTCTTGGTTGGATCTGGGCCTTGCTGCTCATCACCACCCCCACGGGAGCACATTGCCATGAAGGTCATCTCTCCAGCCAGCACTACACTGGCTAAGTCCTGTGTTTGCAACATTGAATTCTGCCCCGATGGAGGGACTATCAGCAGGTGTCGCACCCAGATTACAACAGGTCCTGTCCTTGATCATTTTTGCAAAATTCAGGCTTGCTCTATTTTGCTTCCCCAGCCCAAGAGCCTTCTACTCTCTGCACCCTCTGGGGGGTCAGTGGAGAGTGGTGCTCTTACATCAGGCCCGCTGCAAACCCCTCAGACTGCAGCTCCTGCGCCCTCTGCTCCCCACATCCTGGAAGGTTTCTTGAAAAGGTCACCAGCAGGAAGCCAACAGCCTATCTGCTGCTGCCTTGGCGAGTCTCAGCAGAGCCCTGAAGTTGGGCACAGGACCCTAGGGGCCAAGCACCCCCATGCATAGCAGGCATCTGGGCTGCCCCTACAGAAACCCCTGAGGATCAGCAAACCCATTCACCAGCTCGGACCATAACCCATCTGTCCACAGATGGTGACACGGCTCTGCAGCCGGTCAGCTGGTGATGCTCCTGACCATTCTTGCTCCCTGCTCCTGGGTTGCCTGTCTTGCCCTGGCCTTGGGCCTGGATGGCCTGATTTCTTCTGTACACAGGCATTCACCATGTCTATGGCTCTCAGGAGCTCCCTGCCCCCCACTAAACCCCACCAGGCTGGGCCCCAGGGCTCTCCACCAGTGGCCACGTCTGCACGGCCTTTGGGGTTTGCGGGCTGGTCCTCACGAGGCCCCCACCCTGCTTGCAATGCACCCTGCAGTCCAGGCCTTTCCTCACCCCGAGAGCTCACAGCTTTATCCACACTTCCCTCTAACTGCCACCTCCTCCACAGGTCCCTCGACTGGGGCTCCCACCCTGCTCTCCAAACCTCCCCTCTGATCTGCAGCCCACCGAGGAAGGGATTCGATCCACTGAAGCCCCACCTGCACCCTGCAGGGCTGAGCTGCCGTGGAGAGCTGTCTCATCTTTTACCGTCCTGGCTGGCACCTGCAGCCCCTACACCCTCCCCTCCCCAGCTCAGGAAAGGCAGGGCGCCATCTCCCAGGGCCAGTGCAGGTGGATCCTTGGTTCCTGCTTAGGTCAGCAGGCAAAGGATTGCTCACTGAATACCAGGAAGGGAAGAAAGGCTCAGACAGCTCTGGGAGAGGTAGGGGGCCTGCAGGGGAGAGGGCCCTCCACAGCAGTCTCGCCCCTCCCTGGTGTGCCTCCCCCTGGGCCAGGAAGTTCCGTCAGATGTTCTTTTACGATCGATCGATCGATCGATCCTATTCCTGGTGCCCAGAGTAGTAGCTCAATAAATACCAACAGAATGAAAAGCAAGGTTTTTATCTAGAGCCTGGGGGAAGATGAACTCAGAACACAAGGCCCCAGTTGGGTTGGGATGGGGCTGGGGCTCCAGGGAGGTGGCCCCAGGCCTTCCAGCTGAGGATGCCTTCTCCACCTGGCCTGTCCCCCTGCCAGGCTCTGCGGCAGCCCTTCAGGAGTGTCTGGTCTGCTGGACCCACGGTGGGGAAATACCTGGTGGTCAGTGGTCCTGGGACCTCAGTTTCCCCAGCTCTGTAATGGGGCTGGGCTGGGTGAGAGCAGGAAGCAGCCAGAGGAGGGCTCTGAGGAGCTTGTGGCTGGCAGCACCCAGGCAACCTTGCTGCAGCCGGGCCGTGGAGTGCCAGGCTGGATGGAGTGGGAAGGAGCTTTCAGAGCAGAATTGACACTTGGATGAGCCAGTCTCACCATCATCCCATCTGCACAAAAGCCTGTCAGGGGCACCAAGACACGAGTCGGGGCCACCACACCACCAAGTCATGTGCAAGAGCCTCAGGGCACAGCAGAGGCAAGGCCAGCAGCCTGGTGGGGGCTGGGCAGGCTGAAAAGATAGAGCACAGCCCAGGGCCTGACTCGAGCCGCTGCCCCTGCAGCAGACCTTTGCACAAACAAGGCACCTCCAGGAAACAGGCGAGCCCAGGGCCACTGGGACCCCTAGACCTTCACTCCTTCAGAGACCACCACCACCTGGCCTGGCTCATCTTGAGGCTGCATATAAAATGGGGCAGCTGAGCATCTAGTGTGCACCTAGGACAGCCCAGGGGAGGTTGTGGGTGCATCCAGCCCAGGGGGAGGCCTGACAGCCCGCCCTTGGCACCCTCTTGCCCTGGCCTTCAGGGTGGCTGCAAGGGCAGACCCTGCCCATCCATTTTAACCCCGCGGCCTGGCCTTCCAGGCAGGTTTCTCCCCACGTTCTGCCCCTAGCCCGCCTCAGGAAGGGGTCACCAAGGAGAGGCACAGGGGCTGGGGAGAGCCACGGGGCAACAGGTGGCTAGGACCTGTGTGGCCTGAGCCCATTCCCAGGCACCTCAGAGTGTAGTGACCCCTTTGCCAGCCCCAACTCCAGGACAGAGAATATGGGTGTTCAGGATGGGACTGTGGCCTGATGCCCTGCAGCCACCAGCCCCTTCCAAACACACCATGGTGCCATGTCAAGGGCAAGGCCAACTCGTACAGGTCTCCAGAGGCTCCTCCCATTCAGCCGAGAGCCTTCTAGAAGCAGTCAGTCCTGGTGTCCCTCAATGCTTTGGTCGGGCTGGGGGCTGCATGTCCCAAGAGGGAGCAAGCAGCATGCGGGCTTTGGGACGAGGACTCAGCAGAAGGTAGGAGTCCCCAGGAACCTGAGCTGCTGGCTAGCTGCCCACCCTCCTCTCCTACAGCCTTCCCTGTATACCCAGTTTCCACAGGCAGTTTGGGTGCAGACCCTCTATGGGACCACACAGGCCCTGAGCTCCATGCCCGTCCTGGTGGGCAGAATGGGCACAAATCCAGCACCCACACACCAATGCTCACGCAGGAGAGGCCCGAGGGGCAAGGCCTTCCCTCATGGAGAGGCCCTTCGCCTCGTCTTTCCCCAAGACTGGAGTCTGGGGTGGTGCAGGGAGGCTGGTTCGTCTCGCACCAGGGGCTCCACAGGCTCCAGGACCACCTGCCACTGCAGAGCCAGCCAGCCCTCCTCCCCTCTGAGGACAGCTGTGGGTGCTGGGTCTTCCTTTCCAGCCTCAGGAGCAGTGCTGCCTCCTCCATTGGGGCTCGGAGTCTGTTAAAACTCTTGTTTTAATTTCCTGTAAAATCAGGGGAGGTGAGTCCTGCTGGTGTGAGCGTCTTGTGGGTTGAGGGTCCACTGCGTGTGTCTGTTGCACAGTCGTGTAATGCGCTTACCAAAGAGCTTTGACGGAAGAAGCAGTCTGGCAAGGCCAAGAGCCCAAGAAAGCACGAGGTCAGATCCTGGCCAGAGCCTGCCACTTCCTAGGTCTCTGTGCGTCCTTCCTGGGTGGGCCCTAGACAGAGGCGAATCCCCACACAAGGCGGATGTCCCAGCCTGGTGAGGCCTGCCCTCCACAGGGGGTGGTGGGTGACGGTCACAGAAGGCCAGCCTGGGGGAGAGAATAGAGAAGGCGCCGGAAAGCCTGGTGCTGCCCTGCCGGCCCTCTGTCTCCTGCCACACCCCCTGGCTCCCGATCTGGCGCTCACCCCAACCAGCATTCTGCCCGGTCATTTCCAGGGCTCCTGAGCTGCAGGACACGTTAGTCTCATACCCTGCGGTCATCTCGTGTCCTCTCCTGAAGAGGGAAGAAATGCATGAGCTTTGCCTTGAGGTGCCAAGCCCCCAGTTTAGCCCCCCCCCCCAGTGCCAGTCTCCCAGCCAGCTTGGCACAGGGGCGGGCATGGCCCTGCTGGTCCAGGGCCCAGGGCTGTGCTCAAGTGCCCTGCGGGGCAGCTGTGCCTTTGCTGTCCTATTTGTGCCCTGTTCTAAGGGGGCAGTGGGAGAAGCCTCTTCCTCTGGGGAGGGTCAGCCTTTCTGCTTGTCAGGCCCTTGGTGGACGAGGTCCACCCCCATCAGGAGCCTGCTTCACTCCACCTACCAACCAGAGGCTGAACTCACCCAGAGACACCTGCCTTGTCAGCGCTGGGCACCAAAGTGACGGATCGGAGGGCCAACTCGAGGCCACATTCTGGCTCATGGCTTTGGAGGCTGCAGGCCACGATCAGCTGACCCCCCTGCTTTTGGGCCTGTGCCGAGGGCCCAGCTCCTAAAGGTCCCACCATCTCCCAACAGTGCCACCCCAAGACAGGCCTTCAACACATGGCCTTTGGGGGACATTCTGGATCCAAAACTATGGCACACGAGAATCATGTCTGACCAACGCCTGGAAACCCTGTTGCCGAGTCAGGCCAAGGCACGAAACTCGGGGGGATTTCTGCAGGCACGGAAGCCGATGCTCCTCCACGGCCCTGGCCCAGGCAGAGCCCAGGGAGCAAAGCCCCCGTCGTCCCACCGCCAGGGCTTTGGCCAGGTGACATGAGGCCAAGCTGGTGCCAGGGGAGGAGCACTCTGGCAGAGCCAGGTCCCCCTTCCTAGGCCCCCTCTGGACTGTGGCTTGTCTCCCCCAACTGCAGCACGGGGTCCCTCCAATTGTGGTGTGGGCTGGTCGTGGAAGGGGAAGGGCTCAGCAGCCCCAGCAGGGCCTCGCTTCCAGCTCTGGGCGCAACGTGCCCTCAGGGGAGTGGACGGAGCCAGGGCCTTCTCGGCAGCTGCTCTGTCCATCAGGACTGAGCTAGGACTCTCCCTCGCTGCTTCTCCAGAGGAGCCCAGCGCGCCCAGCAACAGCTTTTCCTGTCCTTCGCGTCTCTCATGGACAGCGAGTAGCAGGGGCTAGCATAGGGACCCAGGAAGGGCTCCTGAGAGTTTCCATGTCCCTGTCAAAACTAGGTCCTGGGGACTGGGTCTTAAGCCCAAAGGTAAGGGCAGAGCACTGTCCAGCTGCCTGGAGGCCACAAGGTCCCAGGAGCCACGGCAGGAGCCACGGCAGAGCCACTGCAGGAGCCAGGGTGAACTGAGGCAGCCAGAGCCCCAGGGCACGAGCAGGACTAGGGCCGGCTTGGGCCTTGCTGCCCTCTCTGCCATGAGTGCCCTGCTTTACTGTCCCTGCAAGGCCACAGGATGTGGGTCACACTTGAGCTCCTGCAGACGCAGCCCTAGAACTCGGTGCCTGCAACAGGTCACAGCTGTCCCTGTCCCAGGACTTGATCAGAAGAAAACTTGAGTCTCCAGTTAAAGAACCACTGTTGACTTTCCTTCCAGGTGAACTGACCCAAGTAAAGTCCTGACTAAGCACACAAAAAACAACAAACCTTTTTATCCTAAAATAAAGAAACCTCACAAGCCAAAAAGATGCTGCATTAGTCAGGACTGGCACATGCCCCTTGCCACACCAGGGCTCAATCCCCAGATGGAAGATGGAACTGCTGTCCTGGCTACTGTCACCTCCTTGTGTTAAAGCTATTATCACCTGAATGTGCTCCTCTAGAAAAGGGCAGTTAGCCTGGTGGTTCCTGGGGCAGCCCAGGACCGCCCAGGAACCTTCCAGTTCAGGGTGGAGACAGAGCTGGCAGCCTCTGTCCCAGGGGGTCTTCCACAGAGAGGCCTGGATATGGGGAAGGACGACCCTGGAACCAGAACGTCCATATGGTCACATCAACACTCCCCCAATGACAGCATCATCACTGCAGTACTAGGGGCGGTCCCAGGAGCGTTCTACCTCTGAGCTACGTCTCCAACTCTTTTAAAAATTTCTACTTTGAGATGGGGTCTGGCTAAGTTGCCGAGATTCCAGTCACTGGGATGACAGATGGGTGCCATAAGGCCTGGCCCAATGACAGTATTAATAAAGCTGCTAATATAGTCACTAAAAACTTCATAGTGGCTCACGTCTGTGACCCCAGCAGCTCAGGAGGCTGGGGCAGGAGAATCAGGAGTTCAAAGCCAGACTCAGCAACTTGGTGAGGCCCTGAGCAGCGTAGTGAGACCCTAAATAATATATAAAAAGGGCTGGGCATGTGGCTCAATGGTTAATGATTGACTTGGGTTCAATCTCTGGTCCAAAAAAAAAAAAAAAAAAAAACACTAAAAACTTAACAATGTTTGCCTATGCTCCCTCTACTCTAAAAAGCAGTAGTAGGCCACCTGCCGCCCGGCACCCTGTCCTCCTTCCTAGCCTGACACCAGCCCCGTGCACTCACGCAGGCTGTCTGCAGCCTCTTCTCTAGAGCCCCAAGGCCGGCCCACGGAGGACCCGCTCTCCCACACAACCTGGCAGATGCACCAGGGCTCCTAACTGCAGTCCATTTATTGGACAAAAATCCCTCGGCTCACTCTTCCCTTGAGGAGTCATAATCATTCCTTCTGCTTCTGGCCTAAAGCTCAGTCCTCAAAAAACCTGATCTCCCTCCCTAAATGCCCCAAGGTGAGTCTTTAAAAACCTCCAGCGGGCACCATGGTGCACACAGGTAATCCCAGCACTAGGGAGCCAGCGGCCGCAGGAGAATGGCGGGCTCTAAGTCAACCTCGGGAACTTGGGGAGGACCTGACTCAAAAAAAAAAAAGGCAGGGGCAAGGCCAGGGGTGTGGATCCAGTACCAAAAAATACTCAGCCTGTCTACGGAAATACTTCCTGATTTTGGTCCTTCTCGGGTCTCACTCTTCCCGTGTCACCCAGGCTTGGTCTTGGCTTACCTTCCACGTGCCACTTTCTAAGTCTTTCCACCTGTTCCTTTCCTCCGATGGTAAAACCATACTCTGCTGGGTTTCGCGTCTCACATTTCTGAATTTCTTTCATTCATGTTTTCTTGTGCCAGCTCATTTCCGAGTTTTTCTAATTCTCGTGTGTTTCCTGCGTCTCCTGTCATCTCCTTCGTGTCAGTTCACATTTTAAAATTCGAGTCTTAATGCTGGGCCATCACCCATTGGCAGGCACACGTCCCCCACTGAGGTGCCCTGCGGTGCCTCTTGGCTTCGCCTGGCCTTGACGTCCAGACCTTTGGGTGCTCATTTTCCTGTGAAAACGTTTCCAGCTTTCAGAAGAAGGTGGGCTGGAGACAGCGTCTCCAGCTCAGAGCTCCCTCTTCTGTATCTTTGGTGGGATCTGAGACACATGTGCACCTGCTCTTAGGGGGTCCTGCACCCCCCTGGACTCGTCCCCTCCTCTGGATCTATATTCCTCCGCAGGGGACCTTTCTAGGAGGGAGTCCTGGCAGGTCAGTTTAGGGTCCTAAGGGCCCATTCTGCTTCTCCTAGACCTGTCCGTAGGGCTCTGCGCTGGTCAGCCACGGGGGTTCCAGGAGAGTGGCCAGCCCAGCCTGTCTTGCTGCTCTCAACCCCTGCCTCGCCTCCAGCACTGAGAACCTGGGGTCACAGGCATCTTACGGCTCTTGGTGGTTTGACCTCTGCTTGTCTTGGGTCCTGGGGCACCTATCACCTGGCTTTGTCATAAACCATGTCCACTGGATGTCCTTGTTCATACAACAAGCGTGGCTGTTCTTGCGACTTTAAAGCATACAGTTCAGCTTACTGTGGTTTTAGGTTGTGTAGCCTAGTTGTGTGGCTGTGGGGATGCCACCACCATCTTCCCAGAATCTGGCTTCCCTAGCCCTAACTTCCAAGGCCATGCTGGCTGGTTTGCCACAGCCTAAGGCCAGCCTGTGCTCCTACAGGGATCTGGCACACCGCAGTTCCGTCCTCCAAGGTGAATGGCGAGGAGCACTGTGCAGGACACTCCCTTCCAGGGGCACTTTCTGAAGACAGTCAAGGGATGGCTGAGATAATCCCGACTGGCTTGTTTCCATACCGCTTCTGGTTCTCACCGAGTACCAGACCAGCAAGCCAAAGGCCACCGGGAAGCTGGTCTGACTTAGGAACACGCAGAATTCCATAAAAGCCTTCCATCCCCTTGAAGAAAGCTGGCTGTCACCAGCGAGTGGTGTGGGTGCCACTCGGGCTAGGAAATTACCCAGTCCGGCTGTCTGTGGACACACTTGTCATCCAGGCTGAGCCACGTCACCAGGCTGCAGCACATGCCCAGGCTTCCCACCCCACATGATGGCTAGACACCTTGGTGGATCCCCAGGACGGACCCTAGCGAGGAAAAGGAATAACCCCTGGATTCTGGGCCCTAGCAAGCCGGCCATGGTCTTCCCGGCCTGCCCTGTGCTGCATAGGGTAAGAGCCCACTCCGCAGCCTGGGCTCCGCTGTCCCTACAGATCCACTGATGGCAGGGGAGCTGGGATGAGGCAACCCAGCCTTCCGCAGGCCACGCCTGCCTGCTCCATTCCCCGAGGCACCTGCTTCATAAGGAAACACCCCATCAAGCACACCATGACGGCCACAGAAGAGACACAGCATGGCTTCTTCCAGACACCGGATCGCCACCACTGGGTCTCTCTTCTCACAGGGGCACTGGCTCAGCTCCACTCTCCCCTGACAGTCCTGCCAAGGTAAGCATTTCCTTGAACTTCAGAGCACTGGTCCTCTGGCCTTGGAAAACCTCTCCTTCCCTCAGCTCTGCAGTCTCCAGTGAATTTCACACTCAGGAGGGACTCTGAAGCCAGGTGTGGTGGGGCCAACCTGCAATCCCAGTGTCTCGGGAGGCTAAGGCAGGAGGACCGCAGGTTAGGGGTCAGCCTCAGCAACTCAGTAAGGTCCTAAGCACCTGAACAACTTAGTGAGACTGTCTTTTGTCTCAAAGTGAAAAATATAAAGGGCTGGCCTGTGTTCAATCCCCAGTACCAAAATAGAGAGAGAGAGAGAGAGAGACACTGAGACTCTTTGACAATAAGAAAGACACTCTTTTCTTAAACAGTTCACATTTATTATTGGTAACAATAAAAAAATCTTTTAAAGACTATCAGTATTGTATTACCAAGAGTGAGGTAATATGTTTACAAAACATTTAGGGAATTCTGATATGCAAATAATGGATTTAGGAAAGTGAATTAAGACACTAGTAATAGAAGGAAGAACCAACAGAATCATTGGAGCGTCAAAGGGAGATGACAGCAGCATTTCAAGAGCGGCAGGGCACGAGACGTCGAGAGACGCGCAGCTGCACAGGGAACCCTGTGCCCGATCCCTCACAAGACGAGGGGCCCCATGCTCCCGAGGGCCACCACGCTCCCGAGGGCCTCGGGCACCGTGCAGTCCCATGCTGCTCTCAAGTCTCAGAGACACAGTCAGCTCTCTGGGGATAAAAGAGTTCCACTTCTGAACCAACTAAAAGGAACGCGTCTTCAGCCTGGGGTGGGGCATGGCTGCAAGTCAAATGCTCTAGAAACACCTCTGGGCACGTGTGGACGGGTGAGTGAAGCACTTTCTTGGCAGCTGTCAGCAAAATTGCCATCTGAGACAGAGAGACAGACAGAGACAGGAGAGAGACAGGGAGAGAGACAGGGAGAGAGAGACAGGAAGAGAGAGAAGAGGGACCATCCTCAGGTCCTTGTAACTGGAGATGGGAAGCTCTGACAGCGCAGATGTGCTGGCCAGCCCTGCCATGCTCTGGGAACGAGGCTTCGGTGTCAGCGAGCTGCCTTACAGGGCAAGGGCAGGCGGGACCCGGGGGGTCCGCGTGTGCCTCAAGGTGCACAGGCACAGGAGCCAGAGGCCTCCTCTGGCCAGGAGCGGGGCAGTCAGTTTCTCCCAGGCTCACCCGACCTACTCATGGGGTGCACACTTGGCCTCCACACAGCTCTCTGGTCACATGGCGGCTCACCCAATGCCCAGGCTGAGTCAGAGCACCGCGATCTAGGACTGTGAAGGCTGTGTGGCGTGGTGCACATTTTCAAAACCCCTGCCACACAAAACACACATTGCACGTCTTCATCACACAACCAACCCTATGTGACTCCTGGACAGATTCATAGATAACGTGCCTTTCTCATTAAAAACTGGGGGAGGGGGGTAAGAGGGCAAAGTAGGCTTGGTAGTTGGAAATCAAAAAGAAAACGTAAAAAGCAAACCGATCTCATACTCGGATTTGCTTCCGAGGACTCCTTTGTGACTCAAACTGAGCTTCCGGCTGCTGCGCGCACCCACAAGCACCTGCACACGCATTAAGTTTCCACTTACAAACGCAAAGGGCTCCTACAGCCCCATGCCCTCCTCAAGTGACCCTGCGGGAGCCTGCTGGCAGCTAACATTCACTGCCACAGCTTCCAAACAGCAAATATGGCTGTTTCCAGAACACCCTCTAAAGAATGGCCGGAGCAGAAGTGGCCGAGCACAGCGAGCTGCTAGAGCACGCAGGAGGGGTGGGAAGAGCGGCACCCAGAGGGAAAGGGAGAACACCTCCACCCAAGTTCACAGAAAAATTCTACTCTGAAATATATCGAAAGATTTGAAAAGGAGAGAGAGAAAGCAATGTTTAATGATGGTGGCATTTTCCCGGAGTTGCGGGCGCCCCCGAGAACCCCTCCTGAGCCACCAGCCCCACTCAGGAACAGCAGCAGGTCGGCCCTAGGACTAGGTGCTGCTACAGGCTGCCCGAGTCCTCCAGAGGAAAGGACTCGGGGGGCTTCCACCGGATCCACCGACCATCTCGACTAACAGGGAGCCACAAGGACCGCGGTGCAGCTTAGGGCAAGCAGCTGGGGGCTTCTGTTCCCTGGGAGGAGGTGGGCTTGGCTCTGAAGACGTCATGGGAAGTCATTCACTAGCGGACAAGGTGGAGCTTGTTGGAAAAATTTTTTGCATCAATATTTGAGACGAAGTCAATTCCTTAACTGGCAATATAAACCATTTTTCTTTCGAGAGAGCCCTTGCGCTCTGGTTTGATTTTGTGCACGCTGTGTATAAAATCTATGGCTATCGAGTTAAGGTCAGGGTCAGAGTTAAGACTACCTGTCGACAGTTCTGGGACGGCGTGGCTAGTTTACCATCTGGATGGCTAGAGCTACCTAGAGGGCGAGAGGAGGCTGCTCAACGTCGGTGGGCGGCCGGCACAGCTGGCTGTCGAGGCGCGGCCATCCCCTCCACACAGTGGACACAGGCTTCGCGGCACTACCTGGAAATCATGGAGCTGGAGTGAGACTGGCTGGAGGTGGTGGTGGTGGCGCTCAGCTGGGAAAAGCCACTGTGGCTGGACTCCAGGCTGGTCATCGAGCCTCTGCAGATGCAGGGAGAAGAGGTGTGAGGACCCAGCCACAGGCGCCCGCTGTCCACACTGCTGCGGGCTTCCCACCCATCCTGCTCTCTGCCCCCTCTATGCCGCCCCCGCCCAGTCAGGGGGAATGGGCCACGAGCGTCCCATCCAGGGACAGCTTACCCCGGCCCACACACAGCTGACACGATGCACAGGCAAAGGCTGCGTGCGCTGCTGCTCTGACACCCCTCGCCACAGCTGTGCAGTCAGAGCCAAGGAAGGGGCCCAGCGCTGCCCAGGAGGCCGGACCCACCATCCCTGCTGCGCACAGCCGGCTCTGGGGCCTCTGCTGAGCACCCTCACCCTCAAGGACGCCTGTGTGGGGAGGGAGCCCAGACCTGAAGTCCTCGGAGCCGATCACTTCTGTGTAGTACATCACTTTGCACTTGTGTGAGGACACCTGCAGGGAGGCCAGCACGTCGTCCACCCGGGGCAGGTTGGTAGCCGCACACGCCGGCATGCTGTGGAACTTCCACTGCAGGATGTAGAAGCCTGGCCACCTGGTCACATGAGAGCCCTGGAGCAGCGGGGGAAGCAGGATGAGGAGGACTCCTGACAAGCCCCATCCCACAGTGGGGCTGCCGAGTGCCGGGGCGCTGTCTCCCGGCCCCAGGGGGACGCGACAGCAGTCAGTGATCGTCTGGGACAGGACTGGAGACCTGCTATCTGGATCACCATCAGGAAGGACTTCGACAACATCCTTCCATCCACGATCAGGCCTGTCCCAAGGCCTCCAACAAGAGCTGGGAAGGCCACAGGAACTCCCCTCCCAACTGTCACCTTGCAAAATCCCATCTCTACTATGGAAGGCCAGAGGCACCCGGGGCGCTGCCTAGACCGGAAAGCGGCACCCTTAAGGCTGAGGTGAGCCGCAGAGCATCTGGATGTAGACCAGTGTGCCTGGCCACCAGCAAGTGGCTCCCTAAGTTCTGCTCCTCTCCATGGTTCTCCTCTGACAAAGACAAGGGCAACCCCTCAAGTCCCATCCAGCGCATGTCATCTGAAGGCCAGCGGTGTGTGTACACACTTTCTCCTGCCAGACGGCCCTTCTGTGCAGCGGAGTCCTGGGCTGCCTGCACCCTTCTTGGGTGGGAGCTCCCGCTCAGGGCCCGAGACCCACGGGGATTCCTGGGTCTTTCTGGCCTGGCAGCTAGGCACACCCTGCCCTCCACCAACAGCAGAGCCTCCAGTAGCCACCGGGGTGGGGCAAAGCAGGGACACCCACTGTCAAGAGGAGGCCCCCATAGAGCGTCACGAACACGTGACTTTACCTGCACACTTTCTCCTTCTTTGCAAATCAGGGGCGACTCCACCATGCTGTAGTCGCGGCCCAGCTGCCAGACCTTGTCTATGAGCTGCACGTTGTTCCCGCCTGGAGAGGTGATGCTGTGGGCCCCCAGGGAGTCCTTCTTGGGGGGCTGCGGAGACCTCTTGGAGTGATAGATATTAAAGACAATGTCGCCTTTGCACACGTCAAAATCCCAAGTGATCACAGAAGCAGCATCCACAATCTGAATGAGAATCTGGAAAACAGGAGGGGGAGTGACTCAATCGCACGTGTGAGGCCCACGCTTACAAGCCCTGCAGGGGCCTTCCGGCCCAGAGGTGTGAGCCAGGAAGGGGCAGGAGGGACGGGCAGGACTGACAGGCAGGGGTGGTGCCTTCACCCAGGTCACTCAGCCCTCCAGGGCCCGTTCCCTCTCATTCGTTCTTCTTTCCCCAAAGGCTCCTGCTACACATCGTGGAGGTGTGAGCCACTGCGCCTCTATGACCTGCGTGTACCCTCCAAAGATGCCCAACAGCATCTGCAGACAGCTTTCTGAAAGACGGTCTCCCAACCTAAGACGGGACGCCTGGGGAACTGGACACAGGGGGCTGGGGCTGCTTGGGGCTGGGGAGCAGCAAGGCCTGGAGGAGAGCAGGGGAGGCCTGGAGGGCACAGGCCACACACAGGAGTGCAGCTACACCAGACAAGCTGGAAGGAAGAGATGAGCTGTGAGGGGTGCCGAGTGCCCTCCAGAACCCGGACCTCAACCTGCAGTGAAGAGTCCCCAGCAGAGAGGTCAGCATCAGTTTCAAAGACTAGTGGGGGAGGGGCAGAGCTCTGTGTGGACTGGCCTCTGCGGCTCCCTCTGGAGGCCAGCTGTGCCCTTCAGCACGGCCCCTCTGGAGGCTGAGGAGCAGGCCTATGGAGCACGCCCTCCTCCCTGCTTCGCCCCGGGTGGTCCTGCCTTGGACTTGTGCCTCACTCATTCCCAAAGCAGAGCGCAGGTGTGGTAACAGAGGCCACTTCTAACAGGGACAAGCACAGTGCCATGCACCCTCAGATACGGATCCATACAAATCACCTCAGGACAGTGTGAAAGGGGGCGCATCAGGCTTCCTCTGCCGTTCAAATCACGGCTACAGCCTCCCTCATCGTCCACCCGCCAGGGTCCGTCTGGTCAGCTGCTAGGAAGACATCAGCAACAATGACCAGCAGGTGGCTGAGCAGGAGCTGCCATGGCAGAAGCAGTAAGGGTCAGCTCCTGGCCACCACCCTGGGCAGAGACAGCAGTCTCTTGACCCAGCACCCCTCGTGTGAAGTGCTGACACCCAGCCAGGACCCAGGACCCAGGACCTTGCGGAGTGGCCCTCACACTCAGGTCACCTGCACTGTTACAGATACGTGGGGACTTCATGCAGGGACACTCTGGCCTTTGCACTAGTGTGACAGCAAGAAGAGGAAACAGAGGCCGGCTGCTCCCTCCTCACTCCCCTGCACTGACGGAACTGGCAAAGCTCTGAAGAAACTCCACCAAAGTGGACCACTCAAGGGAAGCCTGGTCAAGGTGACCACTGAGTAGCCAGCTCAGGGGTGAAAGCAGGATTCCGACAGGACAGACTTGTTCCCCATGTCTGTGTCAAGGCTCTCCAGCGAAACAGGGCAAGAAACCAGGCCCCCTTCAAGGCTTTGGCCACACAGTGGTTTTCCATCTGAGAGACCCGCTCTTCCACGTGGTCATTTACCAAGATAGACCATCAGGGACCTGAAGACCCAAGAGCAGAAAGGCCAGCGGCTCTTCTGATGGGCGCCGGGCAGCGGGCAGCAGGGCTGGAGCGGCCCCTGGGGCGGCCGGGAAGGCGTACCTCGTGAGGGGCTCCTTTGAACACACTTGCAGACTGGTAGATGGTCTCGGTCCAGAGCTTCAGGTCTTCGTTTTCCAGCTCCTCCGCAGTCCTATACAGAGATTTGGGGACCAGTCCACCCTCTGGCACTTCACACTGGAAATGTAAACACAGCCATGAGAGCTGTGCCCACAGCCCACAGCCCGAGCCCCCGTCCGCGCCCACCGACCTCCTGGGAATCTAGACAGAGCCCTGGCAAGGCCCAGGCAGGCCGTGCAGCCTGCGAGCTACTGTGGAAAACCACTGCAGTCCTGTGTTCTACTCTGAGTAAACACGAACAAGTTAAAGATGGTTACCACAGAATTCACGCTAATATGCAGGAGGTACTGGACTCAATTACTACAGCTGGTTTTTATAGGAATTAGAAGACTTTCTATTGCACTACAAAGGAAACACATTATGTTAAGAAAGTTTTATTCCCAAGAACTACAGGCATTATTTTTACATAAAGTCTTAACTGGAGCTGGTTACGCAGGTCACTGATAGAGCACCTGCCTAGCACGTATGAGGACTCGGTTCAATCCCCAACACCACAGAAAAGAAAAAAACAAAATAATCAAATTTATAGTCAATTACTACCAACGAATAAAGCTTCCTGTATAATCAAGGTCAAACGATCAGTCTATACCATCACCCGCTATCAATAAAGGAGAACTTGAATTTGCAAGAAACAGGCAGTGTCCTATTTGACAATGACAACTGATGAGTCCTTGTACAGCAGCTTCACCTGAGAGTTCATAAAATCCAAGTACTCCCCGACAGCAGCCCAGGGAGGCAACCACACAGAGCAAACGCTCACACCCTCGGCCCGCAGTGCGAAGTGGAACTGTCCCCGCAAGGATGGCACGTTAGAAAACACCCTCTAGGCCCAGGAGTGCTCCCCTCTGACAACCAGGCTGAGTGGCTGCCCGGGAGGCATGTGGGGTCCCACAAGGCTCAATAAGATGGACTCTCAGCACTGTGAGTGCGTCGGGCATGGACAGGTTACAAAGGCAGGTGCTACCTGCCAAGAGTCTGATACCCGACTCCACCTGTTTTTGTTTTGTTTGGGCACCAGGTACTGAACCCAAGGGTGCTTCAGCATGGTGCCCTTTTTGTTTATTTTAGGCTGGCCTCAAACTTGAGATCCTCCTGCCTCAGCCTCCCGAGTCTCTGGGATTACAGGGGCACACCACTATGCCTGACTACAAGATGGTTAGCTTTTCATGATGAAAGCAGTTTGTAGGTTTCCACAAACCTGACCCCATGGTTTGGTCTCAGGGGCACCTACTAAGTCACATCCTGCAACTTACTTGCTCTTTGCACTGTGGTGTGATGGTGCCTGCAGCTTCCTTAAAATGGAACTGATGAGCTGAGAGCTGAACTCTTGGGTTTCCTAAAGTCCTCTAACCATTGAGAAGGATTCCCTCAACAGCTCAATTCCTTAGCTAAAGGAGTCAAACCCAGAGTGTGCACATCTCAAGGGGTAGCTTTAGTGTGAAGGTGCCCAGAGATCCTTGCTCTGATGACAGCCTCGATCCCTTGCTCACTTCAGCAACCACGGAGCCCACAGATCCATCCCACGGAGTTCCTCCAGCCCCAGCCTTCTTAGGCCTCCCCTGGGCAACTGCAGGCTCCAGGCCTCCAGATTCCTGCTCCTTTGGCTCCTGATTATCCAGCACCTTATTTTTTTAAAACCCCAAACTTAAATTAAGGAGAAACACTTCCTTCAATTTTCCACTTTGAAAGTGTTATCCTGGGTTACGTAATTGTCAAGGAACTGCTCTTGAAAGCTGATTCAGTGTTGCTTTGACTGCTCTTGTTTTGTTGGTGGTGCTGAGGATGAAACCCAGGCTCTTCTGCACGCCAGGCAAGTGCTCCAGCCCTGAGCCACGCTGTCAGCCCCGAGTCCCTGTTTGCTTTTCTGGTACTGGGGATTAAACCCAGGGATACTTAACCACTGAGCTACACCTCCAGACACTTTTTTAAAATTTTTATTTTGCTTAGTTTTTTATTTTGAGACAGGGTCTCACAAAGTTGATGGGGCTGGCTTTGACCTTGTGATCCTCCTGCCTCAGCCTCCTGAGCTGCTCAGCCGCTGTGCCCCACCGAATCAATGCTGTAGTAGTATTTTTTAAAAAACTAAAACAGTTACAAGATCTGATTCACTCACGGCTGTGTTAATAAAGCAAGCTATTCTTACAATAGATTCTAAAAGATTCCCATTAGAATTTCACGTGAAGAAATGTGTTACCAACAATTATCTGAATGGCTCTCCTCAGTTCAACCTCAGGTCAAAGGTGACAGGCAAAAATCAAGAAATCCACACTAAAGGTTCTGAAGTCATCTGTGCAAACCAATACCACTCTTCTAACGTCCTCAGTACAAACGTGTGCCTCTTTCCTCATACGTACCATGCACTCCCCGCTCAGGAAATCTGGAATGATCTCTCTGTCGATGTAGTCCAGCAGGCCGCCGGGGCCCTGGTAGTCATTTCCTGCGTAAATGAGGAACTTCCTTCTGGTGTTGTCATCAATGAATGGACTGACCTGTGAGGAGCCAGAGGCCGGGCTGTTTGATTTGCTGTCTGGTTTTCAAAGAGCAAAAGTCTGACACGGGGCTCTGTCAGGTCCGTCTGCACAGCATTAGGACAGTCAGAAACATTTTGCTTTTTCTCCCCTTTAACAACTGAGTTTCACTCTGCATCTTACTTTGCTTTTTCCCACCTAGTTGAGACTCCAGGACACAGACATGCAGCGAGTGCACAAATATCTGCCTTCTAGAAGGTTAACGGTCACTGCAGAACATCACACAAACCCACCAGCGTCCAGAGAACAGGGAAGACCCTGGGTGCCCGGAGGATGAGAAGGCGGCCCAGCGTCTCTGGGTAATTGGCCTCCACCACTTCGATGATTCGCAGCAGGGCTTTGACGCCAGGTCTCCACAAGTGGCGCATGTTCAGCCCCTCCAGGTCCACCAGGCAGGTCCAGGAACTGCAGATGGTGCAGAGATGTGTTTTATTCAATAGACAGCATACTTGGCAAACTGGGTCCTATATTCAATGTTTTTCTTTCAATATTATAAAACAGTCATTTATACTCGTTTCCAAACATACATCAGGTTTTTTTGTTTTGCTTTTCAATTTTTAGGCAACACGGGCATTGACTACAGGGGTGCTTTACGGTAAGCTACACCCCCAGCCCTTTAAAATTTTTAAAAATTTAGAGACAGGGCCTCACTGAGTTGCCCAGGCTGGCCTCAAACTTGTAATCCTCCTACCTCAGCCTCCCACATCACTGGGATTACAGGCACACACCACCATGCCTGGCTTATCACCAGTTTTCAGAATTACAGTGTTATGAACTCTATTCACATCTACTTACATAGAACACATAGGCTCAATGTGGTAGGAGCCACCCTGAACTATCAAAGCCATCAATGAATGGCTGACAGCATATAAAAGCCTCTCTCAGACATGCTCAGTGACTAGCAAGCAAGACATAAAGCTCCATCCCGACACTCTGTGCCTCTCCCCAGGGCACACATCTGACACTGTAACCCACAGTTGGCATTTGCACTGCAATAAGCTATCCACAACAAATGTTCACTGAGTCCAGCGCCTTCTGAGGGGCTGAGAGGCAGCAGTGAACACGCACCCTTGCAAGCCCTGCCCCGGGGAACAGACACTCTGGAGGAGCCACCCCCACCCGTCCACGTGTCCACCTTGGCGTCCCCGCACACTTTCACCCCACCTGACAAAGCCTGGAAGCCAGCTCAGGAACGCAGGAGAGTTTGGGAGAATGGGGGTCGAAACACACAAGCAAAGGAGCTATGCTCCTGGGCTCCCGAGGACCTCAAGGCCCACTGCCCAGGCCAACCCACAGGGCCTGCTGGGATGCCCTGACAGCCGGGCCTAGGGGGCAAGGAGCACCAAGCCTGCAGCTGTCCCTCTCATTGCTTTCTAGTTTTGAAACTCCCTGGAAAACAGTGAACTACCAGACTTCGGTCCTAAACACCAACTAGAAATATGGAATCCACGTTGTCAATAAGCCCAAAGAAGAGCGCACACCTCCCACCCACCTGATGGGCCGGCCGAAGACCTTCGTGTTCTCTTCACAACGCCTCAGGCCCTCTTCGTTTATGGAGAGAACCTGTCACGGAGGGCATGGAGACGGGGCAGGTCAAGACTCGCCCACCGGGCACACCACAGGGGAGCAGGCAGGCTGCCCACAGAGCATCCTGGCAGTCGTACTGGCTGAGCACGGTCCGACACGGACAACCATCTGGCTCTCAGGAGAGAGCAGACGCCATCCTCTGTGGCGAAGGGAGAGTCGTGCCACCGAGGGTTGGGCTCAGGGAGCCACCACTCTGGGATGGGTCTTCAGAACGGGTGAACTGGACAGCAGGAAGGAGGGAGCTGGGCGTGTCCGTGTGCCATGCCACAGGAGGTCTCAGAACAGCCCCAGGCAGCCCAGGACAGCCCTTCATGTTGGGGTGACAAGTGCTCCCTCGGAAGAAGTCCCTCTGTATCTGCACTTGTGCACAGCACAGATGACCACGGCCTGGAGCAAGGACAGGAAACCACAGAAGGCCAGCAGCAGAGTGTGAGGGGGGTCTGTCTGCTCTAGACACCCGGCTACTCCGCAGAGGACCCCGCAGTTAAAACATCTGCAGGACGTTTGTGTCCTCCTCTGAGGTCTCTGCATACATCAGGCTCTCCTTTCTAACTGCAAGAGCAAAGCACCCAGGGCAGGGGGCGCAGCATGGGACGCAGGGCAAGGCCAGCAGCAGCCAGGACTTACGTATCGCAGCAGGGCTTCCTCACCCAGGGCTCGTACCAAGCCCTTGGTGTCCATCTGCCCCAGCCTGAGCACGTAGAGAGGCCGTCCGTCTGCAGGGGAGGAAGCAATCAGAGGGTCCCTGTGTGGGGCACAGGACACCCCCGGGACCCCTGGCTCCAGGCTGGAGGTGGTGCAGCTGAAGAGCACCCACCGGGAGCAAGGCTGTGGGTTGCACCCCAGCCCCGCAAACAGGACTCCTGGGAAGCAGGTGAGCTCTGGAGTGTTCTGACAGACCCAAGCTCTCCCCTCTGCTAAGCAGCAGCTGGCTTCAGTGTGGGGACAGGGGTGGGGTTGGCATCCAACATTTCCCCCAAAAGTCACAAAAGAAAAAAACAAATAATGGTGCAGCTTAGCAGAGCCTGGAGATGGTGCTGCCGGGAGGAGGGCCGAGCCCAAGCCCAGCCTGTCCTGCGCGATAGCCGTCAGACTGGGTTGCTTCGCTCGCACACAGGGCTTAGCAAGAGCCCAGAGGAGACTTCCGAATACCTAGGATTTTTCTACGAATTCAGTTCAAGTCTCCTTTCTCAGAAAAATAAGCCTTTTTAATTTCATAAGTTTCCAATAAATTAATAAGATTTTTACAAGTCAGTCTTCCTCAATTTCCACTGAAGTCCAAGAAAAATGGGAACATTCTGGACACCAATCAGCACACGCTGACTCTGTCTCCATAACCTACAGATCTAACGGAGGGAGCCTGAGAGGAACCTAACTCATCCCACAACCCTGTCATCGCGAGCCAGCCACACAGGGGAAGATGATCCCAGGGCCAGAGTGTATGCAGCGGCCAACACCTCTCAGGTTGCCGCCCTGTGGTTGAAGGGAGAGCAGCAGGATCGTCCTGCAGGGAGGCAGCGTCTGCCATGGGTCCTGCCGGGGCTGACCTCGCCTTTAGGGAACAGCTGGTTCCACATCTGTTTACTAAGCCAAGAAGTTTTCTGTGACCCCAAATCTTGTAGAAAAGCAAGTTTACAAAAAGTTTGTACCAACACTTTTTCAGGTGGTGCTGGAGGACTGAAGCCAGTGTTCTGTCGCTGAGTCGCAGCCACAGCCCTTTCTTTTTTCTTTTCTTTTGCAGCAATCTTGCTAAGTTAGTGAGTCTGGCCTTGAACTTGCAATCCTTCTGCCTCAGTCTGGGGAGCAGCTGGGATCACAGGTGCGTCCCACCATACCTGGGTCCCTCTTCCAACATTTATATGAGACACATCTGTCCATGTCTTACTACAAAACTTTTTAACCTTTTAAGGTTCCAGTCATGTAGTGAAATAAATACAAATGTTTCCAGTTACAACCAATAAAGCCACAGTTACTTTGAAGAAAAACAATTTGGGTGCAGTGGCACACCAGTGACTTGGGAGGCTGAGGCAGGAAGATCACAAGTTTGAGGTTGGCCTCAGCAGGTTAGTGAGGGATTGTCTCACAATAAAAAGGGCTGAAGATGTGACTCAGTGGAAAAGCCACTGGGTTCAATCCCTAATACTAGTAAATAAATAGCCAATTAGAAAAACAGGACAGACTGGAGTATTATAGTTCTGAAAGGACTTGTTCAGAGACAGAAGAGGAAGCCAGTTCCACAGCAGTCCCTGCAGCCTCCCTCCAATGACTGGGATTCAATTCTGTCCAACCACCAACCTGCAGCCCAGGTGGAAAGCATCGCAAGACAAGGCCGGCACTCCCGCGGGGGCCAGCATGCAAAGGGACAGCCACCCCCACTTTGAGTGTTGTGTCTCTGGTCTACTTGCTCCTGAGAGAAACCGCAATTCTCCACTATTCTGATATGGAGGCCTGGCTGCACATGTTACAGCTACTGGAAGGCGTAAGTCATTAAATCCTTTTTATAAGCACAGTGCTGCTAAAGACACTCTGTCACCAACATTTGAGTTTTGGGGCTTTTTAAAATATTTTTCTTATAGATGATCACGATATCTTTTTATGTTTTCTTATTTTTACATGGGGCTGAGGATCAACCCAGTGCCTCACACGTGTGAGGCAGGCACTCCACCACTGAGCCACAGCCTGAGCCCAACGTTTGAGTTTTTAATATGTCAAAACAGACTCCACAGAGCTGAGAATGGAAGTAAAGTCACTGTCCCAGGGCAACTCCAGGAAGGAGCCAAAGCCACTGCCCTCCCTCAGCTGCCCAGGAGGGACAGGAGTGTGCTGGAGGGTCTCACCAGCTGGCTCACACTGGAGAGCGCTTCCAGGTCCCAGGAGAGGAGGGCGATGCCTTGCAGGCCCCTGGCTCTCTGCGGAGCTCCCGGATGCCCCACGGGGAGACAAGATGGCAACAGACGGGGAGACGCAGTGCCACCCACCTTTGTCGTGATGGTGCCATCCTCCCGCGTAGTAATCCTGAAGCACCTGGGGTGGGGTCCAGGTGTCCAGGATGTAGTCCACCTGGTGCTGCTTCCGCCATGTTAAAGACTGACACATGATCTCTCTGGCCTTGTCGATGTTAAAATCCCGAGCGCGTAGGAACCGAAGAATATGCTCATCCTTTGGGATCTGGGAGAAGAAAAGATGCTTTTAAGACTGTTAAGAGTTGCCCAGCCTCAAAATGTCAGTTTTTAAAATGACTGGGGTGTGATGCAGTGGTACAACATTCCTGGGTCCAACCCCAGGACTGGTGGTCCGGGGGAAGGTTTGTTGTTGCTAAGAGACCGGGACTCAAACTCCATCTCTTCTCAACAGTAACCTGCACCTTCATGCTGTTTAGATGGAGCTGCTGCTGGGGCAGGGAGCAGCTCAGTGGTACAGCACTGCCCAGCGTGTGAGGCCCTGGGTTTGCTCTCCACCACCGGAAAAAAATAAAATTAGCTATTCCCAGAAAAATCTTGGCCTGATGTTTAATTAAAAAAAAAAATCAGTATCTGATTTTTCTAGTGATCTTCCTAAAGCACCCTTTCAGTCTGGGCAATGTGAAGGCACAATGTCTGAAACACAGGCAACAGTTCCAAGCTATGCGACCGCATACCATTGTGCCCTGTGCGCTTCTGCATGGAGATTCTACTAAAAGTCAGAATTAAACCATGCTGGGATTGGCAGTGTGGGGGTGCTGCTGACATGCAGGAACCTTCTCAAGACCCTGTCAATCAGCCTGGTCACCCTGAATAAAGAAGAAGGCTGGGCTGGGGATGTGGCTCAGGCGGTAGCGCACTCGCCTGGCATGCGTGCGGCCCGGGTTCGATCCTCAGCACCACATACCAACAAAGATGTTGTGTCCGCCGAGAACTAAAAATAAATAAATATTAAATTTCTCTCTCTAAAAAAAAAAAAAAAAAAAAAAGAAGAAGGCTGAGTCCAGGATCTGAGTCTCACTTGGACCAGGTCTCTTCCCTCTGTGGCCACCTGTTCACTAATGCAGGTAGCCAGACCATCCAGAGACCATGAAGAGAGTGGGAGCAAGAGTCTGCGTGGTATCCCACCTTGGCACATAATCAAAGCATAGGGTGCAGTGATTTGGCATCATCTTCACTTGGAAAGCAGCACAGGCACATGGAAGCGGTTAAGAATGTGGGAACACACCTATAATCCCAGCACCTCGGGGGGGCTGAGGCAGGAGGATCACAAGTTGGAGGCCAGCCTCAGCAACTTACGAAGACCCTGCCTCAAAATAAAAAATAAAAGGGGGCTGGGGATGTGGCTCAGTGGAAGAGCACCCCTAGGTTGAATATCCTGTATCTAATAAATAAACAGGAATATGGTGCTGAAACCACATGGTCTTGGTTCAAATCTTGGCCCCACTGTTTCCTAGCTTAAGACCTTGAGCAAGCTGCTTAACTTCTCCATGCCTTGGTTTCTGGACCTTCTGAAAGAAGGAGATGATGGAACAGCACCCACCTCTAGGCCTGTTGGGAAGACTACAGGAAGAGCTAAAAGCATGTCTGACACACGGTCAGCAGACACCAACAGTAGCTCTTTTCCTAATGACTGGTGTTAAAAAGCTCTCGGGGGCTGGGGCTGTAGCTCAGTGGCAAAGCGCTTGCCTAGCATGCGTAAGGCACTGGGTTCAATTCTCAGCACTACATCAAAATTAATAAATAAAATAAAGGTATTCTGTCCATCTGCAACTATTAAAAAAAAAAAAAAAAAAAAAAGCTCTCATGCAACCAGGACGGACAGAATTAAAGACCGGAAAAACTGTGTGCAGGTGCCTGCTTCCTGCACTGGGCCACTAAGTAACCTTTATGCTTGCTACATAAACTTGTTATTAAAAGCAAATTTCTTATGTGGCTACAATTTCACATAAAACTTCAGAATTAAAGCTCAAACATTTCTAATCTTGGATAAAACTCTGACCTCCTTCCGAATCTTTTCAAAATTTAAAATGCATGGCTATCTGGAACATCATGCTACTCTGCCACTTGATGACCGACTGTTTCTGAGCAGACCATCTCAGCAACAGCGCACAGAGCAGCAGCCATGCACACGAGGAAGGGCAGCCCAACCTGCTGCCGGGCACGTGGGCTCCAGCTGGCGACACTCCCGTGGGGATGACCTCTCCAGCTGCCACAGGACCAGAGATGGCAGGCCACATAGCCTGGGGGCCAACACTCACCTTGCCCTTGTGGGTTTCCTGGAGCCACTGGCGAAGCCTGATAAGGCAGCTCTCCTGGAGTGGGGTCAGGTCACCCAGATACCTCTTGATGTAATCGGCATCGAGTTTGTCTGCAAAGGGAACCACATGGCACCATTTGCAAAGACGAACTCTGTTCCTGAGGCTCTCGTTGCCCAGTGGTGCCAGGTGGGGCTAGAGTCTTGGGGTGAAGGAGACTACAGAGAGGACACATTTAAAGCAACCACCCTGGAGAATTTCAGTGACGTCTTTAAGACACCACAGAACCAGAGGTGAGCCTGCTGACTCAGCTACCTTTCCCTGATTACCACTGAATTACCTCAATTCAATTAGCCACAATGCCACTCATGACATCACCATGACTAGAGAAGACATTCAATGACTGGTTTAATTCAAAGTGACAAAGCCCTTCCATGATATAAAATTATGAAATGAAACAACCAAGCAGATCTAAATCTTCGTTAAGGATCTAGCTACCGTGTTCAAGAACACAGTTTCTCCAGATAAGGTACCACTGGACAGATGAGATAGCAAAATAAGTACAACAAAAAAATATTCACAAGGTGAAAAATAAAACATATCCCCAAATCATCCCCACTCCCAGCAAACTGTTGAAAGTCAACAAACGGCACAGTTAGCTGCCAACAGAATGTATGCAAAGCCGAGTATGGCGGCACTCGCCTGTAATCCCAACAGCTCAAGAGGCTGAGATAGGAGGATCACAAGGAGCCCTGTGCCCCAAGTTCAAGGCCAGCCTCAGCAACTTGGAGAGGCCTTGTCTCTAAAATAAAAAAGGGCTGGGGGTGTGGCTCAGTGATAAAGTGCCTGGTACAAAACAAAAGTATGAAGAGATACTGATATTTTAATGAACTTTCTGAATGGCAGAACATTCTTATCTTTCTTATTTTCCTGTGTTTTCTGAACTATTAACAATGGGCATTACTCTCAGCACATGCCAAGTGGCTAAAGCAGTCCCTGAGCCCGTCCACCTGGGCACAGTCTCAGCCCTGGACCGACTCCCAGGTCATGTCTCTGCCTCAGTTAATGTAAACACAGGGAGCATCTTCAGCTTTTCCCACCCAGAAGGAGCCATAATGGCGTGAGCACCCTCCACTCAGTGCCTGGACAGTCCCTGGCACCTGAGCGAGTGAGGTGTCCAGCGGTGGGAGTTCTAGGAGAAAGCACTGATGGCCCGTGCTCACCTCAGGCACCTGCAACTAACCTGAAACATCTTTTGGTCCCAATAAGAACATAACCAGAAATAACCTTTTCTGCCCATTAAAAACAAAAACTAAGAAAAAAAAATCATACGAATGTATCACATAAGCTACAGGACAAGGAAACGAGACCAGAAACAACAAATGGCCTTCCTTCTCCACGTGGTGCTGTGTGTCGAGAGGAAACAGGAACAGGCAGAGCAGTAGAGAGGAAAGGCCCACACGACTCCTGGTCTAGCCGCAAGAATGGAGCCTTCTTCAGACCCACCATCAGGGGTTCCCACCGTGGGCTCAGGGGTCCCTCCAGGGTTGCTGAGGACCTCTCCATTCAGCCCCTCCTTGAGGGCAGCCTCTGGGACCACAACAGCCGTGGAGGCCACCTGACTCTTGCTG